>NC_088363.1:37694818-37697318 GCF_034508935.2 Berghia stephanieae
AACTAATTGGGATTTATCACCGTCCCCTGGGACTTGATTGAAATGCCCAGTGAAATGCCTCAACTCTTATTCGTCTCTATGGCAATCCAGTGTCTTATTAATACGGTCATGCTGCCACTGGGGGCTAGAAAATTGTCCTGGGCAATTGAGGATACAAATCCGGTATTTCTCTGACACATGCTGCTACAAACTGATTAAACCACAAACAGTTTTTTTTAAATTATGGCCAGGCCAGGGCAATTTAACTTTCTCTTTACCAGCTATTTTTGTACTTGTTATGAAATGAAAAATAGGAAAATGTTACCTGTATCGTACGGCCGTGGAGGGGAATTGGGGGAGTGGCCGAGTGGTTAAGGCATCTACTGCTCCAGGTTTAGGACCTCGCCTCGGGCTTCGTTTATTTTTTTTACTCGGGTAAGATTATTGAACCCCCCCCCCCCGCACCCTTAATTTTCATTTTGCTCACCTTAGACAACAAGGATGAGTCCTGCTGACCCCAGACGTCGGTTTGATCTATTAATGTTTTGCGTCTAGTCAAAATTTAAAAAAAAGATATAACATCCTCCTGCCGGTTATAGATAGATGAAGATGACGTCACTCAAACCTTTCTTATTGTATTTTGCCATCCGCGTTCATGGCCACACATAGTTTTGTGTGTTGGTCCGTTGTACCCCCGGATGGCAATGTTTTGAGCTTCTTAGCCAAGCGCATACTATCTATAACGTACCAACACACAAAACTAATTTGTAGCCTTTATAATCTGATACAAATTATTGAGAACTACACATACAAATGGCTGGCTAAAAACAATCATATACAAGGAGCAGAGTGGAGTCTATTTCTTGTCTTCTATAATCTATCGCGCTATATAAAAGCTCATTTTGATGTAACGATAATTGGGAAGGTGCCAGTTAGTTTAGTCCAGGGCTCTTGATCGATAAAAGACTTATCGTTCTGCCCTCAACTATCCTACTCAATCTACCGTCCACTACAGACGAAGTATAACGGACCAACACACAAAACTCTGTGTAACCTTGAACATTTATAGTCTGGTTAATACAGTTTAGTGAGAAATTCTCATAAACGCGGTTGGCAAAAAGCAATAACAAAGACCTGAGTGACGTCAACTTCGTTCTATCCATATCATGCAGACTATTAACGTAATAAGTTACACATTATTTTGTGTTTTGGTACGCTGTAAGTTCTGAGTATTTTACCTTAACGCATAGCTTCAATAACATCAAACATATTATTATATGACCCATTTCCTTAAAAAAAATAGGGAGTATGTTGAGAAGCTATTTTTGGAGGTGATTTTTGCAGTTACTACATATTATTTTTTCTCTCTCAGTTTTGTCTGTCACTGTTTTAAACACTCTTTTCCATATCTTTATTTTGACTTCCAAAACCTGATACTTCGCATGGTCATCATTCAGAAAAAACTGAAAATATATCTATCGATCTATCTATCTATCTATCTATCTATCTATCTATCTATATATATATATATATATATATATATATATATATATATATAATATATATATATATGAGTGTTCGTGTGTACTTGTAGGTACTAGAGTGCTCGATA
The DNA here is from genome assembly GCF_034508935.2 of Berghia stephanieae. Lineage (NCBI taxonomy): Eukaryota > Metazoa > Mollusca > Gastropoda > Nudibranchia > Aeolidiidae > Berghia > Berghia stephanieae. The sequence continues at coordinate 37,696,410 of NC_088363.1, forward strand.
ACGTTGGTTAGAGCTAATATAAAATGTATAAAATATATGAATGGATACACTCACTTATATGGCAGAAACACATGTTTCTGTGGCTTCTATCCACGTCTTCAGTCGGCATACTATGATCATTTTAGACGTGGATAGAAGCCACAGAAACATTTGTTTCGGCCATATAAGTACAATTGAGTGAATACCTTTATATATATATATATATATATATATATATATATATATATATATATAATATATATATATACACACACACACACACACACACACACACAAACTAAAGATTTCTCCATACATGATTGTCATGCAAAGGCGTTATATCCACCACTGGCCAATCATGATAGTTTTATCAATAAATCACCTCGTGGGTTTCCTTCCAACCAGGAAATTACTTGATTGCTTCAGCTGATGGGAAGCTGGAAGAGACTTAAGACGGGTCCAAGCATATAGGGACAACTAAAAAAAAAAAAAGTCGATAGAAGAAAAGAATTTGGGAGAAAAAAATATAATCAAAAGGGCGGAGGGTGGGGGTGTGGGGGTGGGGGGAGGGCGGGGCAGGTTTCTCGAAAAAAATTCGGTTTGAGGATGCTCAAGAATAATATTAATTGAGTTCGGGCTTAGATTGACCCAAAAATGTCACCCTTGCTTACAGTTTTTTTTTTCTAGGGTGAGTGAGGGATGGTCGGTTGTCTTGTCATGGGGATAAGATATAGCTCAGATTCAGGGATGTCAGACGATCAGAATTGCTAGTGGCCAATTTCGACTTGATACCGTGTTAACGTGATAGGTCACAATTTTTATGAAATTCAAGGAAGGTTTTGAAGCTGAATAGACAAAGTTATTATTTTTTTTTAATTGAACAAAAATTAATAATAAAATTCCCTCTATTCATCCCACAGGGTATATTCC
>NC_088363.1:37702318-37734818 GCF_034508935.2 Berghia stephanieae
GTTTTTTTTCTTCTGACCCCCATGTCCACTCAGTAGCTGAGTCGGTTAGATTTGGTGGAAAGTACTTTGCGATAGACTAGCGTCCTATCCAAAAGGATAGCAAGCAATTGCTGTTGTCCATTTCACGCTATAGAAACCGGAATGAACTCCGGCTGCATGAGCCTAATGGCTCTGAAGGACTACTTAAGCCCGATGAAACGTAACAATATAAGAAGTAATTGAAACTGTGCAAAAGGGTCCTCTTGATCACATTAGGCCACACAAATACTCGAATAGTTATTTTGCTGCGGCTATGTGGTCTAGTAGTTATGGCATTCGCTTAATATTATATAAAGCATTGTATGATGATTTAGAATTACAAAGAGGCATCAAAAATAATAAACCATCCTGTTGATGAAGTAGAAAGAATTCATGGAAAAGCAATAGAAAGGAAAGCATTCTCAATTACCAACAATAAAAAAACATATTTTATACCATGAATTTGATATTTTGCCATCTGGGAGAAGTTTTTGTCAGATTAAATGTGGAACTAACAAGTATAAATCAACGTTCGTTCCATCAGCAATAAAAATGTTGAATATTTCATATGGTACAGCAAAACCAAGGATTGATGCGTTGACTGATTGACTGATTAATTTGTTTAATGTTAGGCTAGATGAAGTGACCAATTGATAATGATGATAATATTCGGTGTTGAATTGCCAAGAATGTAACGAATTGAAAATGAAATGAAAATGTTGATGTTGTGTATGTCGCATGCGTGAAAGAAAGAGAGGAAGAGAGAGAGAGAGAGAGAGAGAGAGAGAGAGAGAGAGAGAGAGAGAGAGAGAGAGAGAATAGGTAGGAGTGAGGTGTCTGTTCAATGTTATAGTTATCATATAACGTTATGACAAGTGTAACTAAATGACAAATTGCCATATTTGTGGACAATAAAGATCTATTATTATTATTATTATTATTATTATTATTTCGGATCGAAGGGGCCTTGGTTTGAGGCTCGCTTGACGAATAGTTGAGCCCTTGGAAAAGACTTTTTACTCACATTATCACACCCGTATTCGGGTGCAAAATGATTTAACAGCGTTGTCTCTGTCGGAAAATAACATTTATATCGCCTAACAGGCGAAATGTCTAGTTCTATATATTGCATCTCACTGTTTGTCAGGGTATCCTTTGTAAAGTACTTGGAGTACGTTTATTGGATATTGCACTATATATGAGCTCAACATTGGAAAAAAAAAAACTAAGTGAACATTCGTTTTCACCAGTTTCTATCTGTTGAATAATAAAACATAAACCAATTATTGGCATCAAGAGAATTGCATAGATAATTTGACACTTCAAAAAGTGATAGCGATTACAATTTTGATACATCATATGTTTTTTTAATCTATTTATCTTCTCATATATCAACAAAGGTGGCTGATAAAAAGGATTTTTGTCCATAGTTTTTCAAAATCAGTGAGTATTGGAGAATTTTGGTGGCGAATGTAACAAAAAACGACAATTTCGCATAGCCAAGAAAATTGTCCTTAAATAGAAACAATAATTACATACAATGTTACAGCTGCAAATATAAGAGCACCGTATCTCTTATGCTCTCTTACAAAGTTATGCACTGGAGTAACTAATTAGTGAGAACCGGGCGTGTTATAAATATTTTGATGACAAAATCCCCAAAGTTATCGTTATCGTTCCTGACCAACCGTTCGACAAAATCCATTTCGGCAATGTGCCAAATATTCTTACTTCCGGTGCCATCGCTAAATACCAATCGGGTTCATTATTCAATATGGTCAGGGCATTGACATAACTAACGGTCGTTTTATGTTATCCTCTGACGGAACACAATTGTGACCCACCTTCTCTCAACGGTATTGTGTTTTTAACAAAACTAAGCTTTTATACAGTGCAATTTTCACTATCAAGCAATAACACTCATGCCCGTCTTGTAAATACCAATAAGTTGATCATTCAGTACAGCCAGGACAGTAAAAAAACTGATGGCCATATCTTTCATTACTTCTACAAAACACTTTTTTGGACACTTTGGTCGGACAACAACTAATAATATCAATACCAATATATTCCAATGTTTACAATAATAGGCAACAATTGCGTTGCTCTGAAACAACAATCGTTTTTTTTTTCTTGAACACTACCATTAAAAGATGCCAATATTTTCATTTTTCTCTACAGAACAATGCCAGAATCGGAGGCCATATTTTCCTTACTCTGAATTAAAGCTCTTTTCTGTTGGTCAGATAACGATAATTACTAGAAAGCAAAAGTAGGTCATGTTGCGTTTTTCTGAAAAAAAAATCCTTTTTTTTTTCGCCCTAAACTAAAATTACTAGATAGGAGATGCCAATAGATTTGATTGTTTACAGTAGATCAATGAGATAATTGAAAGTCTTATTTTCCCTTTATTTTGATAACAATGGCATAACTGAAAGTCATATTTTGCATTTCGAATCCCAATACTTTCATTATTCTAATGTGAATCCTATGTCGAGATTTTATCCTCTCAATCGGCTGGCGGATGTTGTTAGTTAAAAAAAAAATAAACGCAAAGAATCAATAAATGAAGCATGAAGATTCTTACACACTTGTCATGTGATTAGGGTTACCGGAAGTGACAAGTGTGACACGATAACTCCAAAGCATCTTTGACATCGATACGGCCATACCTCTTGTTAAAACTGTGTTTCCAACGCCCGCCTCGTCAACGTTGCTAGTGATTCAGTATTATTTGATTTGTACGTTATCGACTTCCTTTGTTTTTGAGGGGGGGGGGGGGGGGGGGGGTAAGGATGCCTCAATTAACCACTCTGGAGAAACTCGTATTTAAAAATTTGGCCTCAAAACTCGTCCTATTGATTATCGATCGATTTATATGGCCCTCGACTTGGCAAAAATACTGTCTATGCTAGGGCTTTGCGAAATCCAAGGTTTGAGAGTTTTTGCCAAGATGAAGGTCATTTAAATCAATTGAGACTTGAGGACGAGTTTTCTGGCCAAATTATTCAATCGGTATTTTTTTCCACAGAATTGCACTTAACTGGGTACTTGTAAAACTCTCGAGTCAAAAGGTAATCAGAATAAACGGGTCCTACTAATTGCCGTCCTGAACCGTCCGGCGTAATTTGAGGAGCTTTCGGAAGGCGGGACTGAGGGCCTCCGGATGGTTTGAGAATGCTTTAGATGACCTCTGGACAGCTCTCCTGAGCCGCCGGACGGCTCCGGACGGCTCCGGACGGCAATTAGTAGGACCGGAATAAACCCCATATTATTCTATGACTTCTACTTTGTACCAAGCAGCAATAAGGGGCAGCGTGGCCTAGCGGTGCGGTCTTTGCTTCGTACCCGAAAGGTACCTAGTTCGATCACCTGCTGCTGCGCTGTGTGGCCTTAAGCTAACACCTGGGTTATTCTAGTATTCCCATGGATTATAGCTTCGAGACAAATTTCCCCTATGGGATAAATAAAGGGTGTTTAAAACAAATTAATTCAGTAAAAAAAAACCCGGGTATTTTATTGATATTAGATAATGAAAAGTAAGTTTAATGTTGTTGCCTTATCCACCGCCAAGGGGTATCTCTCTTCACTTTAGCGTGTATATTAGCGCAATTTCTACTGAACGTACTCAAAGACCTTTGCAAGTAGTCAGTAGCAAACAGGAATACTTGACATGTAGGACGAGTCATGACACCTATTAGGCGATATTACATTTTTTTTTAAACATAGACAATGCTGTTAACGGCCAGATACTCATTTTATTTCTGAGTACGATGAGAGAAGGTGAATAAAGAGCCTTTTCCAAGGATAAAGATCTGAACAAGTGTGTTTGAAAATTGTCAGACAATGCAAGAAAGAAAAATACAAGAAAAGACCCATCCCAAAATATCAGGCGACCTGGACTGGGGATCAAACCTCAAATCTTCTTATTACCGGTCAGACGTGCTGACATTACACAACAGAGTCTCCTGATAGTTGGGACAAATTCAATACCTAGAATATTCTTGTCCAAGGACCCAATATTGCGCCCCCCCCCCCAGACCGACACTCAAACTCTGGACCTTCTGGTGGGTCTAAAGGTGACTATCAAACCAGAAGACCACGCTTTAGAGAGTCTGTTCAATTAAATGACTGGAATGGTACGGGCGTCAGTCGCAGCACAGTGCCGCAAAGCGAACTAGGTCGCGATAGCTTGCCCAAGGCCATACAACGAGGCGGGTAGTCGAACTAGGTACCTTTCAGTTATAAATCATATTCGGCCGAGTCACGCTGCCCATGTGTGTGTGTGTGTGTGTGTGTGTGTGTGTGTGCGCGGCTGGGTGTGTGTGTGTGTGTGTGTGTGATAAGTAGTATCTGATTATAAGGGTAGAAAAAAGCAACAACAACAACAACAACAACAACAACAACAAAGCGATATGTTTGTAAGTTGACGCATGTTATCATCTGGAATTGGAACCAGATAATTTTTCTGATTCATGATAACATTAACATCAATCAAAATCAGAATTATTCCTTTTTCACTAGCATCCCTCTGGGAAATTAATGATGAATTATAAGACGTTTTGGGATATAGAAAACTATGAAATGCTTTTTATCATTTATTTGCCCGTTGTCATTTTCTCTACCAATCAATCAATCATTGAAAAAACCAATCTATCCATCTATCTATCTATCTATCTATCTATCTATCTATCTATCTATCTATCTATCTATCTATCTATCTATCTATCTATCTATCTATCTATCTATCTATCTATCTTCTATCTACCATAACTATCTATCCATCTAATCTATCTTTCTATCTATCTCTCTCTCTCTATCTATCTATAATATATATTATATATATTTATATATATATATATATATTATATATATATATATATTATACCAATCTATCTATCTATCTATCTAGTTATCAATGTCTGTTTACCTTTCTATCCATCATTTGGCCAATTTATCTATTTATCTATTGATCTACCTATATCTCGATCTTTCTATCCATATCTTGTTTACCCTGTCTGTTTGCCTATTTAAATCTCTATCTCTCTCAGCCAAAACCATTTCATTATCGACACCACGGATTGTTGAGTGAAAGATCAGAGTAAAATCCAACATTATCATTATCGTAATGTGAATCCTATGTCGAGATTTTATCCTCTCAATTCATCAATGAGAGGCGGGAAGTTTCTATGTGCTTTTTTTTATATTCATGTCACGTTATCACTGATACTGTCGTATTGTTAAACGATATGAAGTAGTCCTTCAGAGCTATTGGCCTATGAAGCCGGAGTTTATCCCTGTTTATCTATAGCGTGAAACGGACAATATAAATTGCTTGCTATCCTTTGATTGGACGCTAATCCATTGCAAAGAACTTTCCCACCAAATCCAACAGACTCAGTTACCCATTCATTGCTAGGTGGACAGGGGGTCAGAAAAAATGTCGACTGCTCCCGAGATCGATTCTGGCCCCTTCGCGTGTGAAGCGAGTACTCTAACAACTGAGCTATCAGGACCATCCCTAACCCCCCCCCCCCCCCCCCCAAACCGCTCCCCACCCCCCAACCGCCCTCCCCCCCCCCCAAAAAAAAAAAAAAAAAATTGGCTGGTAAGGAGATAGTTAAAACAATGTATAAACATGGCCACTATTGGAAGGTCAACCGAATCAGCATGAATTGGTAGAGAGTTGTAGTTGAGCATGGTATAGACAAGGTTGTCAATTGGATTCAATAGTCTGATGTCAAGTCGCCCAGCAACGGCGGCCATCGTGGTTCTAAACAAAGAAAATCGTGACTTTTTATTCTTCATGCTAGCTAGAGCTTTTCATTTGTAATGTGATAAGAATGTATAAAAGTCAAAACATGATCATATTTATATTGTTTTTCTCCTCTGGATACACTTTTATGCTCGTCGGACAAATATTTCATAAGGGCGTCCGCCATTATTCAGATAGTTTAGAGCCAGTTGCTAAGTTACCATGCGTCATTACGAGGGAAGTGACGTCATGACTGTTGAAGCGTATTTTCTGTATATTCAGAGGAATTCAGCAAGTTGAAGCACTTCAGTATATTTCCCAATCACCTTATCAATGGAAAAAAACATAATGTTTTATCCATAATGTCTTTTTCACTGGCGTTCAATGCTCAGATTCAGATAGTGGTAGGTTGATGTATTCGTGTAAAAGTTCAGTATTTTTTTTTTGCCTCTTGAACTGGCAACCCTGTGCTATTTTGTGTTGATTACTCTGTGGATTTTTTGGTTGATTAAGTCCAATCGAGATCCATAGAGAATCGAATTGATTCTATCTTCTCTTGAACTCTTAGTTCCCATATTCCTTCATTCTGACGTACTCCGAAAAAAAAAAAGAATCACATATCTTATATTTTAGCCAGAAATTCGTCCTTCAATCCTTCAAATATCAAAATGCGGCTATGTGGTCTAGTGGTATGATACTCGCTTTCGGATTGGAAGGTGCTTGGTTCGAGCCTCGCTCGGCGCATTGTTGAGTTCTTGGAACAGGCTCTTACACACATTCTTTCATCGTACTCAGGTAAAAATGAGTACTGGCCGTTTTCTGTCGGAATAGAAACTATAATTTCGCATAACAGGCGTCATTTAGCGTCATACATGTTAAATGTTCTTGTTGACCAGGGACCCCGTTCAAGGCGCTTTGAGCACGTTTAGTGGATATTGCGCTATAAAAAAAAAGCTCAATTTTTAAATGACCTTCATCTTGCATAAAACTCTCAAGCAGGAGACTTCGGTGAAGTCCCAGGTTTGGTGACTTCTGTTCGTACAACCAAATATGCCGTGAATAATAAGAATTATTCCACCCTTCTCCCTAAATAGTAACGCGTAATGATATCATGTTTACAATAATAATTGGTGACGTCAGATTAGCAAGGGTCGGTTTCATAAAAAAATCAGATTCGTTAAAAAGAAGTATCATTTGAATGTTTTTAAAGATATATGTTATTCAAAGATGACGAAATAAGAATTGATTGAGGAATAGAATAAATGATTCCTTACAATCTTGCATTTTGGAAATCGATTTTTGTTCCCAACAAGCACTCGAAAGCTCGTGCAGCGGTTGGAAACAATTCCGGAATTCCAAAAAGCAAGAGTGTAAGAATCGTATATTATAATATTGTATTCTATCGATTTACGTTATCACCAAATCAGGACGTTAATCAACGCGACTTTCATATCACCAGCAAGGGTATTATCGCGTTCCCAACTATTTTTCTGTGGTGAAAGAAAAGCTTCCCGTCTGATTGATCTCACCGTAAGGCGGTTTCCGGTAGGAGGCCAGAGGTCAAGGCCGGCGTCATTATCATCATCACTCCACGGTCTTTTTGACGCTGTCGATCTTTTCATCCCGAGGGAGCTGATGTGGACATTTTGTAGGTTCTGTCAAGAGCTCGTTGTCGAGGGAGATGAATATTTACGATTGGATTCGGAAGTACAAGTGATTTCATTACATTGATCTGTACACATATTGACCGCTATGTCCAGTTTTACTCTGTGGTTTGAAGTGTAGCGTATTCACGCTAATTAGAAAATCGAGCCTTTAAACATGAGACTATATATAGATCATTTATCCACTAAACGTGCTCAAAGCGCTTTACAGGGGGTCCCTAGTCAACAACAAAAGTAAGCATGTAATATCGCTTAACAGGAATCATGTCTCGTATTACATGTTAAGTATTGCTGTCGGTTAGGAACCCCAAGTAAAGCGCTTTGAGCACGTTTAGTGGATATTGCTCTATATAAACTCTCTAATTCTTTAAGTTTTATTTATTCATCAATTTCCTATATCGTCCTCTACTTGTCGGTTTTCACATGGTTTTTGGTACAATAGCCGACCATCGTTAAGTCGTTGCAGACCTGCCTATTATTACGAAAAATTCGTAGAATTACGAAATTTTGGTTCCAATTTCAGATCTTCGCGAGCATTTTCAAGTCATTAAAACTTGTTGAAAATGGAAGCTAATGCCAGACTACATAATCTTAAGAATTTTGAAATGTAATTTATTCGTTGTTGGAGTAAATTGTTTATTTTTAAAGTGAACTATAGCGACTACAACTTCAATCTCCTGAAAGTTACGAGTTTTTGAATTTTCAAGTAGCAGTTCTGTCATTGTTACATCGGCCAATGCTGTCCACTTTTTTGAACATTTTATTCTAGTCTTTATAATACACATATAAGCTATAATGAGTATATGTCTTCTAGATAAGTTCCACGACGCCTTATATAAATGTTTGTGCGAGCGTGTATTGTGCGTCTTTGGATGTATATATATATATATATATATATATATATATATATATATATATATATATATATATATATATATATATATACTATATTAATATATATATATATATATATATATATATATATATATATATATGTGTGTGTGTGTGTGTGTGTGTGTTTGTGTGTGTACCTGGTTAAGCGTGTGTTGTTTCAGACAAATCTCTTCTTTATGTTGATGTGTTTGCTGTAACGAAATGAAAAATTGCCTTCATGGACAATAAAGATATTTATTATTATTGTCCTCTCGCGTTGAATTCTATGTTCTAATTCTGAGCTCTTTCTTTTTGAAAAGAAAAACAAAATAAACCATTTTAAGCCAAAATCTGCACAAAGAATATTTTCATTACTCTGATAATACATATACGTTTTTTTTTTTTTTTTTTTAAATCACATACAAATCCGATTAGAAGAAGAAATGAAATTGTAACTATTCTTAAATCGAAATATATTATTATTGACCTGCCCAAGGGTTATGCTGATCTCTGTATTAATTGCCGCACTCTAGAAAACCTTTTATTTTAAAAATTGGCCAGAAAATTCGTCCTTCAAATATCGATCGATTTAAATGACCCACATCTTGGCAACAATTCTCAAGCCTGGAACGTCAATGAAGACTTCGCGAGATCATAGGGTTGAGAGTTGTTGCCAAGATGAGGTCTCCTCACCAGCCATTTTCTGAAATTACCCCCAAACTTCACACCCACCCAACAAAAATATATACTTTTATTACTCAAACAAAAAAGTAACAATTGCCTTTTATACAGAATATTGTTCAGCAAAATGAGCTCGACAACACAGTGTTTAGTATTTATAACTGTAATCAAAGCATTTCGTTAAATTTTGTCATGTACAAGAAACATCAGAATGATAAAATTGTCGGTTGCATTGAATTTTCGTGGGTTGGTAAGGAGAAGATTAAATAGATCGATATTTGAAGGAAGAGAGTTTTATGGCCAAAGTTTTAAATATAAGTTTTTCCATATGTTATCTAGTTTAAAAAATACATTTAAAAAATCTTCTTCCTTTGAAATAAAAAAAATTCAGGTAATAAAACTGTCATATTTCTTCACTATGGATTAAATTTTTAGCATTTAGTTCACCTCCACACAAGAATACAAAAAGTAATAAAAGATTAACTAGTAAAGCTATCCATGAAATAATAAATACCCAATTATTTCAGCTAACATCTGCTTAGAGATTACTATCATCTGTATATTTTCAAAATATAAGGTTTTTATCATATCATTTAAATCAGATCGAAGTCACGTTAACCCAAGTCCTGCCATAGATTTGACTATAAATTCATTGTTCAGCATTGAAATCACCACTCCCTCATCCGTGGGTCATATTTTATGAGCTCAATATGAAATTGTAAAAAAGATCGGATTAATGGGCAATTTTAAACAGGATTGATTGTTTTGGATCCTCCCATTATCCGATTATCTAAATTAAATGGATACTAAGCTGTTGGAAGCTGTGAACTGTAAAAGTAATATAATAAACAAAAATAAATATAACAGCTTCAAAAGAGAACAAAATTCCAAACACGGGCTCAAGTCTCTTCTCCAATATATTTTATAAAGAAAGTACAAGCCGAATAGTATTTCATTGGTTTTGTTGTTGGCTGAAGAAGGGTTTTGAGCCCAAAACGTTACTTGTTTTGTATTTTAGTCTTCATTAAAGCCTTATATTCATTTTTTCCGATATTAAATAGGCACGACCTTCTTAATCCTTTCGTGTCTTAAGATATAATAATCATTAATCCGATTAAAAAGTATTGGAGCGATCATTTTTCGAAAAAATAGCATAGTGCTATTTATTTGTCAGTTGAGAAAATGCCTATTATGCATTGTAAAAGATTAATGTTAATCTTGTTGTTGCTTAGAGCTAAAAGAAAAAGAAGGGTGACTGACGACGTGAACATATTCTGCAGGTCTGATTACCCAATTCCATATAGGCTCACTGTTGTAATGGAAATCTCTAAAATTGACGCAGAATATTTTTGATTACAACAATGTTAAACTAGGAACATAAGTTGGTTCGGAAAATGATTTAGAATTTATTTTTAAAATCATTTTACTTTATTATTGTATCTTTCTATTTTGGATCCAGTCCTTAACACATTCATTTATCTATTCAATTAGTTTTTTGTTTGCAATGATTTTTCAAATATTTTTAATGAGCATAATTTAGTTGCAAAACATTTACAATAGGTTAAATATAAAGGAGAGAGAGAGAGAGAGAGAGAGAGAGAGAGAGAGAGATAGAGAGATAGATAGATAGATAGATAGAGAGAGAGAGAGAGAGAGAGAGAGAGAGAGAGAGAGAGAGAGAGAGAGGAGATATCACAACTATTGGATCACAACTATTATAGTAAAATTTATGTCTGATCATAGCGATAAATTGGAGATCGGTTATTGGCTTTTGATTTAAATCTTAGATGATGAAACAGCTGCAGACAAAGCAGAAAAGATGTAGGAAAAACCATCCTATGAAATCATGAGTGACTGAAATACGAATTATTGGCTCCAGCTACAGAACAACATTCGATTCTTTGACTCAATAAATCTTATTGAAAAGGAAAGTTTAGTTCCTTATAACCTAATATTCAGGCCTTTGGAGTATTTTTTGGAATATGCTAAGGGCAAATTATTTATTTTTAAAGCTATTAAAGGTGACTTTTTTTTCCCCGTGGAAACTACTATTTTTTTTATAACTTTCAAATAGGCAGCTCTAATGTAGCAACTCACTTCCCATAGACTGAAAAGAGAACTGAGTCGTTGAATATGAGGATAATGTTCTATTAATTAAAAATACTGTTGGATTTCATGTCTGTGCGATTATGTGGTCAAGTCTTTAGTGGTATGACACTCGCTTTCGGATTGGAAGGTCCTCGGTTCGAGCTTCTGTCGGCGCATAGTTGAGTCCTTGGAAAAGGCGCTTTATTCATATTCTCTCATCGTACTTAGGTGTAAAATGAGTACCTTACCGTTAATAGCGTCGTCTCTGTCCAAAGAATTGTAATGTCGCCTAACAGGTGTCATGTTAAGTGTTGTTGTCAGTCAGGGACCCCTTGTAAAGCGCTTTGAGCACGTTTAGTGGATATTTCGCTTTATAGAAACGCGCTTTTTTCATGTGAATTTTTTTTAAAAAGTCCAATTGTTCATCTAGCAACCCCTGTTTCAAAACAGTGTTACTACAGGTCCCTTTGCCACGAAGATGAGAAGAGTAAAATTATGCCGATGAATTGATTGAGGGGCGTGCCGGATTAATCTAATTGGGTTGTATGTATCCCAGCATTCTCCGTGGGGAAAGACAATGGGAAACACGGATGTCGTCTAAGCAGTAATGACATTCTTGACTAAAAGTTCACGCAGTGCTGCAAGGGTTTGTGTCATGTGTTATTTTGACGTCAGAGCAGCAGTTCATCCGTAAGTTGTCTCGTTTTAAACAATGATAGAATGAAGTTGACGTCACTCAGGTTCTTTTTATTGTTTTTTGCCACCCATGTTTATCAGTAATTCTCACTTAACTTATTATCCAGACTATAAAATTTCATGGTTACATATAGTTTTGTGTGTTGGTCCATTATACTTTCAAATGGCAATGTTGTGAGGTCCTTATCCAAGCACATACTATATGTATATATATATATATATATATATATATATATATATATATATATATATATATTGGATATTGGTGGGTTTTTTTTATCAAGTTAAGCAATGCTGAGCGTGCTCTGTGACAAGATTATTGCCAATATTAGCGATACTCTGGCCTAAGCTCTGGGTGACAATTGACAATACATCTTACACTCATTCTTCACTCGATTCGAGTGTAAATGAGTGCAAAGCTGGTGAATTTACTGAATGAATTTAGAAGTTTTTAGAAGGGTTCCCGATGGCTCAGTTGGTAGAGCGCTCGCTTCACACGCAATGGGACCGTGGTCGATCCCGGGTGCATACAAGATTTTTCCTGACACCCCTGTCCACCCAGCAGTGATTGGGTGTCATCTGGTTGTGTTAGATCTGACGGAAAGTACTTTCGATAGACTAAAGGTCCAACGGATAGCAAGCAGTTAGCTATCGTCCGTTTCGCGCAAGAGAAACCGGGATAAACTCCGGCTCCATAGGGCTCGTGGCTCTGAAGGACTACTTTTTAAAAATATGATTCACCGGCTAGATTTGGTAATCTGTAGGGTTTAAACCGTCTCTGGCAAAAATCTATTTTTACTTCTGATTAATAATTAGATTGGAGTTGAATGTTCTGCTTTCATAGAATGCAAATATTTGCTGCTTGAAGCTCTCAGAAATCAATATCGTTAGTCGACTAGAGGCTTTAATGTAATTAACAAAAACAGATAATGTGGACGTGTGGAGCTTCCCCTTTGTCAACAAAACACGATGAATGGAACTCCAAAACGAATAGGAGATTGGATGAGAGGGTAGGTTTGTTATGGCGAATACAATAATGGCATCTTTGGTTTCAGATAAGAGAGTAACATTATACCTTTCATATAAGCTGGAGGTGCCATTCTTTTTGAAATCACATCCAGATCTCTTCCCTCCCCCTCACTCCCCCTCCCCCCCCACCACTCCCCCTCCTCACCCCCCCCCCCCCCCCCACCACTATCACCACCGACACCGCCAATACAACTGTTGCCACATTACACAAAATATGATGTTATGTAGGTAATCATATATTTTATACCGTGTTTTGTTGTTTCTTTTAAATTTTATTTTACTGATTAAGGTCTAGAGATGAAACGTTGTTTGTGTTGTGCCATTCCCCCTTTCTATGAGTCTCACTTTGTCTTTCTATCTCAACTTCCCCTATAGATTAGATAGCAGAGAGGAAACCATAGAAAATGACATTTCACAGGCTTCTCATGGCTTCAGTTTCTCTCTTGGCCTCTGGCGTATCGTAAACAACAATGGAGGACGTGATCTAAAGCACGTTTAAAAGAATTTTCAGAAAGAATTGACATTTCAGGTTTCTCATTCGACGTGTATTGCTTCAAAACAGTATTACCGTTTTTTAAAGGACCATTTATATAGCACATTATCAAATAAATATGCTTAACTCTCTCCTTACCGGCCGATTTTTCGGATTTTCTCCAAAACGTCAAATCTATTTAACACAAAACAAGATTTACATTTACTCTAACTAAAATAAAAAAGACGTACAGGTTATAGACGGGTCTACATAATTTTGTTCAATAATAACGGCCTCTATAACCCAGCATTACGTTCTTATAACTTTAACAAAAATGTTTCTTCAAATTTTGTGATGTACAAAAGGAATCTTAAAGAGAAAGGTGTTGGTTGTATCGTAACGAATGTGACGATCTCCCTTTAGTTGGTAAGGAGACGGTTAAAGTGGTGTATAAGGGCTCCCCAGCTAAAAACAATTCTTAAAATGTTTGTCGAGGCATAACCGTTGTTAAGCGATATTACATTTTTTTCTGACAAAGACATGCATTCATTTTACACCCGAGTACGGTGAAAGAATGTAAGTAAAGAGCCATTTCCAAGGACTCTACAATGCATTGCTTACTATCAAGGCGAGTTTCGTACCACAAGATCACACATACACGCACGCAAACACACACACACACACACACACACACACACACACACATACATAAGGCAACGTAACAAAAATAATAAAATTCCCTATATTCATCCGCAAATGAAAAATTGTCTTTAAGGTCTTTTCCAAGGGAAAACTGGAATAATTCAGCTTCAGCCGCAGTGCAGCGCCGCCAAGTATGCTAGACCCAAATGACTTACGCTTAGACACGCTACCCCTCTCCTGAGTGTTCATAATTTCCGCCATTTTAGATGTAGGTTCCCTTCATCTTCTTCTTCTTCTTCTTCTTCTTCTTCTTCTTTGCTCAGATGGTAGTCTACGCTCCACCAGATATGCTGCTGTCCTCTGAAGATCCTCCAGACTCCCGTGTAGCTTACTCCTCAGGCTGGTTGGGGCAGTCGGTGGTTAGTATGTTCTTCTAAGGGCAGAGAGGGTTGGGCAATTCTGTAGGATGTGTTCACTTGTCATACTTCTTTTTCTACAGTGGCACTGACTTGTAGTTCCCACTTTGAATTTAGTTCACTTTTCTACGTAATACTAGAGGCATCTGATCACATTCTTTTTTTTTCAAAATATGGACATTGCGACAACAAAACAGTTTTTTTTAATCAAAAAACGAAAAGATTTCTCTTGAAATGAACTGATTTGGTTCAGTATTCAGATGGCCATAGTCATAGACGAACATTGTAAGAGCGTTTGTTCATTGTCGCGGCTATGTGGTATAAATAGTGGTATGACATTTGTCTTCGGAACGGTGCATAATTTAGTCCTTGGAAAAGGCTCTTTACACACATTGTCTCCCCGTGCTCAGGAGTCAATTGAATACATGGCCGTTAACACCGTTTTTCTGTTGGAAAAAAAATGTAATAACAGCAGTATCACCTAACAGGCGTTATGGCTCGTCTTCAACGTTAAGTGTTGCTGTTCACTAGTGACCTTTGGAAATCGCTTTGAGCAGGTGTAGTAGATATTGCGCTATATATAATCTCAAGTGTGTTTAAGACGCTTAAAAGGCACATTACTCACTCATATATGAATGAGTGCGAAATGATTTATCTTAAAATGAATTGATATCGTTCAGACTAGCTATATAAAACAACAATAATAAATAAATCATCTTGTGGCTATCGTGTGCCATCTATCTTTCGTCGATCTTAAATCAGCGACATTTTGTGTGGTCGACCTGTAGTTATTTGCAGGTCTGATAATTGAACGCATTATGGCGTTGATGTAACACTTTTGGAATTGAGAATAATTTGCGTTGGTTTTTTAGTATCGATTAATTTATAAAGTAAAGGGGTTTTTTTCGAAATAAAAATAAACGTAATCTGTCTGAGTGGTACAGAATTGATCCCCAAAATCCTTCTCTCTGTCTCTTGATATCGTCTCAACGAGGCAAGCAAGAGACGGTCTTGATTTATAGACCGTCTAATGTTAAACTGATACCGTTAAGTTACACCATTTATCTTGCTTAAATCGAGATGTGAATCTCTTTTTTTTTTTAAACTTCTCGTCATTATGTGGTTTTAAAGTGGTTTTTAAGTGACGAAAATTCTTAGAATTAAGAGATGATCAACATTTAGGATATAAGAAATACGAATTTCGAATTCATTTTAGATTGATAGCTTTTATCGTGAGCTTTTCTACGCGAATTCGTATAACTATTTATGTAGAAGACATTTTTACAAATGCGATTTGGAACTGATCGCCATTTTGGAAATACGAATTATTTAATATTCACTCTTCAATGGCTTGTATTTGCGGCAAAAGGTCCCACGGGCCCATCACTGCAATAAATGTTCAGTTACAGTACAGTCCAATCAAAACAGGGATCAGTCACAGATTACTCTGACGAGCTTGTGCTTTCAAAAATGGCCGGTGACAGGACATTCCATTCATTTATAGTTCGTTGGGGGAAAAGTTGTCTTTAAATTTGAGATTGTTACGAGATTGATAGATTCATTGCGCAGGCGCATAACTGTTTAGGGATGCAGAAATTATGTGATCGTTGGTTTTGTTCCGGTGTATGTGTGTGTGTGTGTGTGTGTGTGTGTATAAAAATAACGGAAATATTTCAGGGTATGGTTGTATTGTGTGTACTAATAAGTACTTATGTGTTAATCGTAACTGTTGATAGTCAAGGTTTCATTTTTCAAATGCCAGTGTAAAGCAAAGTTTTCTCCTTGTGCATGGGTTTATATAATATACCCGGAATTTCCACGCTTGTCGCTGAGTTTTTATGTGTCCGGAGCTTCTGTTTTCTGTGTTGGCTTGTATTTGCCCGAAGTTTCCACCTTTGGGTGGGAATTTATGACATCCTAGAAATGTAACCCTCCTCGTATAAGAAAGAATTTCAGACCTCATGATTACTGGTCTGTTGAGGTTACCCGATACTTATATGGCAATTTAATGCTTCGGCTGTTCTCACAGAGCTGGGATTGGCCGCATTTTATTTACTATTTTATTACTGGATACAAAAATTCATCAAATGAAAAAGGAATTTAACATAATATAAAAATAGTTATAGTTCAATTATATCTTTTCAAGACTCTTATTGTTTATCTGTTCTTTTTTCTTTCCAGAAACATCCAATGTCGGAGGGAATTACCGGAAGAATTGTAATCTGCGTGGATGTAAGCCTTGAATATTAATAAACTGTGTTTATCTCTGTGTGGATTTACAACCGCACAATGCAGTAAACCATTTTAAAGATAATATTATTAGACGTCTATATACCATCATAACAACACACAAAACGCCATAGATATGGTATGTTACTTCTAAAGTAATATTTGATGGGTTTATAGCAGTATCATCGAATATTAAACTATTACATCCCCATTCATAACAACTGGTCTACCATTGCAAAAACCACAAGACAACGATTGATAAGACATTGGGGCTATAAGATATAACTAACATATCTTAATTCAAAAAGTCGAGATGTTAATAACATAATGTTGAGGAGAATGAACACAAATATCATAAAGATATGATATAATATTTAGTGCTCAGAAGAACTGTTTTCACGATTAACGCCATTATCAAAAGCAGTACGAAAGTCATAAAAGGTATCGACGAAGCATCGTGCAAAAACACACAGACAGTTCAAGATGAATCACTGTCTAACATCTAGTTACAACGCCACACCCACCTACCCGACGCTTAATTACGTCCAGCAATCCTACAAGATCTACCACCCCTATATCAGCCTGACGATATGTGGGTATGGTGTCATCACAAACATCATCAACATCATCATCTTGACCAAACCGACGATGAGGAATAGCATCAACTGCATTCTGACTGGGATTGCAGTGGCTGACATCATCACCATGACGTCGTGTATACCATTTACCTACCAGTACTACATTCTGGATAAAGATATACGGTTAGTAGAATTTCTGATTCATTTTATTTTAAATCAACGTGGACTTATTGGCAGGTACCATCACCAAAATTGTTATGGGTTCATTGTTGGACTTGACTAGAATGCTGGTCCAATAAACGTTGAGTCGATTTTTCTGATTTTTGAGATTGTTCATCCATAAGTGTGACTTATCGACTATGCCATTTGAGGAATTACTTCGGATAGAATAAAAAGAAAGAGGCAGAGAATTGAACTTTAAAACAAATATTTGTACTTTCAAAGGGGTCTCGATAGCTCAGTTGGTAGAGCACTCGCTTCACAATCAAAGGCATCGAGGTCGGTCCCGGGTTCAGTCGATATTTGTTTTCCAAACCCATCTGTCCACCCATCCGTGCTTGGGTAGCTGGGTCTGTTAGATCTGACGGAAAGTAATTTGCAATAGACTAGCGTCCTGTTCAAATGGCAGCAAGTAATTGCTATTGTCCATTTCACGCTATAGAAACCTAGTTAAACTCCGGCTCCATGGCCCGAATGGCTCCGAAAGACTACTTTTTCTACTTTAAAACAATACTTTTCTTTTCGGGTGTATGTATGTATGTGTGTGTATGTGTGTGTGTGTGTGTGTGAGGGGGGGGGGGTTGTCTCGAAAGCTCAGTTGATAGGTGACCAAGATCGATCCTGGGTGCAATATAGATTTATGTTCTGCCCCCGACTCCTCTCCCTTCTTTTCACAGAGCTGTGGTTGGATAGCTGGTTCTTTTAGATCTGGCGAAAAGTATTTTGGCATAGACTAGCTTCCTATCCAGCAGGTAGCAAGCAATAATTGCTATTGTCCGTTTCACGCCATGGAAACCGGGATAACTCTGGCTCCATGGACCATGGCTACCACTATGTCATATTGAATAGCACGATTTTTAAAAAATTGAACTTGCATATGGCGCAATATCCACCAAACGTGCTCAATGCGCTTTAAAAGGTATCCCTGTACAAGAGCAATATTTAACATGTGGGACGGGACCTGACGCCTGTTATGCGATATTACAAATTGTTCGGACATAGACAACACTAGTAACGGCCAGGTACTCATTTTACATATGAATACGATGATATACTGTGAGTAAAGAGATTTTTCCAATGACTCAACTATGCACCGAGCGAGGCTCGAACTCAGGACCTTCCGATCCGAAAGCGAGTGTCATGCCACATGACCACATAGCCGCACAATTACAGTCTGAAACAATCACAAAATGGTCATTTTCTGGTAACAAGTTTCAACGGAGAAAGGTTGTGTTATTGGCTTAGCACGACAAACTCAAAGTTAGAGGTCTGGTAGCCGAACGCAATTATGGAATTTCAGTGTTAGCATTGATGTGGCTTTAGATATTTCCATTATATGTAAGAACGAACCTATACCAAATGGGTTATAAGACTTTCGAATAGGTAAACGTCGGGTTGGTATGGAGTTACCTCGAATAGAAATGGAAAGGAAACAAAAGTAGTCCTTCAGAGCCATAGGCCTGTGGAGCGGGAGTTTATTCCGGTTTCCAGAGCGTGAAACTGACAATAGCAATTGCTTGCCGTCCTTTGGACAGGACGCTAGTCTAAACTCAGAAGTCTAACATACAATCTTTGCGCACCATTGTTTATGTAATTTAGGGGGGAATCAGACATCTGACGATAACAATTAAATAAAGCATGGTAGACTTCAGAGTTTTGATCCGCCGATCGTGAAAATCGTGACTTAAAGGTTTGATCCGCCGATCGTGAAATCGTGACTTAAAGGTTTGATCCGCCGATCGTGAAAATCGTGACTTAAAGGTTTGATCCGCCGATCGTGAAAATCGTGACTTAAAGGTTTGATCCGCCGATCGTGAAAATCGTGACTTAAAGGTTTGATCCGCCGATCGTGAAAGTCGTGACTTAAAGGTTTGATCCGCCGATCGTGAAAATCGTGACTTAAAGATTATAAATACAATTTTCAGTTCCTACTTCACCCCAACTTAATGCCGCATTGAGATTGTTGGTCACATATCTCGATAAAGCGATGTTGAGAGTGATCATAATTCGACCAGATGACTATGATTTACAGGGAATTAGAACCCGTGATTTTCAAACTAATACCCGAGAGACGTGATTATATCATGATCATCTGCTTGTCAATAATTCCAGGATATTATTTTTCTGTTTTTTTTTTAAACCATACAATATTCTTTTCATGGCTTTTTTGTGTTTTTGTCATTCAAATGAACCAACCAAGGTCTCTGCTGGAGCAGCGACATGCTTGCCGTAGTAATGTGATTTTTCTAATGGAATTCTCAGTGCGTAGCAGTCGTGATGAAATATTGATCTCTTCGGAAATGATTTTAAGTGACCTTGTACCCTTAAGTCACTGCCCTCCACTTCACTCAATTTCTGAGAGTTTTCGAGCATGTTGTGTTATTATACCTCTTGTCGTAAATTCGTTGTTTTGTTTATCTTTCCTATAGATAGAATGAAGTTGACGTCACTCAGATCTTTGTTACTGTTTTTTGCCATCCATGTTTATGAGTAATTCTCACTAAACTGTATTAACCAGACTATAAGCGTTTAAGGTTACACATAGTTTTGTGTGTTGGTCCGTTATACTTCCGGATTGCAATGTTATGAGCTTCTAAGCCGAGCGCATACTATCTATAGAAGAGAATTCATACTTTTCTGGGTTGACTCTCAAAATCGGTCAATAGAAGAAAAAAAAATGTAGGGACACGGTTTTTTACAATCAACGTCTGCGCTTCACACGCAAAGGCACCAAGATTGATCCCGGGTGCAGTAAAAGAATATTTGTATGACCCTTCCCCCCCACCCCCTTTCCCTTTCCGTACCACTTTGCTGCCGCGAAATTTGTGTTCTCTATTGTCTTCTAGCACTTTCCTATTCTCTTCTTGTCTTTTGCTAATACCAATGGTATATGAAGGATGCGAATTTGAAATATAATGGAAAAATAAATCTAAAATATTCTGTCTTCAGTTTAGAAGCATCTCTGGCAATGGCCGAGAGAGAATTCCAGATCTATCTCTTTCTCTCTATTTCTCCTGGTGTACGCTTTCTGGACGCAAGCCCTTTATGGCTTAAAATGGCTTTACTACCTTAAACCCTCTCCTTACCACCTATAGGAAAATCGTCACATTCTTTACGATGCAGCCAACAGTTTATTTTCTTATTCTGATTTCAATTTATTATAGTTATAGCTATAAAAACTCGACACTGTGTTGCCGAGCTTAATTTTCTGAACAAAATATAGAATATACTCGTTTCTAATCTATTCGAAAAACCTATTTTTGTGTTTGATGAGTATGAAGTTTAAGGTAAAATTCTGAAAATAGCTGGTAAGGAGAGAGTTAAAAACTCGCATCGTGGAACCCTGTACTCAAAGACTTCTACCTCAGTCCTCTACATAACCATCAACGTGTCATATTATGATAGGGGACGACTCATCCTGGTCTCATGGGGATCAATGATGAAATCGACTGTCAAAAGATGGGATTCAGTGTGTCTGCGTGGCGGTAATGGCATTTGGAGTCCCTTGTCCTCACCTAACGCCAACAACTAAAAAACCGTCAGATACCTCGTTGTGAGAATGAAGGGAGGTGATAGGGCAGTCTGCTGCTAGATCGATAATGAAAGCGGTCATTTGGAAGTGGCTTATGGTTTGAGTACCTTACGTACCATATAGAAACCACTCTCAGACGGGTTGTAGGACACGTTATAGCAACAACGTAATAAAAATATTTCTTCGGAACCGGATGGAGGGAGTAGGAGAAGATGGGGTCGGGAGGGGTGGGGAACAAGCCCAGTGGAAAGAGAGAACTTGCACTCGTTCTGTTTCCGCTTAGACTCAATTTGAAATTTATTTATTATCTGCACACCCACCGATTTCAGTTCTCCAGCTGTGAATAAAAATGGCGGTGAACCCATTTACAGTCATTCATTTATTTATAAATGTCTCCATAAAAAAAGATCAAACAAACAAAACAAAGGCACAAAAATATATATTAATAACCACATTTTCTGATTTCTATCCTCTTGACGTAAAAAATATATATAAACAAACGAGAAAAAATTAACCCTCAGTAAACACGCTCAAAAACAGTTCGTGAATCCCTACATTAAAGACTTTCCCTTTAGTTATCAACACAGTCAGCAAATCATAGAGTGGTAGGGATGACTTCTGGTCTCATGGGTATTGATGATGACACGGTTCGTTGTTTTGCGTCAACCGAATCTTGGAACCCTACACTTAAAAACGTTCCCTTTAGTGATTTACACAATCAACAAGTCATATTGTGACACGTAACTCATTCTGGTCTTATTGGTATTGAAGATGAAACCATCGTTATCTTTCACCGATAAATATCATTCCCAATCGCGTTTCCGCGTTTCCGAAGAAAACAGCGCTTAAAGATTTTCCCTTTAGAGATGTAACCATCAACAAGTCATAGTGTGATAGTAACTCAGCCTAGTCACATGGGTATTGTTGTTATGCTTCACCGAAAAATGTATTTTCCAACAATCGCGTTTCCGAAGAAAACCGCATGGTGGAACCCTGCGCTTAAAGATTTTTTTTCCTTTAGTGATGTAACCATCAACAAGTCATAGTGTGATAGTAACTCAGCCTAGTCTCATGGGTGTTGTTGTTATGCTTCACCGAAAAATGTATTTTCCAACAATCGTGTTTCCGAAGAAAACCGCATCGTGGAACCCTGCGCTTAAATATTTTTTTTCCTTTTGTGATGTAACCATCAACAAGTCATAGTGTGATAGCATCTCATCCTGGCCCCATGGGAAATAATGATGAAATCGTCTGTCAAAAGATGGGCCTCGCCGAGTCTGCGTGGCGGTAATAGTATTTGGGATCGCTTGTCCTCACCTAACAATAACAGAAGCGTTAGATCCAAGTACAGACAAAGGATGCGGGTAGAGGCAGACAGCTAGATCGATAAAGCAGTCGATTGGAAGCGTGGTGGGGTGTGAGTACCTTATACGACATAGACACAGACCAATTATAGTTGAAGTAATAACTATATAATATGTTGGCTTTTACCAGGGACCTGGACTGGATGGAAGAATGGGGGGGGGGGGGGGGGGGTGAAGGAGGTATTGGTGGAAAGTTGTTTGAGATGAGTGTGGTTTGATTTAAAAAAAAAAAAACAAAAAAAACAAAAACAAAAAAAAACAAAAAAAAAAATAATAATAATAATAATAATAATAATAGTAATAATAATATAATAATAATAATAATAATAATAATAATAATAATAATAATAATAATAATAATAATAATAATGATGATAATAATAATAATAATAATAATAATAATAATAATAATAATAATAATAATAATAATAATAATAATAAAAATATAATAATAATAATAATAATAGTAATTATCCCCCCCCCCCTCCAAAATAAAACGAAACAACACCAAAACAAAAGACAAAACAAAACATACTTGGGCTTCTATATAGCGATCTAGCCACTAAATGTGTTCAAAGCGCTTTGCAAAGGGTCTCTGACCAGCAGCAACGCGAAACATATAGTGCGAGACATGACGCCTGATAGGCGATATTACATTTTTTCCGGACAGAGACAACCCTGTCAACGGCCAGGTACTCATTTTACACCTGATTGCTGTGAGAGAATGTGAGTAAAGAGCCTTTTCCAAGGACTCAACTATGCACCGAACGAGGCTCGAACTCAGTACCTTCAGATCCGAAAGCGAGTGCCATACCAATGGACCATATATATGACTACATTTTCCTACATATTTTTTGTTTAATAGCAGAAAAATAACCTACTATCAGTAGGCGATATTCCTCAGAGAGGAAATCCCCTTTGATTAGATGTCTGACCCTGGGTATGTTTTACTTAATTCATTAACTCAAACTCAATCCACGATTCCTGCTTTGGGGAAAATAAAACCTCTAAACAAGCTAAATTGAATTACATTATATTACCATTCCTTCTTCAGTTAATACTTTTATATCGAATGATTAAACCTTTACTGACCGGGTTCGAGTTTACGGATATCTAATCTTAATATTTTCCCAAGAGAGCAATATTTACCGGGGTTACAACTCCAAGCCCTTAAACGTTGATGTCACATCGCTATTAATTGCTATGACAAATTTATGAGCAGGCACTGATGTAAAATAATAGATCAGAAAAGATTTGCACAAAATAGTTTCCAGACGAAACAGAAAGAAAGAAAATAAACTGAAAACCATCCTAAGAAATTAGCTACCTCGACCGGAGTACAATTTCATTTTTTCTTTTTAAAAAAGAGCTTTTATATAGGGCAATATCCACTAAAATGTGCCCAAAGCACTTTACAAGGGGTCCCTGGTCAACAGTAATATTTAAAAGGAGGACGGGACATGCCGCCTGTTAGGCGATATTACAATTTTTTCGGACAGACACTGCTGTTAACGGCTAGATACTCATTTTACACCTGAGTGCGGTGAGAGAATGTGAGTAAAGAGCCTTTTCCAAGGATTCAGGTATGCACCGAGTGCGAGGCTCGAACCCATGACCTTCCGATCCGAAAGCGAGTGTCATACCACTAGACCACATAGCCGCATACTCTAACCAAGGGGGACAGCGTGGCCCAGCGGTACGATCTTTACTTAGTGCCCGAAAGGTACAGAGTTTGAATACTCGTTGCGCTGTGTGGCCTTGAGCCTTCGTCCTAGCTCAGTTTGCGGCGCTGCACTGCGGCTGACGCCTGGGGTAGTCCATTCTTCCCTTGAAATATACAATAAAGACTAATTTCCACTATGAGATGAATAAAGGGAATTGTATTTTGACTTTAAAATTTTTTTGGGGAATATGTTTACTTTCTGGTTTGTATGGCACCGTTTCATACATACTTTTAAAGATATTTAATGCTATCCCTGTGCTATTGATCAAGGCCTTTGTGTCTGCTGAATTTACTACTTATTCGAACCAGCGACCACCTGAGCTCTAGCCCTTCGGTCTTGTGCCATGACGTAGAAGTTAGACGTCTTTTGTAGTTGTTCCAGGTGACTATAAAGTGTGTTACTGATGCTTGGATTTGGTGGGAGGAATGTGCATCTCATCTGCTGAATTTAAATGTGGTCTTGTCGCTTTCAGACCGAAAGGTCTTGTGTTCGAGCTTCGCCCGGCGCACAGTTGAGTCTTGGAAAAGACTCTTTACTCACATTCTTAGGTGTAAAATGAGTACCTGGCCGTTAACAGTGTTGTCTCTGTCGGAAAAAAAATAAACTATCCGGCATCAATGTCTCGTTTTCCATGTTACGTGTTGCTGTTGGTCAGGGATCCTTTGTAAAGCTCTCTGAACACGTTAAGTGGATATTGCGCTCAAGTTTAAAAGGAAATAAGAAATATTATCGTTTGACATGAAAGGGTTAAAAAGAACCAAATTTTACATTTGGTAATGCCATTATGGGGATGGGGGGGGGGGGGTGAAGTTGCCGAGCGGTTAAGGCATTGCACTGTGACCCGGAAGGTCCCGGGTTCGAGCCCCGCTTCAGACACTTTCGTTTTTTTTCCCTGAGCAAGATTATTAACCCCCAATTTGCTCACTTGGACAATATGGGATATTTCTGTTAACATCAGACATCTTGTTTGATGAATTATCTAAATTCCTTCGTGAATGCCTAGGCAACGATGTCTTATGATGTCGTGGCGGAAGGGCATAATTAAGTTTTTAATGACAGTATACAGCTACAAACTAATGCTGTAATCTGAAGAAAATATTTTTCTTAGGTTTTGTTTGTTGAGATTTAATTGAAAAATAGAAATTGATTGAAATCCCCAAGTCTCGAAAAAATGTTTCGATTGTTACCTTTGGAATTTGATACTTTAAAGCAGTCTTTGGTTCGGAAATATTTTTGGCAAGTCAATGGCCATATTATCGGGTCAATATTTGACCGCTTTTTTGCTAAAATGAAAAAAAAAATAATGCTTTATGAGAGTAAGGCGGAAAACTTATAATTTGTAATTTGATAACGCCATTTCAGAATAAATGAAGGTGACGTCATACGGCTCTTTGTGATTATTTTTAGACCGTCATTCAGGTAATTGATTCTCATTAAAGTCCCTCTTACAGACTATATATTATAAACTTTAAACGTTAAACTTTACACAGTTGTGTGTGTTTGTGAGGGGGGGGGGGGAGATTCATTTTGACGGGCAGAAATACAGTTGAGTATTTTTACTTAAACGAATAGCATCAATATTGAAATCACCACGTGTGCGTGTGTGTGTGTGTGTGTGTGTGTGTGTGTGTGTGTGTGAATGTGTGCTTTCTTTTTTCATTTGTTTTTCTGTATTTTTTTTTTTGATTACTTTTTTTTTTTTTTTTTTTTTTTTTTTTTTGGGGGGGGGGGGGGGTGGGGGTTGTTAGTACTCTCCCTCATTAGTGAGTGTAATGGATGTTCTATTCATACCGAAAAATTGACCTTAATAAGGGAATTATTGAACTCATTCGTTACTCATTTTCCTACGGGGTCACGTACGATTAAGAGCTGTACTATAATTGGTGTGGGTGTTCGAATAATCGTACGATCTCACACCATTATGGATTAATGAATTAATGGGAGGAATCTATGATTGTAATTTGAGTGACAATCATTAATGAATTAATAAACTGGTAACGGGGACTAGAGGAATGGCAATAAATGTGACCCATCGTCTCAAACGGTTAGAAAATAAATGATAGAAAATTGAATAGAATCATCTTCAATTCAATAATTGAAAACAGAGCATGTGGACGTATCGGGTCTCCCCTTTGTCAATAAAACACGATGAATCAAAGATTAAAGGTCATAGAGAAATATTTTGATTCGTCTTTAGTGTTCCATTAATCGTGTTTTGTAAAGTAAATAATGGGGAAAACTGAAACGTCGACACTATCTATTTTTATTGAATAAATTGAAGATTTCCTTCAATTTAAACTTGAGCTTTTATATAGCTCAATAGAAAACGGTACGGGCTTCCTGAAGCCGGTGATCGTAAAATACTAACGAAAGAGTGAAAATGGAGAGGCCTTGTTCCCATGCGAAGCCTCTCCATATTCACTCTTTCGTCAGTATATAGCTCAATATCCACTAAACGTGCTCAATACAAAGGGTCCCTAACCAACAGCAACCTGTAGAACGAGAAATGACGCCTATTAGGTGATATTACAGTTTTTTTTTCGACAGCGACAACGTTGTTAACGGATAGGTACTTATTTCACATCTGAGTACGGTGACAGAATGTGATTAAAGAGCCGTTTCCAAGGACTCAACTATGCGCCGAGCGAGGCTCGAACCCAGGATCTTCCGATCCGAAAGTGAGTGTCATACCATAAGACTACATAGCCGTACAATTTCCTATTGTTATAATGTATTTCTACAAGCTGCAAGCATTAACATTTTTACAAAAAGGTAAAAGTGATTCTGTATGGTCTTTGGTATGACACGCGTCTTCTTATTGGAAGGTACTGGGTTCGAATCCCGCTCTGGCGGAGCATGGTTGAGTCCTTGGAAAATGGGTTTTAACTCCCACTATCACACCATACTCAGGTGTAAAATAAGTACCCTGTAATTAACAACGTTGTCTTTATTGGGGAAAAAAAACTACAATATAACAGGTTTCATATTTCTTACCACCTGTTAAGTGCGGCTATGTGGTCGCGTGGTATGACAGTCGCTATCGGATCGGAAGGTTCTGGGTTTGAGCCTCGCTCGGCGCATAGTTGAGTCCTTGGAAAAGGCTCCTCACTCACATTCTCTCACTGTATTCAGGTGTAAAATGAGTATATGGTCGTTAACAGCCTTGACTTGGTCCGAAAAAAATTGTAATATCGCTTAACAGGAGTCATGTAACGTCGTACATGTTAAGTGTGCTGTTTGCCAGGGACCAAAAAAAGCGCTTTGAGCACGTTTCGTGGATATTGCGCTGTAACAGAGTCGTAAAGCCTATGGAGCCGAGTTTATCCCGGTTTCAATAGTGTGAAATGGACAATAAAAATTACTTGCTACCCTTTGGATAGGACAATAGTCTATCGCAAAGTATTAACAGATCTAGTTATCCATTTAAATTACTGTTGGGTGGACAGGGGGTTCGAAAAAAAAATCTCGACAGCAATGGGGATCGATCTTGGACCTTTTGCGTGTGACGCGAGTGCCCTACCAACTGAGCTATCGGGGCATCAATTCAAACACGTTTGTCATCAAGCGTTCGTACGTTGAAAAGCCATAAAAAAAGATTGCGATAAGGAATGCACGGACGTGTCTTTCAATGGGTTAGATAAATGATGAATGGATGGGTCCATTAAACGAGTCAGGACGCTAATTTGAAATCAATTTATATCGTTTCTTGCCAACATCTCTATCTATAATCAAAAGAACGTTGACAGCTCACAAATTTTATAAGGCGCCTTGCCTTTCCTTGCATTGCACGCGCCAACATTTGAAGGGCAAGTAACTCGTAATTTGAAAGTGAATTCCTTCGAACTCGTAATGAAATGAATGAAATAAAGAGAATAATGACGCCGATGGCAAGAGGCTGGATGATCTTTGGTATGCATTTCGGTAAACTACTCACAACATCCGTCAGCCTAAATAAACGTACCAAAACATAAAATTGTGTGTAATTTATTGGTATTATAAAAATGCATTGCTTGTTGGGGCATAACATTCTGTCTCATAAAGCTCAACTAATTAAATTACATATTCGATCATTCAACGATAACGAGTGCATTTCGCAAATTCTCCAAAACGAAACTTGAGTTGTTGTTGTTATTGATAATTGCGTGGACATTCTCAGTGGATAACGATATCAATTGACCTGTCACGAGTTTAGAGTTTCCCATAATAGTGATAATAATAATAATAATAATAATAATAATAATAATAATAATAATAATAATAATAATAATAATAATAATAATGATATAATAATAATATAATAATAATAATAATAATAATAATAATAATAATAATAATAATAATAATAATAATAATAATAATAATAATAATAATAATTGTAAAAATAAATTTTATATAACGCTTATGTCAGGTACTCATTTTACACCCGAGTATGGTAAGAGAATGTAGTAAAGAGCCTTTTCCAAGGACTCGACTATGCGCCGAGAGAGACTCGAACAAAGAACCTTCCGATCCGAAAGCGAGTGTTATACCACAAGACCACATAACCGCACAAGATAACATTTATCTATAATGTTTTGTTAAAATTAGGCCCTGACCTGTCGGCATCGTTTGGTCCCTTCATCCTAGGTATTCCATGAAGGAATATAATATGTGTTCTATCAAACAAACATCAGATGTCGACATAAATCACCCATATCTGTTGTCCAAAGTGAGCAAATTGGGGGTTGATAATATTACTTAACCCTCTCCTTACCACCTATTGGAAAATCGTCACATTTGTTACGATGCAACCGTCACTTTTCTCATCCAGATTTCATTTCTTTTTGCTAGAACTATAAAACTTGATATTCTTTAATAGAGCCCATATTGTATAACAATATTATGTATAGAATGTGCTTGTTGCTTTTCTGTTTGAGTAAGAAGTGTCTATTTTTGTGTTTTGTGGGTGTGAAGTTTTTGGACAAATTCTGAAAATGGCTGGTAAGGAGAGGGTTAACCACTCATCCACTTTGCATGTTTTAATTAACTTGGACTTGAGATCAATCATGTAGAATTCAGCAACACAGAAGAGTCAATTGATTCAATTGACGGTTAAAGCTACTTCTCGCTAGCGTCTGGTGATTGGTTCTAATGATAGGAGCTGGTGATAAAGTGGAAGTGGAGATTTGTTATCGAAGATTTCAAGGATGTCAACTCTACCATTTTGTCAGTACTTCAACAAAGACGTACTCTGGATAGATACGTATTTTGGGCGGCTGTGTGGTCTATTGTAGTATGACACTCGCTTTCGAATCGGAAGGTCATAGGTTCGAGCTTCGCTCGGCGCATGGTTGAGTTCTTGGAAAAGGTTATTTACTCACATTCTCTCATCGTACTAAAGTGTAAAATGAGTACTTGGCCGTTAACGGCGTGGTTTCTGTCGGAAAAAAAAAAGTTTTCAATATCGCCTAACAGGCGTAATGTCTCGTTCTACGTGTTACGTGTTGTGGTTGGTCAGGGACACTTTGTAAAGCGCTTTGAGTACATTTAGTGGGTATTGCGCCATATCAATACTCAAGTCTTGGCCAGAAAGTTTATCTTTTAAATATCGATCGATTAAAATGACTCACATTTGGCAAAAGCTCTCAAATACTTGAGGCTTCGCAAGTCTTAGGTTTCGGAGTTTTTGTGACTAAAATTTTAAATACGTGTTTTTCCAGAATACGGTAGAATACGCATTGTTACGCCTAAGGTTATTTTCATTTAATAAATTCAAGTCAGTTTAAAAAACAACAAATTTTATTATCATTGTCGTTCGACATCAATCACTGTCTTGAAATTGTCAAGAAATTTGTTTAGCATAGGGCGCTATGTGGTCTTGTGGTATGACACTCGATTTCGAAACGGAAGGTCCTGGATTCGAGCCTCGATCAACGAATAGTTGAGTCCTTGGAAAATAATCTTTACTCACATTCTCTCACCGTACTCATGTGAAAAATGGCCGTTAACAGCGTTGTCTCTGTCGGAAAAAAATTGCAAAGGCCTAACTGGCGTCATGTCTCGCTCTACATGCTACGTGTTGCTGTTTGTCAGAGACCCCTATAAAGCGTTTTGAGCACGTTTAGTGGATGTTGCTCTATGTAAAGGTTCAATAATGTGTTGTACTATTAGCGCCTATTATTGCCGGCCAGAACATGACCGATAATGGATTTGAATGGATAGTATCTTCGATTTTATTGATTTTCTTGCTCCACCCACGTTTCAAATATCATGATGATGGATGTAGTGTCTCCTCGATGGCTTAAGATTTTTTGACTGACCTGGGAGAAGAAGAACAGATGGCCGTACATCAGCTGCTGCAGCATCTAGGCCGGAGAAGCAATTTGATCGTTATCAATGTGATTTCTCCAAACTGAGTCTGTATCTGTATCGATTGATGCTTTCCGTTTAGCAGAAATTATTTTCACAACATCCGGCAGTTGGATATAACGTACCAACACACAGAACTACTATGTGTAACCGTGAACGTTTATTATAGTCTTATTGATATGATTTAGTGAGAACTACTTATACAAAATGGCTGGTTAAAAAAAAACAGTAATAAAGAGTTGAGTGATGTCAATTTCATTCCTTCTATAATATGTTATTTCATCCGATCTCAATGAAAGACATTATGATGAAGGTGTCCTGTATTCTCCGAAAAAGCATTAATTTCACTGCTTAAGAGCCGAAAACGTAGATTTCGAAGATTCACAAGTAGTGTCCGATTGAGGGAAAGTGATTCCAGTCTCGGATCGTATGCTCTATTCCCTTAATATGTGACCCATCTCATCAAAACGGCATTATGTCGCGATGAACAAGATGCTGAAAGGCCAATTTTAAGTTTAACTGGTCAAGAGAACGAAATTTCGGATTTCAACACTTTAAAATTCTATATTTTTTCTTCAATAATGCATACATGGACTCAACCCAAGTTTGATGTTTTTGGTCATAGATTCTATTCTTACCGCTTTGAGCATCCCGACTTAATACCGGAGGTAGTTGGTCACATATGTTACCCTTTTAAACAAATCCGGCAGATTTTGATGCAGCAAATATTATACTTTTACGCCAAAAATATTGAACAGAGATTACGGTTATTTGTTTTATTGCTGAGGATGATCGACGTGTACTTATTTGCACGTCTGGGAACCCAAATTTTTAAGGACTCACTCTTGTAATGGAAAGACACTCTCACCCCTCACAAAATATTGTCCTCGATTGCAATAATGTAAAATCAGGCCCAATATTGGGTACGGCTATCAGACCTGAAAATATGTGTACGTCATAGATGTTGCTTCCTTAACAGCAAAAAATAAACAAACAAAAAAAGAACAAAAACAAAACAAACAACAAAATAAATAAATAAAACCCCTCTAACATTTCAATTACCTCTAATCAGTTTCGCGTAACATTCCATTTTCAGCAAATGGTTGGTTTCAAAATGACACCATTTATTTTTTGCGATGGTCATGATAGTAGTACTTGAAGCAACTTGCACAAATTAACAGGGCCTCAAATTCACGGTCTTTTAACAAAGGACACACATCACGCAAATTTAACGATGTAAATGGTTAATTATGGCAATATCACGAAGCATTAAGAACTATCACGTCTTCTCTGCGAGCGAGAAAAAAAACACGAATTAAATTTTTGTCCAGAAAACTCGTCCTTCAAATATCAATCGATTAAAATGACCCTTATCTTGGGAAAAAATCTCAAACCTGGGACGTTATGGAAATCTACAACCACTTCAAGGAAGTACCAGATATGAACGAATTTGACAAGCTATAAATGTCATTTTACTCGATCGATATTTTGAAGG
Organism: Berghia stephanieae; assembly: GCF_034508935.2. Classification (NCBI taxonomy): domain Eukaryota; kingdom Metazoa; phylum Mollusca; class Gastropoda; order Nudibranchia; family Aeolidiidae; genus Berghia; species Berghia stephanieae. The sequence continues at coordinate 37,734,142 of NC_088363.1, forward strand.
ACGACTTTTCTGGCCAAAATTTTAAATACGCGTTTTTTTCCAGAGTACTATAGTACTAATAATTTCCATTTTCAAACTCCTGGTTGGTATTTGAGTGGTTGAGAGAGGTCTAATTATTATTGGTTATTATCCACGCCTATTTCATTGCCGCCCGCCCGGTAAAAAATGACCCATTGTGGATTTCAATGGACGCTGCATCGATTTTATCGATTTCCCAGCTCCAATTATCACGTGTCAAATATCACGATAGATATTTCACAGCTATAACTGTAGTTTCTCATCACGAACGTGATGTTTTGTATAAAATATGTAGCCACTTATTTTATGCGACCCATTATCCAAAACAGAATGATGTCGGACTGATTGAGATTGTAACAATTTGACATTTAGTGAAACATACGGGACTTGGATTATTATTACTTATTTCATTTAGTCACAAATGGTTACTAAAAGAATGTTTATCTTTATTATTGTTATAAATGTTGGAAACTTTTGTTCATTGAGACCTTATGGTTATTCGCCAATGGCCAACTCTGGATCTTGCATTTGAACTTGAGATTTTTTTTCTGACCCCCTTGTCCACACATCAATGATCGGGTAGCAGGATATGATCGATCTCATAGAACGTACTTTGCGATAGACTCTGGCGTTCTATCCAAAGGGTAACAAAAGATTGC
>NC_088363.1:37737318-37742318 GCF_034508935.2 Berghia stephanieae
TAGGCCTGTTGCGCTCGGCGCATAGTTGAGTCCTTGGAAAACGTTCATTACTCACATTCTCTCACCGTACTCAGGTGTAAAATGAGTAACTGGCCGTTAACAGCTTTGTCTTTGTCCGAAAAATTGTAATATTGCCTAACAGGCGTCATGTCTCGTCCTACATGTTAAATGTTGCTGTTGACCAGGGACCCCTTGTAAAGCGCTTTGGGCACATTTAGTGGATATTGCGCTATATAAAGCTCAATTTAAAAAAAAATTGACTCTGTTGACGGTGTCCAGTCTGAGCAGCAATACCAAATCGTCGAAAGACTGACTTATGGATCCGAATAATGTCATTTTCTGTTGGAAATGTGATGTTCCTGCTTTTCCAAGTTTGATTTAGTTTGACCATTGATAAAATTGCGATTCCTATTTTAACTCCTCTTTCAAATGTTGACTTGCCATCTTCGTCAATGTTGAGCACAGATATTTGAAGCGTTAACATCCACAATTTAGAGAGTGAAAAGGATATGTCTGTACCATCATTTTCATCTGTGAATGATTCAATATAAACTATCGGGTATTAGCAGTTTAATAAAAGGTAAAATATAAAACAACGAATGACAGTATATTAATACTTGTATATTATAAATGATACCGTATGTTACGTCACCTTTCGTCTATATTGCTGTCGTATGGGTTGCCCAAAATCCCAATACCAATATTGTATATTACGGTAACCATTCGTCAGTAATGCTGACGAGGGAGAGAGACCTACAATATCTATACCATTCGTTTATGATATAAAGCAAGCCTTCACTATGCTGTCATCACTATTTCTTATAATCACATAATATGCAATTGTCAGTCGGTCTTGGCAACTGAATAAGCTTGGTGTATGATATTAGGCGACTTCGGTTTCCGACTTGAGGAACTCATATAGGAATAATGTTATTATGACGTGTTTCCGTCAAACACAGCTTTATGGACCTACTGTATGACTATCGCACAGTTATCAGCGACATGTTTGCATGAAGCGAGGGATTCTTACTTGCATGGTCAAAAAATATTGTCGTCTCCTAGTAAAAAAAAACACATTACACCACAGAAACTATCTGATTAGAGACCTTAGCAAACAGTTTGGCATGACTTCAATCAAAATGTTTGCGTAAAAAAAAAACAGGATCTCTTGAAAAAAGAGAGAACGAGTTATGTTCAATCCACATATCTACGTGTTAGGTGATAATGTGAAGGAAGTTGGGCAGAAAAAAAGAAAATTGTTTAAACACAACTTGAATATTAATATCGGTTTCGGATCGGAATGTCCTGACTGATTTGGAGCCTCTGGATTGGAACCTCACTCGGCGCATCGTTGATTTATCTCACCGTACTCCGGTGTAAAATGAATACCTGGACGTCAAAAAAAATTGTAATCTAGCCTAACAGGCGTCATGTCTCGTTCCACATGTTACGTGTTGTTGCTGGCTTTGAGCACGTTTAGTGGATATTGTGCTATATATAAGCTCGATTTTATTTTTTGTCATTGTTTCGGTAAAGGTTAAAAAAGATATGAGATCCATTAATACATTTCAAATGTCGTTTTTGTTTCTTTGTTTGTTTGTTTTCTTTTGACAATTGATAAATCTACCAATTTAATTTAAATTTCATTATCGGCCAGGATCCATTTTACCGATTAATTGTTACATTAAAACATCACAGCCTATTCACACCGATAAAATGCCGACACTGATAATCTGTGTCCAATCTTTAATGATATGATATTTATGTATAATCTTGCAGCCAACTATAATAGAAATCTAATTAATTATTGTTACAGTGAATGACATAATCAATTGGATTTGTGAAAAGGTTTGAACTGAGATATTGCCAAGTTTAGTTAAAGGTCAATTTTCATCTAAAATGAGTTCTTGTCATAAATTATTAAATCAACGCTTTTGTACGTCTTCGGGAGCTATCAAAGCAAAATATCATTTCTAAATATTTTTTTACAGCTGGTAAAGTTGAAAAAGTGTGACATTTGAGAAAAGCTGCTGGATCCCTTTCCCATACATCAGACAATAACTTTATGAAAAATCACCCGATTTACTTCAAATAAAGATTAAAATGCTCTGGTGATAAAATGCAAATCTAAAATTTTCACCTTCCGACTGATTATCTCATGCACTGATATTAGTAGACAATAAACAGAGAATTGTATAACTACCAAAAATAAAATAAAAAATAACCAAATGATCGGCTTCACACAGCTTTCTACAGCTTGACATGGCAAATTTTTAAAAATTTAAAAGCGTTATTGTGATCGTTCCAGGCATGTTATTGAATATGCCAATTATTATCCACGTCTTTCCACAATTATTACGCCGAGCCCAACACAATTAAACCCTGTATGAGACACACAGAGAGAGAGAGAGAGAGAGAGAGAGAGAGAGAGAGAGAGAGAGAGAGAGAGAGAAGGGGGGGGGGCAATACTTACATAAACATAAAATAGCTGCATGATGGTGTTAACAATCTTGGCCAAGCATGAATTACACGTGTTAAAAGAAGAGGAATCTGTGTTCTTTTCTATTCTAATTGTTTTTGGAAATTAATTACGATATAAATATGTAATCCAAAGTTGCGAGACGGCATTAGGTCGTGGGCTACGTGAACATATGTGCAGGTCTTACATCCGAACCTACTCATGGGCCTAGTTTAACATTGATGTAATGAACAATATTTTGCGTCATTTTTTTAAAGACTTCCATTACAACAATGGGCCCATAAGGAATTGGGTTATTAGACTTGCAGACAAATCGGAATTGGTCGGGGTAAAACAAATTCTGTTTTAAAATGAATCTTTTACGAAATTCTTTTTCAAGTTGGGATACAATTTTTATGCTTAATGGAAGTGAATGAAGGCAAGTGCAAGAGTTTTAGACTCTTAACCTACGTGCGGCTATGTGGTCTAGTGGTATGACACTCGCTTTCGGATCGGAAGGTACTGGGTTCGAGCCACGATCGGCGAATAGTTGTGCCCTTAGAAAAGGATCTTTACTCACTTTCTCCCACCGTACTCAGGTGTAAAATGAGTACATGGCCGTTAACAGCGTTGTCTCTGTCCGAAAAAAATGTAATATCGCCTATAACAGGTGTCATGTACCGCCCTACTTGTTAAGTGTTGCTGTTGGCCAGGGACCCCTTGAAAAGCTCTTGGAGCACGTTTAGTGGATATTGCGCTATTTTAATGATCTAGTTTTTTTTAACGTGTACTTTTCTGCAGGTCGGACAACGCAATTCCTTATGGTCTCATTGTTGTAATGGAAATCTCAAAACAATACGCCAAATATTGTTAATTACAACAATGTTAAACTAGGCTCATAAGCGTTTTCGGATGTCAGACCTGCATATATTATATATATATATATATATATATATATATATATATATATATATTATATATACATATATGCACTTCGCCCCCAACACAATGCCGTTTTAAGAATAATATGGAAAACATAACATAATATGATTATTTATTTTGCAGGTAATTGTAAACCCTCTAAATTTGAATGACGCCTATTAAATCATCGAGTTATCTACAGCGACGAAAGGATTGATTGATTTTAAAAGTGTTATTGTCTTTCCAGCTATTTCATGGCAGCGGCTGGCCACTTATTAAATTAAGCACTTCTTTCAATAAACAAAACGCCATGAGTAACCTAATTAAATCCTGGATGATAGATAGACATAGAAAGAGAAAGTGAGAGGAAGAAGAAGGAGAAGAAGAAGAAGAAGAAGAAGAAGAAGAAGAAGAAGAAGAAGAAGAAGAAGAAGAAGAAGAACAAGAAGAAGAAAGGAGAGAAAGAGAAAGAAATATATATATATATATATATATATATATATATAAATATATATATATATATTATATATATATATATATTATATATATATATATATAGAGAGAGAGAGAGAGAGAGAGAGAGAGAGAGAGAGAGAGAGAGAGAAAGCAACACATTACAGAGAATATTTCCATTGTGGTGTTATAACCTATCTTGGCATGCATTTGGCAAAAGCTCGTACAGCATTTTATTTTTAATATAATTATGCTTGAAAATTGATCACGATATCTATATGTTACCCCTCGCTACAAGTCGGTATTTAAATGTTTGGGGATGGACTAGTTGTCTGAATGTTAGTATTGGATGAAATCAATCAGAGATATGGAACACTGAGTACTGTTACAAACGTGGACACGTCAAATGAATGTTGACAAAAGGCAATTCCAGAACTATTCTGCCGTACTCTGGAAAAAAAAAAACATTTTAAAATTTAGCCAGAAAAATCGTCCTTCAAATATCGATCGATTTAAATGACCCTCATCTTAGCAACAACAACAAAAAAAACCTCTCAAACCTGGGACATCGCGAAGTCCCAGGTTTGCAGGTTTTTTGCCAAGATGAGAGTCATTTAAATCGATCGATATTTGAAGGACGATATTTCTGGCCAAATTTTATAAAATGTGTTTTTTTTTCTCCAGAGCATGGCAGTATTGTTGACTATGCCACTTATTTATGAATTAGAAATGTAATGATTTGTAACAGCAAGATGCACCGAGGTTTGACAAATTAACATTGAATGTCGGTTATATGACTTTAAAAACTGTTAGTGGTTCGTTAAAGTTGCAAAGAGCATGTAACGTTCTTATAGCCTGTTCGATACAATACGGCAGAGGTTGCCTGAAGCTCGAAGAAATGAATGTAGTTTAGTTGATAGAGGGGAAATCCGAAACGTCCACGTTATCTGTCTTAGTTTATTAAATTGCAGCGCCATCCCATTTGACTATTTAGCTATTGACTATTGTTATTTCTTTACTATACGATACGATACGATTATGAATTTTGGCATTCTTAAATTATCAAAACTATGTCCAGTTTCCTCCATAATTCATAAAAATAATATGAGCATAAGACATGTTTTGTTGAATCTTCAATATTATAAATTCAATTTTTATCATGTGAATC
>NC_088363.1:37747318-37802318 GCF_034508935.2 Berghia stephanieae
CCACACAAAACTTGGTGTAACCTTGAACGTTTATAATCTGGTTACAGTTTAGTGAGAATGACTCATAAACATGGATGCCAAAAAAATACAAACAAAAAACAAAAACAAAACAAAAACAAAACAACAACAACAAAAACCCCAATAATATCGATCCGAGTGACGTCAATTTCGTTTTATCTATTGATTGTATGAAGTTGACGTCACTCAGGTCTTTGTTATTGTGTTTTGCCATCCGTGTTTGTGAGAAATTCTCAATAAACTGTATTAACCAGACTATATAATTATGGGTTACACATAGTTTTGTGTATTGGTCCGTTATACAATGTAATACACGGCTGGCAATGTTATGAGCTTCTTAGCTTATTTGCCAAGCGCATACTATTTATACATCACCCCAATCTACCACCGTTTTGAGACAGTAAGTCACATAATATTTATGATATTGAATAGAAAAAAACCACGACTCCACAGGTAAATCGACAAAATAGTGCTTTATTCACCATAACACCATTTGGAGGCAGTAAGTCACATATAATATTGAATAGAAACAAAGCCCGACTCCACAGGTAAATCGACAACATAGTGCTTTATTCACCATAAAACCGTTTGGAGGCAGTAAGTCACATATTATAATATTGAATAGAAACAAAGCCCGACTGCAATGGTAAGTAGGCAAAATTATTGTGCTTTATTATTCACCACAACACCGTTTGGAGGCAGTAAGTCACACGTGATATTGAATAGAAACAAAGCCCTACTGCAAAGGTAAGTAGGCACACTTATTGTGCTTTATTATTCATCATACGCATCCTGTCAATTCTTGGCTTATCATCCCCGGCTTGACACCTGTCTACTGATTGGTCAGCATTGCCAGTTCTTTTCACATCAGCACGCCAAAGAAAATAAACACGTATCTAATCAGCAAGTCTGAAAAAGACATCATACAGAATTCATCCTTCACTGCCATTCTCAATAAAAAAAAAAAACCAACAAAAAAACGAAAAAAAAAACAAACAAAAAAACAAAAAAAAAAAAACAATCAAAAATCACACACAAAAAATATAGCAAAAGCGAACAGACAAAAAATAAAAAAAAAAACAAAACAAAACAAAAATAAAACCCCCAAAAAACCCCATCAAAAATAACCTAAAAAAAAAAAAAAATTCCAAGAGACAAATAAGCAAATCAAAACAAATCAGAGAAAAACTCTTACAAAATAAAAGTAACGAAGACATAACCAGGGACGACGATTGTAATCGCATTTCCAAACTGTTTATTTATCCAAGGTGGATGGGCGGCTATGCTTTAGTGTGTGCTTTAGAATGGTAAGAAGTCTTTTTGTATATAGATACACGAGTATTTATATTATATCATGTATTTTACAGCACTTGAGACACTTTAACGTCATTTCAGCGCAAGCAAAAAGGAAGGAGATGGGATATTATTTTTAAATGTCTATATTTTCAGAACCTTTGAACAATAGAATAAAAATAGGAGTTCCTTTATTTTTTCTGGAGTAGAAATATTTATTTCGAATAATCTGTTTTAAGACAGAAAAAAAAAGAGAACAGGATAACCCTGGCGTCCGCCGCATTGCAACGCCGTAAAATGAACAAAAATGTCTAAAATTTGTTTTGTCTATTTTGTTTGTTTGAATTTTTTTTTACTTCTTTCTGTTTTGTTATTTGGTTAAAATAAATAGGGGCTATGGACAGTAGGGGTTGAACATGTATTTCCCCGGGTGATGGTGTATGTAACACTCATGTACAGAATAACTAGCTCTAAATTTAATCCAAGAAAATCTCAAATTTAACGAGTTTAAGTAAAAAGTTTAATGTGTACATCTACTATTTTCTACAATGTAAATGTTGCTGCTCGAAGCTCGAAGAAATAAATAATAAGTGTCCCACTTTAAAACATAATACATTTTATCTCCAACCAACAATAAATGGCAGGATATATAAAATCTCTACAACTCTGACCATTTCAGAATCATATGTGACCCTTCATTACAAACAGTACTATATAGGGTTAAATATGATTTTCTTTAACGTCTGAAATATAAAATATTCGAGTTTATATGCCCTGTGAGAAAAATAAATGTATTATCTCACACTACCCAAGTTTAAACAGTGTTAAATCAAATCGTTTTCAACGCACTTTTAATTTTCGAAATCTCGTTTCACTCCAACATAACACCGTTTTCAAACGATCGGTCACAAATAGGAGGAACGAAATTGATGTCAGTCAGCTCTTTTTTATAATTTTTTTTAGCAAGACATTTTTATGATTAGGTCTCACCAAATTCTATCTGTCAGCCTGTAAACGTTTAAGGTTACACATAGTTGTGTGTGTTGGTATGTTATATCCGGCTGGCAGATGTTGTGAGTTTTTTTTAAAAACCTATCAGCATATCATTATTATAAATATTCAGACCCGAAATGAATAAATATTTAAATAAATCATCCCAAATATGCGATCTACAGACACACACTAATAAACATGTTTGCCATAAACACAACAAACCACTTCTAATCTATTCTCCATTCAGACAAATCAGAGTCCGCCATGATTTTACACCCCCGGACGTTGTAGGGACTGCGACCTGTCTCGTAAAACTATCGTTTTTATTTTATTTCCGATACCTGTTTTGGGGGGTTTGTTTTGTAAGTCAGGTAAAGGTTTTTAGCGGGCCAGCAATATTGGCAGTAAAATCATGGTCGTTTTTCCTCATAGCAAAAATATGAAAAAAATATATATATATAACCTGAATCAAAATATTATATCTGCTTAACTGGGTTAAAATATGAAGTGAAGAGTGGTTTTCCAAAACTCCCTAACTCGCTTATTTTCCCATTTTGAGATATTGAGGATTATTTTCCCTAAATTTTCTCATTCGGTCTATTATTTATTATACTTAAACTTCATATTCATACAAATCTGAAGAAATTAATGTGTAATTTGATGCTTAAGATATAATTTATATTTCAATTTTTGTCATGGATAGAAAATCTAAAAAAATTAGAAAAATGGACAAAAGGAGTTTTGGTAAACCAACCTTCAATTTTGCGATGGGATGGGCGTTATAGTGTGTTTTATATTTCGTTTTGTTTTTAATTAAATTTTTTTTGATATTTTAGAAAATATTATATTGAGCGCTGCTATAATTTTTGCCTGACAAGAGCTAAAACCAGACAAAATATCCACTTTCCTGTTAACAACATTGCAAGTAGAAGAATTTATGTCTTTTCAAGATCAACGGGACTTCTCATATATTATTGTAGACATAATCGAATCTGCTACACACTTAAAACAATTATTCTTTCAATTTGGATGGAAAGATTACTTTATTTTAACGCTGTCAATAAGTCAAAAAAAAAAAAAACATAAGTAAAGAGTGATTGTAAGATGTTAAAAACATACCAATTTCTTAAGGCAGTTTTAAAACCAAATTCTTGGACCCTCTCATAATTGAAAACCATTTATCTAAGAGCAATATATTTTACAGACAATCGATAATGATGGGTAAAATAAGAGTACTTCACAACAGCCTTCTCCAAATGAAGATTCCCCGATTAATATTGTCTAAATTTAGCTTGTTTACCTCTTAAGATTCACTGACTTTGAAGTTGTAGTGTAGTCAAAACATTATTATTAAATAATTTAGAATTACATGGCATTGGTTTAGAGAGAAAATAGGTATAACGATGTTTTTCTTGTACCGTTCACTTATCACGCGTAATCGATTTCTGTAAGTCCCCGTAATCGTAACACAAACCATTAAGTAATCAATTACCGACTTGCCTTGCATTATGCGGGTTTGAATCTAAATTTAAGACTTGATAGGAACAACCTAGGAAAATAAGATATTTTTTTTTTTGGTAAAGTAACACTTAACCCCCTCCTTACCACCCATAGGAACATCGTCACATTCGTTACGATGCAGCCAACATTTTTCTCATTCTGATTTCTTTTGTACATCATAATATTTGAACAAAAATGTTTGCTATAGTTGAATTATATTAACACTGTGTTGAAGAACTTGTTTAACAAAAACATTATGTATAGCAAGAACTAGCAGATTGTGTGTTTGAGTGAAATAAATCTATTTTTGTATAGGTTGGGTGTGAAGTTTTGGGGAAAATCCGGAAAATGGCCGGTAAGGAGAGAGTTAAAGTATTTTTTTCAGTCTTTAGCTGTGGTTGGCGTACCGGTCCTTACCACCATTTCTGTTAAGGATATTGATTTTTTTTTTTACCTGTTGAGATCTTGTTACTTTTACATAAATAAATTTTGAAAGATGTCTTTCGAAAATAAACCAGATCAAATTTTGATTAACACCATGAGACGGCTTAAACTCTTTCCTAGAATTAGCCTGCAAAAAAAAATAAAAGATTAGAATTTGACTTCCATTAGTTAACAGGGAGAGAGAATTCTTTGTCTCTGACTTAATCCTCTCCTCACCACCCATAGGAAAAATCGTCACATTCGTTACGATGCAGGCAACATTTTTCTCATTCTAATTTCTTTTGTACATCACAATATTTGAACAAAATTGTTTGCTATAGTTAAAGAATATTAACCACCGTGTTTGAGAGCTCGTATATCAGAAAAAAATTGTATAGCAAGAACTAACAGATTGTGCGTTTGAGTGAAATAAATCTATTTTTGTATAAGTTGGGTGTGAAGTTTTGGGGAAAATCCTGAAAATGGCCGGTAGGAGAGAGTTGAAGATTTCTTACGCTTAAGTTTAACTTGGTAGTCTTTTTGTTCGGGACGCAATATTTTTTTCTTTAGTTTGAATACGATATTGATGGTTGGAGGATCAAACTTCTGAAGTCCCGATATTCACGATCACGAGTCCGGTGAGAAAATGTGGGTAAAGAGCATTTTCCAAGGACTCAACTGAACGTCGTCACAAGCAGGACTTGAATTCGAGACTTATGGGTCTCAAGCCGAGTGCCATACCACCCAGCCACACATTCGTACATTAATACCTCATAAATAAACATTTATATACCCCTAACGTACTACTATACATATTTCTCTCATTATTTCAGCTATAAAAGTTCAAAAAAGTACACACAATGCACTATTGCTGGCGGTGCGGAGTGTGGGCGAAATGAATATTTTATGAACTCTCAGTTCTGTTGTACTTTGGAAAACCACGTATTAAATTTTTTTTGGCCACATATCTCGTCCTTCATATCTGGATCGATTAAAATGACTCTTATCTTGTCAAAAACTACGCGGAAGTCCCAGGTTTTAGAGTATTTGCCAAGATGAAGGTCATTTTAATCGATCGAAAATATTTGAAAGACGAGTTGTTTTTTTTCTGTCCAAAATTATAAATAAGTGTTGTATTTAGGATCGCAAAGTTTACTGTCTGTCTTTCAGTGAACCATCGAGATGAGGCAATTACTCGGGGTATTTATTGAAGTCCATTGACAAAAACCATAGTTATTAGATAATCTACTTGCTCAATTTATTGGGGTTTATTTAATTTTTTTTAGTCAACAAATTGAATGATGCACTCAGATCTACTATCACAAAAAAACTCTCTTTTTTTTCTCTTTCTCTTTGGTCAGAAAGGGGGTCCCGATAGCACAGTTGATAGATCACTCGCTTCATACGCAAAAGGACCAAGATCGACCACGGGTGCAGTCGACATTTATTCTGCCCCCCCCCCCCCTGTCCACCCAAAAATGAATGGGTAGCTGTTTGATTTGGCAGAAAGAACTTTGCGAAAGACTAACGTCTTATCCAAAGGATAGCAAGGAATTGCTATTGTCCGTTTCACGCTATTGAACCCGGGATAACCTACTATGGGCCCAATGGCTCTGAAGGACTACTTTTTTACTATTTGGACGGAAAACTTTCAAAACTAATATTGACCGATTAAAAAAACAACCCGCCTTGTCAAAAAGCCTAAAACCATTGAGTTGATTTGAAATATCAGGCTTGAAATTTTTGTGCAATTGGGGGTCATTTAAATCGCTAAATGATTTGAGTAGATAGAAGCTTTCTGGCCAAATTTCTATTATGTAATTGGTCAGAATTTGGCAAATTGGCGTATCATACACTGATGTAAAACCGATGTCAAGTCAAATAACAAAAGAATTACGTAATTTAACACTAACGTTATTTATTGTGAAATGATAGAGTTTTAGATGAAGAAAAAACCCACAACGAATCAAATGCCATGAAAGATTGGAGGGCGAATCAAGGCCACCTCTGTTTGGATTCCCGCTTCCCTATAAAAACAAATCAGGACTGACGAAATAATGAGTGAATGCGATCATACCGTCAACAACAATCACGTAGAATCGGACGTTTTAAGGTAATTATGGAGATACGCAAAGCATTTTATGTCTTATTTTTTTTAAATGTAGAGTCTATAGCTTTAGCCTCAAGAGAGCACAACATTTACTAGATGTTCTAAAATGTTGATGTCCCTATAATAGGAAACAAAAGTGTGATTTAAAAAAAAAACGGTTCCAATCTAATTGGAAGTTAGTCTTCCAGACGACTAAATCAATACCTCGTGTTAAAGATCATCTATCCTCGCTCTTATACGTCCCATAGTCATAGGATTCTGCCCATACATCCTGATCCTAAAATAGTTATCCCGCCTTATGATTCAATATGTAACCTATTTATTATTAGTCCTCGGGAGGACTGGGTACATAACATTTCCAAGAGGTTTGGAACTGGAAGAGCAGAAGGTATGACGTCTTGACTTTCTCTGCTCTATCGAAATAAATTTTTAAATCTATACATTTATTTATTGTGAAATAAAGGATTTATTGAAGAAAAAAAAGCAAAAAAAAACAAAAAAAAACAAAAAAAAAAAACAACGAATGAGATATGAAAGTTTCGAGAACGAATCAAGTTTACGTCTGTTTGGATTCCCGCTTCCCTATAAAAACAAATCAGGACTGACGAAATAATGAGTGAATGCGATCATACCGTCAACAACAATCACGTAGAATCGGACGTTTTAAGGTAATAACGGATATACGCAAAGCATTTTATGTATTTTTTTTTAAATGTATAGCCTTGGCCTCAAGAGAGTACAATATTTACTAGATGTTCTAAAAACCCTTTGCACGAACCTGTAATCTGAAACAAAAGCGTTATTTTTTTTAAAAAACTGGTTCGATTCTCATTGGATGTGTAAAGACAGGCTTCCTGAGAACCTGTTGTTGCTGTAATTTTAAACAAAAGCGTTATTAAAAAAAACTGGTTTGATTCTCATTAGATGTGTAAAGACAGGCTTCATGAGGACTTATACATACCGTGTATAATTGATCTTCTGGTTCCAAAATGATAATTTTAATATAACTGATTTATATCGGTCGTGAGTAAAGGGCATCCATCATCGATCTTTTACGCCCCGTAACCCTTTTAACCTGCCTATATCTACATCCTGCTAATAAAATAGCGCGATTCGAACCATAAACGTTCCGATCTTAAGGCGAGTACTATACCACTAGACCACATAGCCTCCATTTTATTGCACGACAAGACAACAATGTAACTCACGGCCGGCTACCAATCGTTGCGTACTGTCATTACCAGTGCCAGGATAGCTTAAAGTACAGATCGACGAACAAAGTAAAACAGGTTGACCGTAAATTCCAAGAGAATGATTTGTTACGGCCGATGACAAGTCGTTCCCGACTGAAATCGGTAAAGAAGTAGGGCGGCCGTAAATAAGATTTGCATAACAGATCGGGGGAAATGGACAAAGGAAAAAACACCCCAACAGCTGCCGATTGATGTCTGAATAAAAGATTGGAAACAACAACAATGGCCGTTGCGCTGCCTGGCAACCGGAAATTAAAAGTACGTTCCCTGCAACCGTTGCGTAACATAGTAAATATCACACAATAAAACATTTCGGACACAAATCAATAGAGATACGACAAAGTTGCTAGAATCTGACGTGGACTGACAAAAATAATGAAAAATAATAGCTTTATATCCACAAACTGTGCTCAAAGCGCTTTACAAGGGGTCCCCGGTCAACAGCAACATTTAAAATGTAGGACGGAACTTAACGCCTGTTAGGCGATATTACAAATTTTCGGACAAAGACAGCGCTGTTACACCTGAGCACGGGAGAGAAAGTGAGTAAAGAGCCTTTTCCAAGGACTCAACACTGACAAAAGTACTGACAAAAATAATGAATGTGCGGTTATCTGGTCTATTGGTATGACACTCGATTTCGGATCGGAAGAGGTCCTAAGTTCGAGCCTCGCTCGGCGCATAGTTGAGTCCTTGCAAAATGCTCTTTACTCACATTCACCAACCGTACTCAGGTGTAAAAAGAGTACCTGGCCGTTAACAGCGTTGTCTCTGTCGGAAAAAAAACAACAAATTTGCAATACCGCCTAGCAAGCGTCATTCTTGCTCTACGTGCTACGTTTTACTGTTGGTCTGGGACACCTTGTAAAGCGCTTTGATCACATTTAGTGGACACTGCGCTATATAAAAGTTCAGGTTTTGTTTTGTTTTTTTAATGAAATGGTGGGCAATCAATCGATAATTGAAGTCCTAATCGGATAATGTTTAACGCTCCTGAGAAACAAATCCCTTGTTACATACCGGAGATGTGATTAAGCGTCGGTGGCCACGAGTACGCAATCGTATGCTGACATAGCGCTTTTGAATAATAACATTTATTTTAGAAAGGGCAACAACAACAACAACAAAAAATGAACTCTTTTTGAGGAATGACAATGAACATCAAAAGTTTTTTTAAATTGTTGAACTCGAGACTTTTTTGAACCTTTGGGTCTCGGAATTTTTGGGCGTTTTTGGAGTCAGTTTGATGGACTAAACGTTTTCAGTTCAATTTTTAAAATGGCGATTTGTAAGTGTATACGAGTACTCTGGCGTGCTCTTGAAAAATACATAGTTAGAAATTTGGCCAGAAAACTCGTCTTTCAAATATCACGAATCCCCAGGTTTGAATGTTTTTGCTAAAACGAGGGTCATTTAAATCGATCGATATTTGAAAGATTTGTTTTCTGGCCAAATTTCTAAACATGTGTGTTTCAAGAGTACAGCAATACTGTGGATGAAATGATAACAAAATATAGATGTATAAAGATTAATTAAGAAATACTGTAAAGCTGAATTGTCTCCGTGAGAGGATGTGTGGCTGAAAGAAGCTGAGGAGAAAGGAACGTATCTGTCTTCGTTTATTAAATTGGAGCTTACATTTCAATGCTTACCGTTTTTTTTCTCCAATTGATTTAGAGTATTTTGCGCGATGGTTTCACCCACCTCAGACTCTAAAAAGTAAACAATTCTTTGTCATTCTTATGTTAAAAGACATTCCCTATGTTTTTGTAAAAAAAATTCCGTAAACTAGAATAGAGTTCTCGTGTGTGTGTGTGTGTGTGTGTTTATGTGTGTATATTTGTGTGTGTTTGTGTATGTTTTGTTTGTGTGTCTGTTTGTGTGTGTTTTTGTTTATGTGTATGCGTGTTTGCGTGTTTATTTAGCAATGACTATCCCGCACAAATCTTTGGGCCTCTTTTTCTCTCACGAAGTGCCCGAATTCGCGTCAAAATATGGGACGAAGCCGTTTCGTATATGCTATTTTAAAAAATTAATTACGACGCTGTTTATCAATGAATATGACTGACAGTTGGCACACAGTTAGAAAAAAGGTCATTTTAGATTATGTCAAGCGACAAAACTTGTGCGATTACCAGAAGACCGTTAAAAATAGATTTTTACTCTTTGGAGTAAAATATTTCTAAAACTACCGGATCTTGAGGTTTTGTCGCTGACAAGGTAATACATGAACATTTCTTCTTTTTGGTTGTAAAATTTCATATGAATATGACGAGTACGTTTCCCGTATTTTACAAAACACCATCCTAATTTGCTCTTCAAGTTTCAATCTTTTAATCCACTTATTTCGCAAGATAAAACCAAAGGTCGAAAAAAAATACCGAAAAAGCGTCCCATATTTTCGCGTTTTTTTCCTCTTTGCGGGTCATCCAAATAAATGACACCTTTGAAACTGCATAACTTGTTTATCTATGAATGGATTTTCAAAATTCAAAAACATTTTTACTCAGTGGAGATAGGGCTTTGATTTTAGACAAAAAGAGAAAAAAACATTTTTCATAGTCATTGCTAGTTTATTTGTTTGTGTGTGTGTGTGCTTGTGTGTGTGAGGGTTGTTTTTGTGTTTGTGTGTCTGAGAGGTTGTTTATTACTCTCTCTCTCTCTCTCTCTCTCTCTCTCTCTCTCTCTCTCTCTCTCTCTGTGGTGTGTGTGTGTGTGTGTGTGTGTTTGTATATGTTAACATATGAGGAATTTGCTCTTTCCTTTAATTTTGTTTTTTTATTTTTTCATGTCTTTTTCCCATTTTGTCAGGATTTGTTTTTTTACTTCATATTTCTATGAATCAATGTCTTCTTTAAAAAAAAAGTATCAGCAAATATAAAGTCTGAGATTCCAAAGGTCTATGTACATCTAGCAGGTTAAAGGTCAGATGAATTCATAAATATGTGAAGATTTTAAAAATCTTGAAAAATGGAGGTGAAAAAACAAGTTTGTTAATTGTACAGTAGCCAGTTCTTTAAGGTTGTTGGCCTGTGTGTGTGTGTGTGTGTGTGTGTGTGTGTGTGTATTGACATGACGGCCATTGGATGGTGATTAGTATAGATAGTATGCAGATGACGTCACTCAGGCCTTTGTTATTGTTTTTGCCATCCGCGTTTGTGAGTTGTTCTCACTAAACTGTATTAACCAGACTATAAAAGTTCATGGTTACACAGAGTTTGTGTGTTGGTCCGTTATACTTCCGGATGGCAATGTTGTGAACTCCTTGGCCAAGCGCATTCTATCTATACAGAAACGATGAGTGCCATGGTCAACCGCTAACTGTTCTTTTTGTTTCATTATTTTCAAGATTTGGTCGTACTGGGTCATATTACTTTGTAGTTTTAAGCGTGTAAATCAAATGAATACGACATGAATATATAAATAAAATCACAGCATACAGTAACCTGGAAATAAAACCTATGTTGTGCCTGGAGATTGAATCATCATGGCATAAACAAACAAAATAATGGTCTGTGAATATTGACCTGGATAGGTGAGAAACGCCTGACATAATATTATCATAATAATCATCTCTACGTGTTTTAACCTACCAACAAGCTACCACAGCGTAGTAAAAACCAGTATTACTGAACACGAGTCAATTTCTAAATAATACTTTCATTATAGATAGTATGCGCTTGGCTAAGAAGCTCATAACATTGCCATCCGGAAGTATAACGGACCAACACACAAAACTGTGTGTATCCATGAACGTTTATAGTCGGGTTAATACCGTTCAGTGAGCATTACTCATAAACGCGGATGGCAAAAACAATAACAAAGACCTGAGTGACGTCATCTTCTATCTATAGATAGAATGAAGTTGACGTCACTCGGGTCTTTGTTATTGTTTTTTTCTTGCAATCCAAGATTATGAGTAATTCTCACTTAACTGTGTTAACCAGACTATGCGCAACACACACTGGAGACTGACTCCGACGACCCGGCACTGCCGTCCTCTGCCGTCTTCCGGATAAAGACGTCGGGCACGGAAAAAAATATCAAAAATAAAGAGAAAAGCTGGTAGACTTACCCATACCAAGCACCCGATGTCCTCTGCCGTTTTGTTTATATTTTTGAGCTTGCATGGGTAGGTCTAGCGGCTCTTCTCTTTATTCTTAGTATTTAGTCCGTACCCGACGTCTTTATCCGGAAGACGGCAGAAGAGTTCTGTTTGTTGGTTTGATGGCAATGTTGTGAGCTTCTTAGCCAAGCGAAAACTATCTATAATGATAGTCTTGAATGTACACATATAACACACACAACCACCCAAGTGCTTTAAAGCAATGGAAATATCATAATAGTATATAATCCTGTTCTTCAGTCACTTATTTAATAGTTGAAAATACATGTTGATAGATGAACAAGACAAACGTTTTGGGCAAAATAGTTACATGTGAAATAAATGCTAAGGTTACATTACTATTTTTTAAATTCAGCTTTTATATAGCGCAATATCCACTAAACGTGCTCAAAGCGATTTACAAGAGGACCCTGGCCAACAGCAACACTTAACATATAGGAGGTAACATGGCTCCTGTTAGGCGATAATACTATTTTTTCGGACAGAGACAACGCTGTAAATGGTCGGGTACTCATATTACACCTGAGTCTGGTGAGAGAATGTGAAAAAGAGCCTTTTCCAAGGACTCAACTATGCGCCGAACCCAGGACCTTCCGCTCCGAAAACGAGTGTCATACTTCAAGACCACATGCCAGTGTGACGCTTTGGGTAACTTTTCATGCTTCCTTTTCAACAGCCTTATATTTAAAATGCGAATGATAAAATGACGTTAAAGAAATGAAAATCAGAGATGCCAAATTTGGGTTAGAACATTCTAAGAAACTGATTCTATTGTTAACATCTCAACGATCCCGACGTATAACCGTTTAGAGCTAGAGGCGGATGGTCACATCTTTATATATTCTATATCCCCCCGTAGGTAATTTTTATGATACGCTTTATAATAATACCCTTTTGCCATGATTGGTGACATGTTACACTATATGACCTGTGTGTCATTGATATGTGGACCCCGTGTCAATCCAGTGATTAGTTTCCCCCCCCCCCCCACCCCTATTTCAATGACTATTGATTTACTGTAACCCGAACATGTCATGTTTTACCATTACTACTATGCTGCCGTACTCTGGAAAAATACATATTAAAAAATATGGCCAGAAAACTCGTCCTTCAAATATCGATCGATTTAAATGACTCTCATCTTGGTAAAAACTCTCAAACCCGGGACTTCGCCGAAGTCCCGGGCTTGAGAGTTTTTGCCAAGATGAGAGTCATTTAAATCGATCGATATTTGAAGGACGAGTTTGCTGGCCAAGTAAATAAATATGTGTTTTTCCAGTATACGGCAGTATAGGGTTTGTTGTTTTTTCAATGAAATCCGAGAATCACCTCACAGTTCACCGCCTCCCTAAAGCGGTCAGAGTGAATGATAGCCGCCGACTACTTATAATTCATTTACAATAATTCTACCCTGATAAACTTGATTGTTTTAATTGATTATTTTTCCCTTTATTCTCTTAATCAATAAAATATCAAGTTAATCGCAGGATAAGCCAGTTTAAATTGTGGACGACAAGTGTGATGTCAAACAAGCTGGTTCCTATTTGGTTGGAAGTGTAAAGCCACTTTTTGGGAAGACTGGGTATATATCTTGTGTAATCCATCATCTGGTGTCAGAGTAACGACATCTTATTTTCTAGACTAAATATACGCTGGTCGTCAATAAAGATCCTCCATCCTCCCTCTTTTACGTCCCATAATCCTAAGAATCTGCCTATACATCTTGCTACTGAAATAGTTATATCGCCTGTATGTAACCTTTTCATTATTAGTACCTACTCGGAAGGACTGGTTATATACTCACTCCCAAGGATTTAGGAACCAAAAGAGTAGAGTATTTGATGTCACGACTTTTCTTCACTATTATCATGTCATCGCTTTTTTAAATAGAAAAATATATAAAGTAAAGAATATGTCTAATATGTGAGTCATGAAAATATTGCTGCTTGAAGCTCGAATGAAAAAAAATACGATAAGTGTTGAATTGTAAGCTTCATATTATTTGAGGAAGACAGATTACTGTGGACTTTTCGGGTTTCCCCTTTATCAACAAAACAAGATGAATGAAACACTACAGAGGAATGAGATAATATGATAGTGGCATTGTTAAAGTGAATAAAACCTTAACAACGGAGTTGTTACATTCATATTGGTTAATCACTTAAAAATAAGGAAAAGTGCCGTCTATTTGCTTTACATGTTTGTATCCTTCAAAACTGATT
Organism: Berghia stephanieae; assembly: GCF_034508935.2. Lineage (NCBI taxonomy): Eukaryota > Metazoa > Mollusca > Gastropoda > Nudibranchia > Aeolidiidae > Berghia > Berghia stephanieae. The sequence goes on from NC_088363.1 coordinate 37,761,257, forward strand.
CTGTGTATTAACGAATGGTTTTGAATTGGGTTTAAAATTGAAATACTTTGTCGAAATATTTCAATGGGGAAGATGCTGAGATGAACGGTCGAAAGAATAAAGTATTGTATCTTGCTGCATTTCTACAATGCAGAATGTTACGTCAATTGGGGGGAATGTTCGGCACATTTTACTCATGTGGACCGACCGACCTTTTGCAGAGTCAGTTGATCAATAACATGGAAATGTAGTAAAGGTCTCCAACTCTGAAAAATAAAGAGATTTCTATAATATCGGCATGAAAACTTGCCCTTCAAATATCGATCGCCCAAAAATACACCCACATCCATTCAAAAACTACCAAACCTGGGACTTAAAGGAGTCTTCGAGAATATATTAATAAATTCCCTTTATTCATCCCTAAGGAGATTTTTTTCTTTCGGATCTATTCCAGGGGAAGACTGGAATAACACTTTCAGCCGCAGTTCAGCGCCGCAAATTGAGCTAAGGCTAGGTGACTTGCTCAAGGCCACACAGCGCGATGGATAGTCGAACTCTGTACATTTCGAGAAGACCGTACCGCTGAGCCAACGCTATCCCAGGATTGAGTTGTTGACAAGATGAGAGCCCTAATCGATCAATATTTGAAGGACCAGTTTTCTGACCAAAATATTTAGAAATGTTGTTTTATTTTTTATTATTAAAGAGTACGGCAATGCCCTTTGTTGTCCCTGAATCGGCAAGCATGTCAACGAGAATGCTTTTCTTTTTATTCGTTTGTTACGTTGTCAGAAAAACACACGAGACAGAAGCATAAAATGTCTACCCCGCATCATCCATTATTCAAATCATGACTGGCTTTCTATGATAGTATTGACGTACTCTGGAAAATAACCATATTTGAAAATTTGGCCAGAAAACTCGATCGATTTAAATGACTCTCATCTTGGAAAAAAAATATCCATCCTGGGACCTTCCAATGCCTTTCTTAGACGCAGGTTTAATAGTTTTTGCCAAAATCATTGTCATTTAAATCGATCGATATTTGACGGACGAGTTTATTGGCCAAATTTTTAAATATGTTTTTTTCTTTCTCCGAGTACGGCTGAGTATCTACTCAATTGCTGTTTACAGATCGGACAGAAACCAATAAGCTGTTAGCTGTCGTAGTTTGGAAAAACACGTATTTAAAATTTGGCCAGAAAACCCTTCCTTCAAATAAAATATCGATGGATTTCAATGACCCTCATCTTGGCAAAAACTATCAAACCGAGAATAAAGAAGGACATTGCAAGGTTCCAAATTTGAGAGCTTTTTTTAAAAAACCAAAATGAAGGTCATTTAAATCGATCGGTATTTGGAGGACGAGTTTTCTGGCCAACTTTTTTAAACACGTGTTTTTGCAAAGTACGACAGTTAACTGGATAAATAATTCAACAGGGAAAAGGACATTTTACAGATTTTTTTAAAAATGTGAACAATTTTATGCTACTCGTTTCGGATACGGGGGAGGCGAAGTGGCTAAATCGTTAAGGCATTGAAATGTAACCGTGAAGGACCTGGTTTCGAGCTCCACTTTAGACATTTTCATCTTTTCTTCCTTGGGCAAGATAAATCCCCCCCCCCCTACATTTGCAACAGTGGTGATTCGTTTAGACGTCAGTCGTCAACAATACCTCTTTATTAGTCTTCAACAGTCGTGACATTCACTTCCCTCGTAATGACGCATGGTAACTTAGTAACTGGTTCTAAACTGTCGGAACAATGGCGGACGCCATTATAAAATACTTTTCCGACGAGCATAAAAGTGTATCCAGAGAAGAAAAACATTATAAATCTGATCATGTTTTGACTCTTATACATTCTATTCTGATCACATGACATGTGAAAAAGTTCTATCCAGCCTGAAGAATAAAGAGTACCGATTTTCTTTGTTTAGAACCAAGCTGCTCGTTTAGGGCATGGGTGGACGTGACATCAGACTAGTGATTCCTATTGCTGCACTTCATCCTGCTAACGACGTTTCCTGTAATGAGGATAATGATTTGTTTACCCGTAGACTATTAGCCTGGTTTCTTCATTTCTATCTTATCTCGAACACTCAATCTGCTTTTTTTCTAAAGTAGGCGATCCAAGAATAACATGGGATTTTTGGTTGTTTTTTTGGACACAAAATAGAAGGTATTCAGTTGGACAACCGTTTTGCTTAGAGAAAAGATTGCGAAAAGACTAATATAGGCTACTGCCTTTAAAAAATAGGGCAACGTGGGCGAGCGATATGACATTTGATTCGTACCCATAACGAACCTATTTCGAAGAACAGTGAAAGTGACCTTAGGCAAGTCACTTCGCCTTAGCCCATATGTGGCGCTGCACTGCGATTTGGTGCGTGGGCTATTGAAAGGTTGATGACTTACTGAACGTAGGGATCGATATTATAAGTAAAACATTTTGACCAAGATTTAAGCTTTCATATCGTTTGTTTTTTTTCTTCTTTTCAAGGCGAGTGTGCTACCACTGAGTATTGGGGATCGAATACATTTTATGTAATAAAATACAACATCAAACTCTTGAAACGGATGTGGTCCAGTTATATGACACTCGCCTTCGGATCGGAAGGTCCTGGGTTCGATTCTCGAGCGCTGTATTGTTGAATAATTGTTAAAGGCTCTTTACTCGCATTCTCTCACAGTACTAAAGTGTAAAATGAGTACCTGACCATGAACAACGAAGTCTCTGTCCAAAAAAGAATGCATCATGTCTTGTTCCACATTTTAAGCGTTGATATTAACTATCACTCTTTGTAAAACGCTTTGAGCTGTTTAGTGGAAATTTTTCAATATAAAAGCTCATGTTTTTATTTTATTAAATGATTCTATTCATACTTTTCATAATTTTTCCTTTCTTTTTTATTCCTTTCACCTATACAGAGTGACAAGTAAAGCGTGGACGACCTTCCTAGCCATTCACATGAACACAACGCTCATTTCTCACACGTCATCAATATGGCTGGGCGTCATCATGGCTGCCATGAGGTACTTCTTCGTACGTCCTACGGCAAGGGGTGCTGAAACGCTCAGCCTACGGTCGACTTTGATCTTCATCATCGTCACCTTCCTCAGCGCGGTCCTGCTTCTCGTACCCAACTGTCTAGCAACCAGGATCGTATCCTGTTACAACAACAACACCGGGATGGTCAACTGGCATCTGAAATCTCCAACGTTTGGCGACGGCATTGATCTACTTAATACGATTACGTTTTTCATCTACCCCGTGGCAGGCAAGATTATTCCCTGCACTCTGATATCCATATTTGGCGGGCTATTACTCCATACTCTAAGCGAGACGGATAAGAGAGCTCGAAGACTCAAGGGAAATAACAACAACAGCGGAAACGGAAACGCCCAGACAAGAAGGACAACCATCATGCTTTTAGCTATAATCGCTCTGTACATTATAGCTGAACTACCGCAGTCTATCCTGGTTCTTCTGTGTATATTTGTCACTAATTTCTGGAAAGATGTATACTACCCTTTGAGTGACTTCATCGACCTCCTATCTCTAATCAACGCTTCCATAAACTTCTTTACCTATTATACAATGAGCTCCCAGTTCCGGAAGACGTTAAAAGAGACTCTCTGCACATGCTCTAAATCAGTGTCCTGCAAATGCTGTGGGAAGGACAACAACAACGCCCTAAGGAGCACCAAATACTCTAAGGCACCTCCAGTTCCAGTGTGATTTATTTATTTACAATATAGAACATTGGATTTCATGACATTAGTCTATCGAAATATGGGTAAAATAACATCCCAGATAAATTTTCATAGTGATTTTATACCCACTTACATATTAGGTTTAACCATTTAGACAATAACCATGGAAAAAAAAACATTGTTATCATTGTGGAAAACAGATCACGAGCTTTAGAAGTGTGATTTGTATGGAATGAACAATATATAAGGAATAAAGATTGATATTTCCATTGAATTCTATACAGTCAAAAGTAGAGGATAGCGCATACTACGTACATAACAGCACAACAACTATCTATCAATCTTTATGGTGATTTATATAATTTTGTTATTGACATTGACATGGTTTTCTGTCGCTTACAAATTTGTTTTGGAAGGTTTGAAAAATATATTTAAATTTGTTACGCACGTGACCTTCGTGCAACATGCGATTAACATATCTTTGGATCATCATGTGATAATGAGTTGATTAAACAAGGGAATCACGTGTAGTGCAGGTCAAAGTCGTATGGCTGCCAAGTAAAATCTTCGCATAGCCTGTTTACATCTAGTGATGTCACATTTAATTTTGCATTTTTGAATCTATGTTTGACAACGAGAATAAGATGTACGGTATTGTGTGGTACTTAAAACTAACGCCATAATGTGTCATAGTATTAATTACGTAACTGTACTTAATCAATCATTTGAATTCTGTCGTTCTCTTTTTTTTAATGTATATAAAATTTTGACCAGAAATCTCGTCCTTCAATAATCGATCGCTTAAAATGACTCTCATCTTGGCAAAACTCTCAAACCTGGGGCTTACGAAGTCCTAGGTTTAAGAGTTTTTGCTAAGATGAAGGACATTTCTATTGATCGGTATTTGAGGGTTCAGATATCAGGGCAAAATTTTTAATGCGTGATTTTTTTTTTCAGAATTCCGCAGTATTGTTGATAACGTATACTGCAATACTGTAATTTAATATTCAAATAGGAATGGGTCGGATGAAGATGTGAAATGCCGTTTTTTGACACGATTTAACGAATCGACACCTTAATGTGTTCAAGATTGGGACCAAAAGGGAAATAACTTAGATTATTATTTTGACCAAGCCTATTAAAACAGTATTAATTTTTATTTAAAACATCGTTTAAAATTTAGCAGAATTCGTACACTTTATTTGAATTAAATGTCTCCATAAAGGAGAATATGATATGTATGTTTGGTTGCTGCTTACTGACCCTTTTCACGATTTTCCACATAAATTTTCACCCCTATCCAACATATATACTGATTTAAAAAAAAACAAAGACTCTGACTAAAAAAAGAAAAGCATGCTAAACCATACCTAATTTTGTTCAGATAAACGAGCTGTGCAACACAGCATAAGCCCTAATAACTTTAAATTTTGTATTTACAAAAGGTTTCTGAATGAGAAAAATGATGTATCGTTGCGAATGTGATGACTTTGTAAGGCGGAAGGGGGACAGGGGAAGGTGGAGTGTATATATATATATTATTATATTATATATTATATATATTATATATATTAGTAGACAAACGCCTTTAGGAGGTTTTATATAATTTTGACATTAAACAGACGCGGTACATATATACAGGTCTGACATCCGAATGTAATTATTGGACCTGATTAACATTGTTGTAATGAAGAATAATTTGTGTCATCTTTTGAGATTTTCATTTCAGCAATGAGCCCATAATAAGATAAGGTTTGATAAAAAGATCTTTAGTTATCCATTTCTGGAAAGTTACGTTGGGTACTTTGCCATAGACTAATGCACTTCTGAAAAGAATTAAGCAAATAAATTCTATGACAATAAAAATATTATAGTATAGTGCATTTGAATTGAATTCATGAAGTATATAGTACGAGATCAATGAGGTTGGCCACATTACAATTTTGTGGAGTTTTCTTTGATTTGATGCGTCCTGCAGCACGTAAATATCACATTACTTGCAGGTCAGATATTCTATACACATTCAATAACACCAGGATATATTAGATTTCCTCAAATCGCCTCTTAACTGGACATGGCAGAACAGCATCAAATATGTGCAGATGGAAACTTGGAAACAGTGGTACCTACCAGAAATGTCAGGCAGCCCCAGAGACCAGCGATTACATCGTCCTCAACTGTCCAGTCACTAAACTTGAAGGTGGCTACGAAACCTTAGGGCGGAGGAAGATTTTAGAAGCTGGGTTGACGAAATAAATTAGGTGTAGCATACGCTACTACTACTACTACTACTACTACTACTACTACTACTACTACTACTACTACTACTACTACTACTACTACAACTATGACTACTACTACTACTACTACTACTACTACTACTACTACTACTACTACTACTACTACTTCTACTACTATACAATAGTTCTAGAAATAGCATTGAGTTAGAAAATGTTTTCTATTGTTGTGTACACGCCACAATATATTCCGTTGTGTTTCTGAAGGGGAAAGGGGGGGGGGGCGTCTAGTTGATATAGTATAGTAGAATACTCATTGTTATTTGTGACCCGTGGTCTCATGCCGGTATGAGAACAGAGAGTACTACATGTTCAGATGGCTCTGGTGAACGAGTTACTACTTTCTACAAATCTCCATTATCCTTTGTTAACATCACAACAGACCTGGCATAGAACCATTGAGAGACGTTTTGTCACATATCAATGGCGGGCGGAAGCCCCAATTTTCACGATCAGCTGATCAAAACTCTGAAGTCTAATAATGACTAGGGTTAGAGACGATCTTTTTTGGGATCGTGGATAGCTCATACGGTAGAGTCACGCTTTCACCGGCCAGGCGGAGGCAGTTGTCGTACCAATAAGGTCGCAGGTTCAAACCCCCATCCCCGCCGCGTAAAATTGTTATTCTCTATGGTCTTCTGGCACTTTTCTACTCACCTCATCTCTTGTTGAAGTCTACATACGTTCTTTTTTTATCTATCTGGGGCAGATCAGACCTCTGGTGACAATGCCGGACGTAGCACTTACCCGAAACCAATGAGTGAAATTAAAGAGGAAATTGCTTGTTTAGGAGCAAAGCACAGTATAAATCAATATGGGATATAACTACATTATTTTTATTTTGCTTCAATTAACTTTGATTAACCCGGGATTCGATATTCTATCTGAGAACAAGAGGTTGAAATGAAGTCTACCTTTGATGACTGAATCGATAATTAACATGACACAATAATGATTATCGACGTAAATTGAAGCATGAACTAATTGAATATTTGATTGAAATTAAACATTAGCAATCAAGAAAGGCGATGTTACATGTACAATTGGTTGAATTGACAATTGACACAGAAACAATCCCAGAGCAACAAATTTCCATTTCAAAGAATGATGTCGATATTTGATATCGATTTTTTTCTGTCTTTTTGGGATGCTTTTAATTAATTTACCCGTAAAAATTTCCCGACGGTTTGAAATATGTGATCCGCAATCACAAAACAGTGTTATTTTTGAGTAAACAAAATTCCAGAAGAATCGTTTTAAAGTTCAGATGACAAAAAATGTGAAAGATAGCATTTTTATCCTCCTCCTCCTCCTCCTCTTTCCTCCTCCTTCTTCTTCTTCTTCTTAGAAGAAGAAACGATAAGAAATGTAAGAAAGGTCAATGAGGTTAAGAGCGATCATAGTTTAACATTTTAAAATCAGCACCGTTAGAAATAAATAGATGTTAAACTAATGCTGCAAATGGTCTGTTCAAACACGGAAATACACATATAAATTACAAGCCATTTTTTAAAAGTTCCAACTCTATGAGTCTATCATTTTGGGGATTACATCATTTGTTGTTCTTTTTGGTCTCCCTTTTTAAACTTTTTTTTCTTTGTTGTTGTTGTTGTTGTTGTTTTAAATGGCATTTATTTTTCATCTTGGTCAGTTTACGGATACCAAATGTGACCCCTCGTCTCAAATCGGTAGTAAGTCGGGATGATTAAGATGCTGAAAATGGAATTAGTAGCCAGAAATATCAGACTTAAGTAGAGTTTATATGCTTTATAGAGGAGAAGTAATATCATATTATTTTACTGTGCTAAATACCAAGGGTTCATATTTTTGGCCAGTTTAACTATAATTTGACTTTTTAGCATCTGCTCCATTCCGACATAATCCAATTTTGAAACGGGGGGGGGTGTCACAAATTCGCCTGTGTTTATTTCCTTAGTCATTCAATGCTAATAGTTCAATCGGTTATAAACCTTTCAAAATAATTATTGATGCCTATGTTCTTATTATTAGTGGCCCGTTGCCTCAAATCGTTGTAATGTCTTGAAGTACCAGATATGAATGAATATGGATGTGCTGTCTCTATGGACGCTTGCCATGAATATGTGTGTGTGTGTGTGTGTGTGTGTGTGTGTGTGTGTTACTTCGAATGTGACAGTCTGTTTCTCGTATCCAGTTAGTAATTTGTTTCCATAAATCTTTGTCCAGTGCAAATGTTCTTAGCTTTTGAAATGCATCAAGTGTGCAATGTGCTGAGGCAATTCGATGTTTACATTGTGTTGTTGAAATCAGTTCTTTGATTTGTTGTTTCTAAATATGTTTGATCTTTTTTGAGATTTTTGATTCAATGTTGTTGGAAGTGAAGTTGGTGTACGCCCTCGGTATTTGGTTCCTTGTTTGAAGCAATCATTCATCGAGGTTTGTGATGCAATATCTTCATCTCGTGAGCACGTGTCCGAACAATTTCCATCTTTGTTTCTTTATTCGCGTACTGACTGGTTGCACCAGACATAGGAAGATAAGTTGTACATTAACTTTCTCCTTACCAGTTATTTTCAGAATTCTACCCGAAACTTCATAGCCACCCAACACAAAAATAGATTATTCAAACAGATAAGTAACGAGTATATTCTATTTTTGTTTTCAGAAAAATGAGCTCTGCAACGCAATGTCAAGTTTTTATAGCTGTAACTTACTATAACAAAATGAAATCAGAATAAGAAAACTGTTGATTGCATCGTAAGAAATGTGACGATTTTTCCTATATGTGGTAAGGTGAGAGTTAAAATGTACATTAAATATGTATGCACAAGGGCACATCACCCATTGTTTCAGATTAATAGAACCAAGAAACTTATCTCGTGTGTCATATTTCTGGGTCCATATTTGCTTGTAAGCATTGTACTCAGTGTGGTTCAGCGGTATGGTTTTTGCTTCGGAATCATAAGGCACCAAGTTCGGCTACCCTGCCGCGGTATCATGTGGCCTTGAACAATTCACCTCGTCCTAACTCACTTTGAGGCCATGTGCTGCGCTGAGCCACGCCGATGTGTTATGCTTTGTCAGAAAGAGGCAGTTACCGTTTCTGGGACATGAGTGTAGAAGAAAAGGAATAGAAACGTTGGTAACATCTGGGATGATCGAAGGAAAGTGATCTAGATGAAAACGATGAATGACATATCTAAATAACTTACGAATGGCCAAAGATGATTAAAAAAGCAACACAGACTTCATGCACACTGCAAAGGATCGTGAAACATGGAGACAGCTGACCGGCATCGTGCTCAAGAGCACAAGGCATGATGGATGATGACTGTTAATTTATTTTTTTATTGAATGAGTTAATCATAAAACTTTCCTTATGAATCATTTTGTATTTTTATGTTGTCATATTCAGTTCATTTGATTTCATTACTAAAATGGCCTAAATTGATGTGTAGCTGTGGAGTGCATATATTTGATTTTGTCTTGATTACAGAAATGTTAGCAATTCACATAATCATATAACAAAAAACCCATATTTTAACATTTGGCCAGACAACTCGTCCTTCAAATATCGATCGATTTAAATTACCCTCATCTTGGAAAAAAAAACAACTACCAAACGATACTTCGCGAAGTCCCAAATTTGATAGTTTTTTGCCAAGATGAAGGTCATTTAAATCGATCGATATTTGAAGGACGAGTTTTCTGGCCAAATTTTAAAATAATATGGGTTTTCCCAGAGTACGGCAGAATTGCATGTATCGCTCTGTGACAGAACAACTATCATTGCTTGACATGGGGAATGACCTCCTTCACATTAAAGTATGACCGACCATCACCAAACGGAACTATGCCAAGATTGATTAGTTGATAAGATTGCATTTATATTTTAAAATACACTTGATATTTCCCTTCATTCATCCTCACAGGGATTCTGTCTTAAAAGTCTACTCCAACCGAAAATTAGAATAACCGGATATAATAATTATATGACACTTGTTTCAATATCAATGGTCCAGATAGATCACCAATTCAGTCGGATTTTTTTTCTGAAGCTCTGTCTACTCAGTAGTTAATCAGAAGCTGAATTTGTTAGATCTGGCGGAAAGTACTGTCCGATAGACGAGCGTTCCACCCAAAGGATAGCAAACAATTACTCTTGTCCGTTTTACGCTAAAGAAACGGGGATAAACTCCGGCTCTAGGGGCCTTGTGGCTCTGAAGAACTAATTTGGATAAGATATGGGGAGAGGTGAGAAGAGAGTGGGGGGAGGGGGTCAATTCACTGCTTAACCAGACCACTAAGAAACAAAGACAGAACAAAATGTCCGTCTGAAAGGCTGGGGATTGACACATAGAAATGAATGTGTCATAAACAGAGACTGACCTTATCTCGAGTTATCTATGTAATGTGAACCAGTGACTCAAAACGGTATTATGCCGGAATGGTTTGGATGCTAAACACTGATACCGCTTTCGGATCGGAAGGTCCCGGGTTTGAACCTCGCTCGGCGCATCGTTGAGTCCTTGGAAAAGGATCTTTACTCACATTCTTTCACCGTACTCATGTGTAAAATGAGTACCTGGCCATTAACAGAGTTGTCTCTGTCCGAAAAAAAATTGTAATATCACCTAAAATGCGTCACCGTCATGTCTGTCCCGTCTTAGATGTTAAGTGTTGCTGTTGACCACGGACCCCTTGTAAAAACGCTTTGAGCACGTTTAGTGCCTATTGCAGTGGATGAAAATTCAACTTTTTTTAAACTATCAAACTTGAGTTAAATGGTATCTCATCTTTTATCGAGGACATGAAAAATAGTTCCTTAGAATGACAAGTAATAGAATTTGGCATTTCTTTTACTTTATAATCACTTTATTTAACATCTCATTCCATCCCGGCATAAAACCGGTTTGACGTGATGAGTCACATATAGTGACCAATTCATTGTTTCATTACGACGATCGATATTTTCAGGTTAAAGCAATACAATATTTAATCTGAAATTCTGAGAGTAACTTGACAAAGTTTCATTGATAAAAATGCATCCAATGCGAATGTATACGACGGTCGGGGGACCAAACCAAACCTCTGAAGACCCGAGGTCTAATCCGCCACTCATAAATTAAATACAACATGGTGGGGCAAAGCTCGTATGTAGACTTCAGAGTATTTATCCGCCGATCATGAAAATCGGGGCTTCAGAGTTTTGATCCCCCGATCATGAAAATCGGGACCTCAGAGGGTTGATCCGCCGATCATGAAAATTGGGTCTTCAGAGTTTTGATCCCCCGATCATGAAAATCGGGTCTTCAGAGTTTTGATCCCCCGATCATGAAAATCGGGACTTCAGAGGGTTGATCCGCTGACCATCGATTTTTGTTTTTTCTCTCGCAAATTTTCAAAAATTATTTTTTTCATTTTTTTTTTCACTTAAACTCACTTGGCATAATTGTGTTGATGTCTACAAATTACTAAATAGACACATTGGACACGTGTCTTATGAATTCAAACCAACGTGCACATATTTACAGGTCTGATCACCCAATTCCTTACCGGCTCATTGTTGTTGTAATGAAGAACTTTAAAAAATGGCGCAAAATATTGTCGTCCATTACAACAATGTTAAGCTAGATCCATAATAAGAGGGTTCGGAAGTCAGACCTGCAATTAAGTGCACGTCGCTTCAAACGCATTAGTCATAATCGTGTTTATTGTTACAAATTGCCACATTCAGGTAGGACAAACACATCTGCATCCAATTGCTATTGCTATATTATATATATTGTTTTATTTCATCCTATTATAGTGTTGTTGGATTTTATCCCTAGTCTAGTCTTCCGGTGAAATAGTATATTTATAATTTATGAATGTAGATTATTATCATTATTTATATACCTCACAAGTTAAATGTGAAACACGATACTGTACTTGTCTAACGGAACGAATATCGTATCTCGTAGATATAACATAGAGAAGCAGCTCATTAAAAAATTGTTGCTAGATATATCGCTTTTTCATTATCTTTATTTTAAATTCAGGTTGTGCTTTGGATCTCTGTACAATTTTTCAATACGCTTCAACGGTCGTAACGTCACTTCCCTCGTAATGAATCATGGTAACTTAGTAACTGGCTCTTAGTAAACTATTGGAACAGTGGCGGACGCTCTTATGAAATATTTCTCCGACGAGCATAAAAGCGTATCTAGAGGGAAAAACATTTTAAATCTGATCATGTTTTGACTTTTACACACTCTAAAAGTTCAAGCCAGCATGAAGAATAAAAAGTACAGATTTTCTTTGTTTAGAACCACGGTGGCCGTGACATCAGACTATTGAATCCAATTGCGCGATGGAATTAAATGGCGTCGTCACAAAGTGTGCACAAATTATAATCTACGTGTATAATATTATGACTGGTATATGATAACTGATCATTGAATGAAAATATTGTACTTAATGTGTTCCCAACTTAATACAATGAAGTCACAAAAATAGACAGTTTTACGCACAGGTACCTACATGTGTATGCAGGGTGTCCATAAAGTCTGGACACATAGGATAGTTAATTTTGAATACTATTTTGAAAAATATTTAACTTTACTGTGTCCAGACTTTACGAACACCCTGTATTATAATAATTTAGACAATGGAGAAAGCAAAAAGATTTTTCAAAAATTAGAAAAAGACTATTTAAAAACCTAATCTTTGACTTTGACTGTGGAATTTCGATTTTACTTGAATCACAATACTTTAATAAGGCTTCACTCGAATAGCTTACTCTCGCGAGGTCCAAGGAATGAAATGTTTTGCCGAAATTAGGATCGCATTAGATCGATCAATAACCGAAGGACGAGTTTTCTGGCCAAATTTTCCCGAGTGCGGCAGTTAACTGGTAAAGAAAAACAAGAAAAAAATGAAGGCGCGGGGGATGGGGGGAGGGTGTGTGTGTGTGCTATAATGTCAATTATCACCGCTTTGAGGCATTCGGTCACAAATTAAAATCTTATTGTCAGTTCGTGACATACGTCGTGAGATGTTAAATATTTAACACGGATGTGATTGAATCCACGTGCTTTAACACATTGCCAAGCAATATCACCTTTGTATATACAATGTCATTAAAATGTGATTGTTGTTCTATTAGAACATGGAATTCTCACGTTTATCATTATTTATATATTATCATGCGATGAGCAAATGCGATTGACACTCATTTATGTCCTTTTCTATTAACAAATAATTCGTGAATATTTTGCATTATAACATAAGATGTTCATTACCTTGTTCCTTTTCATGGGCTCTGATATGTGGCTCAAAAGTGTCGGTGTATGCTCCAACTAAATTTCTATAAAATGTAACAAATAATAATGACCCTTGATAAATGTTTATTACTTACCTTATTACAGACTATCTATATCAAATCTCCCTTAAACGTCAATATATCACCAAGATATATTCGATCCTCTATCTCCATTCAACTCGAAACTAGACCGTCTACATCAAGAACAACATTTTCCAACAGATCTTTCTCTAATACAGCTCCAAAAAGTCTGGAATTCCCTGTCACCCACGACCAGAATTTAACTTTCAACTCTTTCAAGTCCAATTTAAAATAGCATTTACTTAATTTAGTTTATTGTTCTTCAAACTAAGTTTTCAGTGCTGTAGTTTTTATTTTATTTTTCCTTTGTAAATTCGTGTTTTATTGTAAAGCGCCTTAGAGCATGGGGTCATGGCATTTGCGCGATATACATATGATTTATCATTATTATTATTATCATTATTATTATTATTATTATTATTATTATTATTATTATTATTATATTATTATTATTATTATTATTATTATTATTATTATTATTATTATTATTTATTATTATTATTATTATTATTATTTGTTATTGTTGGCAATGTGTGTATTGTAGGTGTCCATACAAATAGCACAAGCAAATGGGGATTGTCATGTACTTACCTAAAGATCTGATAACAATAACTAACTGTAACTGCTCTTCATGTATAACATGTAATGTGGATGTCGTATAAAATTGAAGATAATACATTTGTAAAGATGTAAATCAATGATCCTTGTTGCCCTACCTCACAACTATTATAAAATCATAACACACCATGTTCTGAATAATAATAATGATATATCATAATACGCGGGCGGTGTTTAGCATTGTGTAAATATAAGCATCATTTTTGTGAATATTTTGTAAATATGAAAAACACACTAACTTAAGTACAATTTTACTACGCCAGGTCACAAAACAAAATGGGAGAGATTTAGGAATCTGAATTGAAAAGAGGTTTTCCAAAACTCCCTAACTCCGTTTTTCCCATTTTGAGATATCGGGGATGATTTCCCCTAAATGTCTCATTCGGTCTAATATTTTATCATATTTATACTTCAAATTCTCACAAATCTAGGGACACTCTTGTATCATTTAATGCTTAAAAATAATGTTTACGTTACAATTTTTTAACATGGATTGAAAATCTCAGAAAGCAGAAAAATCGACTTAAAGAGTTTTGGAAAACCAGACTTCAATTGTAATTTGCCTTTCTTAGACATAGATAACATTGAATCACTTTGGGTGCTTGGATCTTTTAATATAGTTTAGCTTTTTCTTTGAAAATTGGGATTGGCAAAATTATAATGTATTATTTTCTAAACAATAATAGACTTCACAATGATTTATTTTTAAAATATGGTTCTAATTCTGCTTATCCTATCATTCACAAGTTACTTTGCTTCTATCAAACATTTTGCGGCGCTGCGCTGTGGTCTATAATTAGATAATTTTCTTCTTTATTCGAGATAATAATTAAAGAAAAAGTTTACTACGATAGATTAAGTATTATATACCACGCACAAGACCGCATAACCACACGAATATATATATATATATGGTGGTCTTGTGGTCTTGTGGTATGATACTCGCTTTCGGATCGGTAGGTTCTGGGTTCGGCGCATATTTGAGTCCTTGGAAAAGACAATTTACTCACATGCTCTCACCGTACTCAGATGTAAAATGAGTACCCTACCATCAACAGCGTTGTCCCTGACGGAAAAATTGTAACATCGCCTAACAGGCGTCATGTCTCGTTCTATAATATGTTACGTGTTGCTGTTGGTGAGGGATTCCTTGTAAAGCGCTTTGAGGACATTCAGTGGATATTGCTCTATATAAAAGCCCTAAAGCTCTAATTCGTCTTATTACTTCGTTGTATTCACTTCTTCATTTCTTTATCTATTTAAAAAGCAGTCCGTTGGGGCAATATGGCCCATGAAGCGTGAGTATATCCTTGTTTCTATAACGGATAATAGTAATTACCTGCACCTCTTTGGATACCAAACCAGTCTGTCGCAAAGTACTTTCTCCCCAGGTCTCAATCCCTGCTGAGTAGACAGATAAAAACTCGACTTCACCCGGGATTAATCTCCGTCACTCTGCATGTGAAGTGAGTGTGTTTCCAACCAAGCTATTTTTTTGAAAGAGTAACTTAAATAATGAAACGTACAGCTTTGAAAAGTGGAATAATCTAAAAGCTAAAAATTTGATGGTTTAACTATTTTAAACACGAACAATAAATTATCAGCCGATTATAATTTGCTACTTGGGATGTATAATATGTGACTCTTCGCCTCAAAACGGTATTAAGTCGGGATGGTTAAGCTGTTGAAAATTGAATTTATAGCAAGATATATCCGACTTATGTTGAGTTTTTATGTTTTATTGAGGAGAATGGATACCATATTTTAGGGTACTGATGCCAGCACTTTATATTTGACCAGTTTAACACTTAATTCGGCTTTTAAGCATTTGGTTCGTTCCGACATAATAACGTTTGGAGACGATGGGTCACATATGAATTGACATGTTTAGAAAGATGAAATGGGAAATAACTATAACTGTTGCAATCCGGACAATCAAGAATGGAATATATGGCAATAATGATTTGCATAAACTGAATGCTGCTATGTGCAGTTAAGTTATAATTAATATTATCGTCATCATCATCATCGCCATTATCGATTGAGGAGTCAACTTTCAAAATCTGTCAAACTGCTTTTCTATCATTTAAGGAAAACTCCAATTTTTTTTGTTATCTGATTAGTTTATACGGTATACTTATTAAAGTGGAACATTATCGATGGCACCCAAGAACAACACCCGGAGTCTTTTTGAAATTTCCATATTTTTCTCATTGATAAATGAAAACGTTACTGCTTAAAATATATTTCGCGATTCCTTATAAAAGGAGCATTCTATGTCCTGCTCCACTTTTGTTTTTGTTTATTCACCTTAACAACGCCATTCTCACATCTCTTTTTTTTTCTTTAGTGTTTTCATTCATTTGTTTACTTGACAAAGAGGAAACCAGAAACTTCCAGATTTTCTGTTTTCGTTAATTGATTCAAGTGTATTTTGTTGGGTATTTTTTCTTGTTTATTTGATGTTGTTTTTTGTTTTTGTTTTTTTTCTGGTGATTCAATGGAGGCCAACAGATGGCTTAAGTGTGTTAACTCATTTACTGCCCGGTTATAGCCTAAGCATGTTTTTGAAAGTTGCCTCCTCTATTGTTACACGTGGGTAATTACCTACAATGTTCATTAATTAATATTACTTCAATCACACTATTATCATTAGCATTGACGTGATATCATATAATTATTGTTATTGTATTATGTACTATTCATCATTATCATCATTTACATCAATAGGATTCAATAGTCGTAACGTCACTTCCTTCCTAATGACGCATGGTAACTTAGCAACACTGGCTCTACACTATCGGAACAATGGCGGAGGCCCGTATGAAATATTTCAGCATACTAGCAAATCCAGAGGGAAAAAAACACATAAATTTGATCATGATTTACTTTTACACATTCTGGTCATAAGACATATGAAAAGTTCTAGCCAGTTTGAAGAATAAAAAGTAATGATTTTCTTTGTTTAGAACCAAGATGGCCGCCGTTGCCGGGCGGTGTGACGTCAGACCACTGAATCCAATTATCAGTTCTGCCCTCTACTTTGAAAGAACGTATTTTAAAATATTGGCGATAAAGCCAATATAATAAAAAGCCTGTCCTCCATATATCGATCGATTAAAAAAAAAAAAAACGCGAACGAATTAGAAGAAGAAGAAGATCGATTAAAATGACCCTCGTCTTCCATGAGACTTCACTGAAGTTGTAGATGGCTCTATTGAAGTGCCCGGACTAGTAGTATCGTCCGACTACTCTTCTATGTTCAAGATATCAATCCAGGTTCGGACGTCATCATCACATTTGTTGATGGTTTCAAATCCCCCTTCCAGTTTTGTCTCTGGGCAATCTAGTACAAGGTGGTTTGCATCTTGTGTGCTTGGTTACACTTTGGGCATGTTGGTGATGCTTGGAGCCCCCATTTGTGCATATTGGCAGCTGTTCTTGTATGTTTTGACCGTAGTCTATTTGCAGCTACCCAGTATTTTATCCAGTGCCCGAATTGAGAGCTTTTGACCATATGATGGTCATTTAATTGATCAATTTAAATTGAGGAACGAGTCTTCTGACGAAAATATAATAAGAAGTGTTTTTTTTCTTTCCAAGTATGGCAGAATTACCATTGTGATTATTGAAGATGTATTTGTTGTATGGTCAATAATAGAACAAGAAAAAATGATTCTCTGACTTGACTTTTTTATACCTGTTTTCCTTATTATTTAAAAAGTATTTTATGTTTGATATATTCTGATCGGCGTGTACTTATTTGCAGGTCTGATAACCCAATTCCTTATGGGCTCATTGTTGTTATCGAAATCTCAAAACATTACCCAAATTATTGTCCATTACAACACTGTTAAACTAGGCCTATAAGTGAATTCGGATGTCAGACCTGCATATATGTCTACGTCGGTCGTGGTAAACGTTTCAACCCGCGACATTGATAAATACCGTCGCTTAGGCATTCCATGAAAAAAATTAGATAATTCATTAAACAATCTTTTCATAATGTCAATAGGAACCACCACATCTGTTAGGCAACGTAAGCAAGTTAGAGGTTGATAGGTTTGTTTTTTTTTCCGAACGGAAAAAGAATAACAAAATTTCCTTAACCCTCTCTTTACCACGCATTGGGAAATCGTCACATTCGTTACGATGCAACTAACAATTGTATCGTCCTGATGTCTTTCGCCCACTTTGTCGGGGAAGCCTGATATTAAATTGGATTTTGAAACTAACCCATGCAATTTCTCAATTGAGGAGAGCATGTTTTGTTTCTTATCCTTTAGTTCAAGTTTTAACACAATAAATGAAAATATTTTAAAATGGAGTTTTTATATAGAGCAATATCCATCAAACGTGTTTAAAGCGCTTTACAAGGGGTCCCTTTCCAACAGCAAAACTTAACATTCAGCACCGGACATGACGAGCGTTAAGCGATTTTACAATTTTTGCGGACAGAAACAACGCTATTAACGACCAGGTGCCCGTGAGAGAATGTGAGTAAAGAGCCTTTTCCGAGGACTTAACTATGCGCCGAGTAAGAGTCTCGAACCCAGGACCTTCCAATCCGAAAGCGAGTGTCATAATATCACTAGACAACATAGCCGCACATTCTCACGCAATGTCGTCGAGACGGTCTCTAATAGTGTTTATATCATAAGGACACAGATGGTAATGAGAAGATAATATAGTCATTCAAACACGTACCCTTGTGGAGGATACAGGTATTTAAATTGTCCCAACTATCGGGAGCCTCTTTGGTGTAATGGTAGCACGTCTGACCGGTAATCAGAAGGTCTGAGGTTCGATCCCCAGTCGAGGTCGACTGATTTTTTTTGGGATGTTTTTTTTTTCGCTTATATTTCTCATTCCTGCTTTATCTAGCACCTTTCATACAAACTTGTTCAGTTCTTTATCAGCCATTCAAAGCCATTCGGCCCATGGAGCCGTAGTAGTTTATCCCGGTTTCTATAGCGTGAAACGGAAAATAGCTATTGGATAGGACGCTAGTCTATCGCAAAATACTTTCCGCCAGATCTAACAGACCCAGCTACCAAGTCACTGTTGGATGGGCAGGGACGGGATGTCATCCCAGCAGCATCGTTAAATTTGTAGAATCAGACAAGAAATGAATTGAGTAGGAAAGTGGGCTCGAACCCGCTGCCTTACTGGAACGACAACTCCATCTGACGGGGAGAGCGTGGCTCTACCATTTGAGCTATCCACCACTCCAAAAAAAAAAAAAAACACGAGGTTTCAAACTCTCCCCGGCCTCTTGAGGTCACGGTTCAACACACACAAAAACGTCGAGAAGTTTGACCAAGCGGAGTTGTTGTACCAGTAAGATCGCGAGTTCGAGCGCGGCCTTCGTAAAGTTATGGCCTGACACAGACCAGTCTTTTGCCACAAAAGAAAACAAATCGTGAGTTGTATTCAATAGTTCAACCAATGAAATAACTTGTTTCCATGAGCTCTACTAACGACAACTCACTAAACGGTGCAATAACAAATAATGACGTCAAACTGCCAGTTATTTTGGATTTCAGTATCAGGCTATAGATAGTATGCAGATGACGTCACTCAGCCTTTGTTATTGTTTTTGCCATCCGCGTTTGTGAGTTGTTATCACTAAACTGTATTAACCCGACTATAAAAGTTCATGGTTACACATAGTTTGTGTGTTGGTCCGTTATACTTCCGGATGGCAATGTTGTGAACTCCTTGGCCAAGCGCATTCTATCTATAACATAACGATGGCTATGGTTCGAGCCCCCATCGCCGCTGCGAAATTTGTATTATCTTTTGTCTTCTGGCACTTTCCTACTCACTTCATTTCTTGTTGTTATCAACATAAGTGCCTGCTCCACTCACTTTTCAGAACAAGTCATGTAGCCTTACAGGCGCTATTTTACACTTTGAAATTCTGTATTTATGTCCATAGCAGACAACATAGAGACAGGATTTTATTCCATTCAATATACATAATTATCTTGTTAGGCCGTTACAGTAAATGGCATAATCAGTCGGATGGTGAAAAAGTTTTGAACGGAGATAATGTCAACTTAAGTTAGAATTTCGTTGTTAAAATCAAAATTTTAATGAGTTCTTGTCATAAATTATTAGATAAATCAACCCTTTTTGTACATCTTCGGTAAAAAGTATCAAAGCTTAATTTCACTTCTAAAAGTTGTTGGATACCTTTCCCATACATCTTACCATAACTTCATGAAAAATCACCCCATTCACTTCAAATAAAGCAAAAAATGCATATTATTCTTTCAGAAATTGCAAAACGAAACAAAAATGCAAATCCAAAATTTTACCTTCTAACTGATTATGGCATGCACTTTTTATGATATCAATCACTGTCTAAACAAAAAGTAAATCATACATGAGTGAAATTGGGTTTTACGTGATAAGGGCCTTTTTCAATGACACACAGCGGGAGCTAGAGATTTGCCAACTTTCAGGTCATTGACGCAGCCATTCTTCACACTTTTGATACCAGACGAGACAAAAGACGTCAGACAATAAATTATAAACTCAAATACACGGATGACGAGATAATTAAGAATTCACTGTACTTTCGCTAATTATAAACCTTATCGTGTTATAGTATATTTAGATCTATAATACATCTCTCACCAGTGTTAGACTGTAGCCATCGTTAACTTATAGCCTAGAACTCTCGGGGACTTACAGTTTGACGTCATTCTTAAGGTTTGTACAGCGTCTAGTGAGTTGTCGTTAGAAGAGCACAAGGAAACAAGTGATTCCATTGGTTGAACTATTGAATACAACTCACGATTTGTTTTCTTTTGCAACCAAAGACTTGTATTTTTGACGTCATAAGTTAACGATGGCCACGGTAAGACCGAACGCCCTTTCAACAAGTCAATAATAGCTCAATTACCCACAACCAGCACAACGTTGTCCCTTATTGGGTGGCAATAATTATCACCTCACACTGAGGTAGTCTGAAGGGATTCCTCATGCCTCTAGACATATCCTCCCTGCCATTTCTAAATGGCACCATCCTTACAGTAATGTCTAGACTGGGAAATATCAATGTGTTATCCCAAGAGGTCTGGGCTAGTGTCAGCATGGAGTGATCTGCTCAAAGGCATGACCTGTTATTTTTAACAATAATTGTTAGACGGACGGATGGATGGATGGATGGAGAGCCGACATATCCCTGTAAATAATTAGTCAAATGATGAGTTTTAAAATTTTTAATTGTCTTTAAGAAATTCGTTCAGTTTTTAATTATTCTAGGACATTTATTCGCTAATGAAATTAGATTCAATCGGAATATTTATATAGAGTTTATACAAATTTACCATGCACAATACACCTTCCAATTTTTCATTCATTTCCATGGGTCCCGATAGCTCATTTGGTAGAGCACTCGCTTCACACGCAAAGGGACCAAGATCGATACGGGGTGCAGTCGAGATTTTTTTTCCGACCCATCTGTCCACCCAGCAGTAAATTGATAGCTGGGTCTAGTAGATCTGGCGAAAAGTACTTTGCGATAGACTACCGTCCTATCCAAATGGTAGGAAGTAATTGCTATAGAAACCGTGATAAATTCCAGCTGGAACTCCATGGTCATTATGGCTCTGAAAGACTACCTTTTTTCCATTGAAGACCAGGCCGTATCGACTGAAACTTCTTAACCTCCAATTTGCTCACTTTGGACAACATGGGATATTCCAGTTGACACCAGTCACCCTCTTTAGTATACTAACTATATTACTTCGTTGAATGCCTAGGCGACGTTACCTTATAATACCGTGGCCAAAAGGCGTATTTTTTTTTATTAACCTATAGGAATGAGATTAGCGGAAGAGTAGCGTCACTTGATTGGACGTCACCTTACAGAGAGGACGTCAAAATGGTTTTGCGCATGCGTCTCTCTCGTCCTCGCTTTCGGTGAAGTGTCTCATGCCGCACAACCTACATGACGTTCTCTCTCTAATAACTTTTCCGCTCGTGACTTCCAATCAAGGGACGCTACTCTTCCGCTAATCTCATTCCCTATAATATCGTGGTATGATGGTAACGCGGCTGACATGTTACCATGACGTCTGAGTTCCAATCTCCAAGTCACGGCAGGCTGATTTTAGGGATAATTCTTTTCTTACATTTCTCTTTCTAATAGGTTCCGTACCCAAGAAATGGAACACAATGTCGTGTCCAAATATATTTTACTGATGCCATCACCCAGCCAATCATTGATCACATTTAACATCACTTGACTTGTTTAACAAGACTAGATGCCATACCGACCGCTGATCTACTGACGTCACTATCTTGTCATGATAAACTAAAATAACCCTACATACCTTAAGTTCTACCGGCCGGTATTCAGGTACCTGCAAACCGTGTAGCCCATCAATATAAAAAATATCACTCCGATTTTATAACTAAATAAAAAGTAATGTTGTTAATAAGCAATAATTCGAGGCCTGTACGCGTGGGTATTGTTAATTTGGATCTGCTGCGTTCAAATATGTATTAAGTTTTAAGATCGGAGTGATATTTTTGATATTGATGTACTAAACGGTTTACCGTTACTGATGTACCGGCCGGTAGAACGTTAGGTGTGTAGGGGGCATACACGATTTGCATATTTTAATGCTATGAATACAGCGTGGGCCGAGTTACGATGAATTTATTGTCTTTATTGACGTTGACCCAGTGAATGCTATTCTATGATGTGTCTCTGTTCAACGTTAGAGATGAGCTAATTTGAAAGTTTGACAAGCTTGACCTGTTTATAAAGAAATACAACAGAGAACCTAACTTGCATAATGGGATTCTATTAAAGGTTTTTCATGAACGAATTTGCATATCTTGCGTTCTCCGGGAGATTGACTAGAATTTCAACTTACAACAAAACATTTTATCTGACTATGTGGTCTAGTGGTACGACATTCGCCTTCGAAGGTCCTGGGTTCGAGTCCCGAGCATCGTTGGGTCATTTGGAAAAGACTTTTTATTTACAATATCTCACCGTGAAATGGGTTCCTGTCCGAAAAAAAATGTAAGATGGCCAAACAGGAGTCATGTCTCGTCCTACGTGTTAAGTGTTACTGTTCGTTAGGGACCCCGTGCAAAGCGCTTTGATCACGTTTAGTGGATATTGCTCTCTATAAAAGCTCAAGCAAACGTGATTATCGACGACATATTGACCATTGTATCATGAAATAAGAATTTTAATATAAAACAAAATCTACTTAATTTAATGTGTTAGCGCTTTTCAAGGTGTCCCAAGTCAACAGCTACTCTAAACGTGTAGGGTGAGACTTGGTGGGGGAGGGGGAAAGAGACAAATGTGGTCTTGTGGTATGTGGTACTCGCTTTCGGATCTGATGATTCTGGGTTCGAGCCTCCTTGGAAAAGACTCTTAACTACCATTCTCTCACTTTACTCAGGTGTAAAACTAGCACATGGCCGTGAACAGCGTTGTTTCGGTCGGAAAAAAATATATTATCGCCTAACAGGCGTCATGTTTGTTCTACATGTTACATGTTGCTGTTGGTCAGGGACCCTTTGTAACGCGCTTTAAGCACTTATAGTGGATGTTGCGCTATATAAAAGCTCGAGTTATTTGTTTGTACGCTTGATTTCTAAACTGTTGTTTCTTATTAAAGCTTGACTTTGTTTACAAGCTTACTACATACTCATGTTAATGGCCACTTACTAATCAGCCGTGCTCATGGATAGGACCTGTATGTATTCAGTGTCCCAGGACACCAGCAATGGGATTCAATCTCATTCAATATTTATTCCTAAGCCATTAAAACAATAAAGCTTGTTCCAAACCTGGGTGGAGACCAATAGTTGCCAGCTTGGCATCTTAATACCAAATTACAATAAATGGTATTTTTATGGAAATTATTTTTTTGGTATCGGAAAGATTGTTTACCATTTTGGAAATTTCGGCACGCTTATTTATATTTTTTGCTTTGTGTGAAATAAAAACAAAACTTATATATTTCATAAATCTTACAGCATAACAAATAAATAAAGTGTAGTTGTTGTAAGAAGCGATTTAGCTTGAGCTGAAATATTCACAAATATATGGCACAAAACTGCTCTCAACTCAATAAACTAGAGTATTTATATAGCGCAATATCAACTAAACGTGCCAAAGCGGTTTACAAGGGTCCCTGACCAAGGGCAATACGTAACATGTAGAACAAGACATGGCGCCTGTGAGGCGATATTACATTTTTTTTTAGACAGACACACCCGCTTTTTACGGCCAGGTTCTCATTTTACACATGGATATGGTGATGGAATGTGAGTAAATAGCCTTTTTCAAGGACTCAACTATGCGCCGATCGAGTCTCGAACCCAGGAACTTCCGATCCGAAAGCGAGTGTCATACCACAAGACCACATAGCCGTACAGAGGGATTGACAGTACAAAGTGAAGAATATCAAAGGTATTAGCCATTAAGGTATAGAATAACAATGGGATGGAGGTTATGAAGGGGATCTAAGCAGGCTGGAATAAATGGAGGAAGGTAACTTGAGTTATGTTTGACAAATGAATTTCGCAAAGCTGAAGGGAAACATATATTATACATCTTTTATAAGACCAGTAGTATCATATAGACTAGAGACAGCAGCTACAACAAAGAAAGAAGATAAAGAAGTTGATATGGTCACTTTGCTGGACAAGAAAAGATAAATGAAAAATGACCGAATGCGAAGAGTGAAGAGTGTATCAATAAAGATGAGAGAAGATAGATTGAAATGGTTCGGACATGAGAGAGACGAGAGAGGGGGTATGTGGGAAGGACAGTATTGGACTTACAATTAGCGGGAAAGAGGAAAAGTTCGTCAAGAGACTAGATGGTTGGCCGCAGTGCAGTGTAGCGCCGCAAACTGAGCTAAGGCGAGGTGACTTGCTCAAGGATACACAGCGCAGCGGGTAGTCGAACTTGGGTACACAAGCTACCGCCAATTTTGTTTCATTTTCAAGCATTTTATCTCAGACCGATTTGGCATAATTCACTAAAACTATCTGGCAACTTACATTCAGCACCCACGCTTTCATGATAGTATTATTGTTTTGGTAGCTGGAGAGTTCATGCGGTTTTGAGGTGCGAGAAGATTTTGCCCCCGATAGATACCCTGCTTTATCATGTTACGCATGATAAGTAAAAAGAAACCCAATGCATTAAGATAAAACAGAATCGGGTTTCTACTTTATATCACAAATTTGAATCGAATATTGTGCAGTTATGTGGTTTTGTGGTAATATACTCGCTTTCGGATCGGAAGGTCTGAAAGTCCTGGGTTTGAGCCTCGCTCGCCGCAGAGTTGAGTCCTTGGAAAAGGCTCTTTACCCGAAAGCAAGTGTCATACCACAAGACCACATAGCGGCACAGAAGCAATAACGAGGTGACCTCCAAAACTGTTTACCGTTATATGTGTAGCCAGTCTTCTCTAAACGGTGTTATTACTGGTATTAAACAGATTTTTCTAATTGAATTTATAGATAGAACGAAATTGACGTCACTCAGTTCTATGTAATTGCTTTTAGCCAGCCATTTTTATAATAATTTCTGAATAAACAATATTATTCAGACTATAAATGTTCAAAGCTACATATAGCTTTATGTGTTGTTACGTTAGATTCCTGCTATGTTATGAGTGCGCACAGCATCAAAAGCTTAAATTAAGAAATTAATGAGCAGGCACCGGTGTAAGATAAAGAACTGAACAAATGTGTATGAAAGGTGCCATGCAAAGCAAGAAAGAAAAATACACGAGCTTAGCTTACCTAATTCCAATGAGAGTAAATACAAGCTTTCATTGAGAGTGCTGAATTTTCTTTCTTAAATTGAAAAAAAAGCTTAGATTTTCTATTTCCGATAAATTTGACTTTAATATTTGAATTTTCTTTCATCTTGCTATTTTTGATCTTAGAACGTATCTACATTTGAGAATCTACTTATATAAATAATATGGTGACTTGTGTGTTATTAATAAGGCATTTGAGATCAAGTTGGAAATTCAGCCTTCTAACTTATAAAAGTCTTTTAAATAATTCCATTTAGAACTTTTAATATAGCTAAATGCCTTGCCGCCTAATGATCAAAATGTTCAGAATCCGCTTTTGAAACAAAATCTTATAAACGATGCTTTTACGGAAACGCCTTTTTAGAATGTCTATAAATAATACTTTTGTGTATTTCATTTTTAAGTGAATATACTTCCACCTTCTCCTCTTTACAGCTTCAGATACTGGTTCAATTTCAGTGCGTTTAGCCAGTTCTTTGCTTGAAATTACTTTTGGCCAGAATAGCTTCAGGATCCTTCATAGGTATTTGTTTTAGATTGTTTAGTTTTTTGGAGATGGTGGTGCCTGTCAGTTTCCATGATTCAACCCATAAAGGAGAACAGATAGAACATTTGTTTTGAAGAGACGTAGTTTTGTGTTAGTGGTGATTTTCCTCGATTTACAGATATTTCTGAGCAATCTAAAGGTCTTACTGCTTTCATTAGTCTATCTTTGATTTCATCTTCGGAATTTTCATTTTGACTAATCCTGGCTGCCTCGTTAGGTGAAGTGATACACATCCTCAATGCCTTGGTTGTTTAGTTCAGAATTCGGGTTGGATTTGAATCTGTCCTCATTATTTTGGGGTTTTTTTTCAACATTTATATATAGACCTAGCTTAAGAGCATTGTTGGAAACCAGTGGTGTTTAGGACTGTACATCTGTGAAATTGTGTGTGAGAAGTACAATGTCGTCTGCAAAGTCGAGATCTTCTAGTGTTTCCGCAAATGTCCAACTGAGTCCGATTTTCTTGTCTACTGATTCCTTCATGGTGCAGTCGATTGCAAGGCAGAAAAGAAAAGGGGGTAAAATGCAGCCTTGCTTCACTCCTGTGTTAATATTAAAATCTTCTGTCACTTTGTTCCCACAAATTACCTTGGAATGGAAATTTTTATAGAGCATTTGAATAATGTTAACAACTTTTGTAGAAATGCCATAATGCCGTAGAATACCCTTGAGAGCAGGCCTGTGATAATATAATATGGCTGATGTAATGTGTGTGGTTTGAGCTGCCTGTACCACGAGGATATAAATAAATTTCATTTTTATTATTATCTAGTAGATTCCCACATAATACCAAAATGATGGTCTGGAAAAGATAGACTTTTCTAAATTTTTTTTCATATTCTAATATTACTTTTACTAGCGGGGACAGCTTTAAGATCTATGTCACGATATGCACAGCAAACATAAGACAAAATTGGTTCGGTATTCGTTTTGTCCAAAAATGGAATGATTTGGAATTTGAAATAAAGAATGCAAAATATATAGATTATTTCAAGGTTGTAGTAGACAGGGAATTATATGAAGGTAGATTTATATATGATGAATAATACTTGTTAATTCTTCGTTGATTGTATGCATTATCATAAGCTACACGTTTCATATGCTATCCTATCAGCAAGTAATATATCGACATAGTACATAGTAATCACTGTTTTTCCTATTGTATTCGACGGTCGGCAGATCAAACCTCTGAAGTCTCGATTTTCACGATCGACGGATCAAAACTCTATATACGAGACTTGCGCATTGTGTTTTAGTTAATTTTGGGCTGATCAGTCCTCTGAATGCATTGAAAGTCTGAAACATTGTACGCAAAGTTCGTATGTAGACTTCCGAGTCTTGATCCGCCGATTTTGAAAATCGGGACTTGAGAGGTTTGATCCACCGACCATCGATATGCTAAAATCATGACTTGTTCCAAATCTCTAATTATTTCTAGATGCAATATAAAATTCATACAAAATATATGACATAATATATACTCTATATATCACTAAAGTGACAAACTATCACTTATATATATATATATATATATATATATATATATATATATGTATGTGTGTGTGTGTGTGTGTGTGTGTGTGTGTGTGTGTGAAATCATCGACGGTTTGAGGGACGAATTTTAGGGTCAAAATTGTATATCGTTTTATTATTTTTTAAAACAACACGAACAATAGGCTTGAACATCAGAGGATTTCAACCAGGATCAGTATTTTATAAAGATAAATATCATCGTCAGGATTTGAACATACTCCCTTTTGATTGAACGATGACCCAACTCTAACTACCAGGCATCTACCTGATGGGATTCTCTCTAAATTACTTCATTATAATAAAAGAGAAAATTAGAAATAACTTATGACTGTATTAGATATCAGCTTTTTTCTCTCATTAATATGCATAACAGAATCCGAAAAACCGACACGCCTTCGTCATAAACAATGATATTGGGTGACCTATTTACGTTCGTGTAACAAAGCTGGGGTGAGCTTTGACATGCCCGCTCATGCAATTTAATGAGTCTGATTGTTTATGACACCTCGAGCGTGCGTCTGAGTGTGAGTATGTCTACGAGCGTGTATGTATCTGTGTATCTGTGTGAGAGAGAGTGAGTGAGGACATAATAAGGTTTCCGTCCTCACACTGACCTAGATCCCCATCCATCCATCGTCAATTTTAGTATGATAATGATTTATTGTTCTCACAACATTATAGTACTCTGAAAAAAAAAACCCACGAAAATAAAACGCGTATTTAAAATTTTGGCCAGAAAACTCGTCCTTCCAATACCAATCGATTAAAATGGCCATCATCTTGGTAAAAACGCTCAAACCTGGGACTTGTACCAAGTTCGAGATTTGAGAGCGTTTGCCAAGATGACCGGTCCTCTCAATCGATTGATATTGGAAGGAGGAGTTTTCCAGCCAAAACTTTGAATGCTAGTCTTTCCAGAGTACGACAAAACAGATCCCATCCAATGGCGTGACAAATTCCACGGTTCGGACGTCCAATCCACTACAATGTCTTCTATTTGGGATAAAGGGAGCTTTTCCCGGTGACCCGGAGATGTCATGCCCTGATGATCAAGTTATTTATAGCTATATTAAAAGTTCTACGTGGAATTATTTATTAGGCTTTTAGAAGTTACAAGACTTAATTTCCCACTTGATCTCAAATGCCTCTTATAACATACAAGTCACCATATTATTTATATAAGTAGATGCTCAAATGTAGATACGTTTTATGATCAAGAATAGCAAAGGTGGAAGACAAAAATGTTAAACTCAAACTTATCGGTTGACTATAAGTTATCGATGCTATGCGCTTAGATAAAATATTCACAACATCCGCCAGAGGTCATAACGTCCAAACACACAGAACTGTATGTAAGCTTGAATGCTTATATAGTCTGGTTGATATAATTTAGTGAGAAATAATTAAAGTGTCTGTTCAAAAACAATGACAGAGAGAAGTGACGGAGGTTGTGACAGAATTATTGTCTTCGAATTTGTTGCGGTTCATTTTCCCAGACACGGGGTGCGAAATCAAGAATTGACAAAAAATCAGGGCTCAGCTGCTCATATATATATATATGAGTCCCCTGATGTTTTCAAAGACAGAAAAGACCTAGAGAAGACACAAGATAGACATTAGTAGATAAAGTAAATGTCCTTTAACAAGTCTCAAGAGTAACATTATCAGATGAAATCATAGACACCATTGAATCAGTAATACTTTTAATCATCGCCTTTTGGGAGTTGCAAATAATTATATAATCTCTCTCCATCGGCACGGTCGCATCCCTCATTGACGAGATACGGATATTCACAACACCTCTTATTCCCAAAGGGCTACTCGTACTGTCAGCGTATTGTCCGGCATTGCTGAATGGAGATGAAACCCCGACAAATAAAAGAAACGATTTTGACGTCACTCAGCTCTTTGTTTTTTGTTTGTTTTTGTTTTTGTTTTTCCTTTTTTAGACAGCCATTGTTATGAGTAGTTCTCAATAAATTGTATAAATAGAATGAAGATGACGTCATTTAAGTATTTTGATATTGTTATTTTTATTTTATTTTTTAAAAATATTATTTGCCATCCACGTTTATGAGTAATTCTCACTAAACTGTATTAACCAGACAATAAACGCCAAGGTTGGAGGGACATGATCGCCGATGTCTGCAACAGGCCTGTCACTTGATGATGATGAAACGCCAAGATTGCACAAAGAATTGGGTTCAATAGTCTGATGTCACGTCGCCCAGCAACGGCGGCCATCTTTTTTAACAAAGAAAATTGGTGCTTTTTATTCTTCATGCTGGCTAGAACCTGTCTTTTGTCTTGTGATCAGAATGTGTAAAAGTCAAAACATGATCAGATTTATAAAGGCTTTCCCGTCTGGATACGCTTTTATGCTCGTCGTAGAAATATTTCATAAGGGTGTCCGCTACTGTCCGCTACCATTGTTCCGATAGTTTGGAGCCAGTTACTAAGTTACCGTGCGTCATTACAAGAGAAGTGACGTTACGACTGTTGAATCGTATTATCACTAAACTCTATTAACCAGACAGTAAACGCCAAGATTACACATAATTATGTGTGTTGGTCCGTTATATTTCCGGATGGAAATGTGAGTTTCTTATCCAAGTTTTGGGTATGGGTATCTTATATATCCGGCTGGCGAATGTTGTGAATTTTTTTAAAACTAAGCGCATAGCATCAGCAGAAAACGGGTGAGAAGAAGATCACAGACGGAGGCAGAGGAAATGTGTAATAGACTCCCAACTCAGTATTTTTTGATTTTACATTACCGTATTGATACATTTTTCCTGACATTCAAAGTTATGTAAAATTGTCTGTGAATGATACAATGCAAGCGATATGAGATTCTTTAATTATAAACTATTGAATAAGGCATTTAAAGGATAATTCCTATTAAGCCTTTAGTACGATAAGATAAGATAAGATAGTAATATAGTATCAAAAGACTTATGTGAAAGATCAATAAATCCACAAATCAAGGGAAGAAATTCGACATATTTTGGTTTTCCCGATAGCCCAGTTGTTAGAGCACTCGCTTCATGCAAAAATGGACCAAGATCGATCCTGGATGCAGTCAAAAGAATGTAATTTTCTCACCTTCGGTCGACCCAGCAGTGAATGGTATAACTGAATCAGTTAGATCTTTGCGACATAGACTAGCGACCTACCCAAAGGATAGCAAATAATAAATGCATTTGACATCATATTTATTGCTATTGTCCTTTCCAAGCTATCTCTATCTAGTCAGCTGATCCTGCGTAGGACGTTGCTTCCCGAACTTTCTTGCGAAACAGATTACGGTTTTCCGCCAGTCTACTTGCTTGAGTTGCTGTCATTCCCAGCCATTCGCATATATCTTGTTCCCAGCTTCTTGTTGGTCTACCTCTTCCTCTCTTGCCGTCTACCCTTGTCTGCAGAATGTGCTTTTCTAATGATTCGTGGCGAGTCGTGTGGCCAAAATAGTTTAGTTTCAATTTCTTTACAGTTTGAAGAAGAATTGGTGATTTTATTCCGATCCTTCTCAGGACTTCTTTGTTTGTTTGTTTTTCAGTCCATGATATTCTGAGTATTTTTCTGTAGCATGCCATTTCAAAAGCTGTGATCTTTGTGCTCTCTGCTTTGCTGATAGTCCATGCTTCGCATCCATATGTTGCAGTTGGGAAAACAACACTTTTGAGGATTTTGATTTTTGTTTGAATGCACTGCCCTTTCCAGATATTATTCATCTTTTCTAGCTTTGATCTTGCCATTGCTAGTCTCCTCCTGATCTCTGGGGCCGATTTCCCGTTGTACTCAATCCTGGCTCCAAGATATTCAAAATTCTTTACTCTTTCTATTTCTTCTCCATTGATTTTTATGATGGCATCTGTTTTGCATTTGTCAGTATTCATGATTTTGGTCTTCTTTATATTCAGCTTAAGGCCTTTGGTCTCGCTATGTTCCTTTACAGATGTTATTAGATTCTCTAGACCCCCCGGTGTTTTGGACAATAGTGCAGTGTCGTCTGCGTACCTCAGATCTTTTATGGGTTCAAAGCTATAGACAAGGTAAACTTCGGATCGATAAGCCTTATGGCTATGAATGACTACATTTTATCACCAAATGGTTATATATTGGTTTATAAGCGTAAATAAATAAAATTCCCTTTATTCACCCAATAGGGGAAATTTCTCAATAGGGTCTATACCATAGGGAAGACTGGAATAATCCAGGCGTAAAATAATAAGACGAGGTGACTTGCTCAAGGCCACACAGCGCAGCGGCAGGTGATCGAACTCGATACGTTTCGGTTACGAAGCAAAGACCTTACCGCTGAGCCACGCTTGATCATTTAATATGTTTTCATAGCTTACATATTCAAGATAGTCTTAGCATAGAAGTGTTTTTTTTCTATCTATTATAGATAGAAAGAAATTGACGTCACTCGGGTATTTGTTATTGCTTTTTGCCATCCGCGTTTATGAGTAATGCTCACTAAACTGTATTAACCAGACTATAAACGTTCATGGTTACACACAGTTTTGTGTCTTGGTCCGTTATACTTCCGGATGACAATGTTGTCAAGCGCATACTATCTATATAGCATTTCATCATTTGTAGCGCAGCGAATCCCTTTAACTGGTCTGACCTGTCTAGAATGAAGCACCAAAAATGTTTCAAAATAATTTTAGTTTTAAAATATAACTAATCATTTGACAGTTTTAAAAAATCCGGTTGCTGGTGTGGCTTCAAAAAGGATCGATATACTTTTAAATATCTGGCTCTTGGAATAAAAGAGAGATATGTTTATAGCAATGGCTTCTTTTTATGGTAAGTGAAATGCAAAGTATAAAATGGCGATATAGTTAGTAAGGGATAATGATGACGTCACTCAGCTCCTTGTTTTAATCTTTAGACTGTCTTTAAAATAATACAAACTTGAGCTTTTATATGGCGCATTATTCACTAAACGTGCTCAAGGCGCTTTACAAGAAGTTCCTATCCAACAGCAACTCTTAATATTTAGAACGAGACATGACACGTGTAGGCGATGTTACAATTTTTTTTTTCGGACAGAGACAACGCAGTTAACGGCCAGGTACTCAATTTGCACCTGATTTCGGTGAGAGAATGTGAATAAAGAGCCTTTTCCAAGGAATCAAATATGCACCGAGCGAGACTCCAACTCAGGACCTTCCGATCGGAAAGCGAGTGTCATACCACAAGACCGCATAGCCGTTAATGCTCAGACCACAAGCAACCACTGTTGACGGGTCTTGTCAGCTGTAATTGGAATCTGCCCCAGTTAAATCTGTCGGAATTTTCTTTCACATTAGACCCACATCCTATCCAATAGGTTTTAAGCAACTGTTAGTATCCGTTTCAAGCTATAGAAACCGGTTGAAGCTCCATTTCCATGATGGCTTGCCCACAGTGCTAATCCTTAATGTCAAACCATTAAATTCGAGAAAATATCATTATAAACAAGAAAACATCTTGATAACAAGAAAAAAAAATCATTAGTGAGGTCATCAGAAGGGGTGTGTTGGGGAGGGGGGTAATAACAAAATTGAGTAGGACTGCGTTTTAAAATTGGTTCCAACGGCATTATATCTAATCTTTTAATGAAATTTCGAAGGCAGGAGTTCAAGAAACTTAAAATATCTCTAACATTTTACTTTATTTAATTTATATTATATTTCGCTCAAAATCATAACGGGTTATATTATGGCAACAGTCTGAAATATGATACTCGAATTTCAATAACTAGAAAGTCAGTGAGTGACCTTTAATATTCGCAATGAAATTCTGTTTGATTATATCTTGTTTTTGTTGATTTTTGTTGTTTGTTCTCTCTCTCTCTCTCTCTCTCTCTCTCTCTCTCTCTCTCTCTCTCTCTCTCTATCTATATATATATATATCTCTCTCTCTATCTATCTATCTATCTCTCTCTCTTTCTCCGTGTGTGTGTGTGTGTGTGTGTGTGTGTTTCTTTCTTTCTTTCTTTTTTAAATTCCATTTTATCTGTTTTTGTTTTTTTGTTTTTTTTTTTGGACCATCTGAAATATGAGAAAAATAATTGGAAGATTGTAAAGCTTCTTAGTCGGAATCGTTTTTCAATTTCATTATTTGGTCTATCACGTGACTTTAACCAGTTAAATGCCGCACTCTGGAAAAAACAAGCATTCGAAAATTTGACCAGAATAAAGAATGATAAACAGACAGAGAGACATATATATTAATAGATAGATACAGATAGAGTAGATAGATAGATTCCGTATTACCAGTGGGGAAACGGCTTCTTTGTTGACATAATATTTTGATTATGGTTGATTTTGTGTGCATGTTTGTGTGTGCGCGAATGTGTATGTGTGTTGGGGTTTTGTAAATGTTTCTTTGGAATGCTTTTGACAGGCTATGTAGGGTTATTGCGGAGGATGATGGTTGGCGGTGGCCAATAGAAATTTTTTTCTATGTCAGCGGGCTTTTAATATCTCCAATTTTTTGTAATGCTCTGGTCAGTTTTTGTTGTATTTTGTGTGGGGTTTTTTGGGTATTTTTTCTGGTTTGTTTTTGTTGGGGTTTTTTTTTGTTTGTTTTTATTTGTTTTTTGTTTTTTTAGCAATGAGATTTTGTACAATGTGGCTGGCTAAATGTTACAACGCAGAGCAGAGAATCGAAATTGTTGGGTAAGAAAAAATAAAAGACATGCGGCTGCACGGTCTAGAAGAATGACACTCGCTTCGAAACTGGGGGGACGTTGCCAGGCTTTTCCACCAGTAAGAGGAGTCATTGGATGGTAGCTAATCAGCTTCGGTCGAGAACCTGCCTCACGGCACCTTTAATTGCATCAGTGGGGACTTGCCACCTGTCCAACAATTACCCGTTGTGGTCAAGAGCCCAAAACCGCAGAACATCTAATTCAACGGTGCGTTGTGACGAAGCTTCCGGATGGGTTCACGACCGTACACGATTGTGACGATGAATTTACGTCCTGAATAGATCACCATAACATAGTAGTGTGAGAATCATAAGAAGAATCTACCTTCAGATCGGAAGGTGTCGGAGAGGTGCCTAGTTAAGTGTTTAGAAAAGGCTCTCAACTTACATTCTCTGACTGTACCCATGTGTACAATAAGTATCTGGGATTAATAGCGTCGCCTCTGTCGGAAAAAAAGATTGTAACGGGCACCAAAACATCATCAATACAAAAGTCACATACACTACATTTAAAATTCAATTAAGTAAATATTTTTTGAAAAGATATGTTTTCAGGTTATTGTTTTTTTGAAAATATCTATTGAGCTAAAAAATCTCACAGATTGAGGGAGATCATTCCAAATCTTGGGTCCGAATTTCATAGGTGATCTATCGCCAAAATATTTAAGTTTAGTTTTAGGAGATGCTAACAATTTTAAGTTTTGGGTCTAAGATTTCTCAGAGGTACGTACGGTTGGAGTAAGTGTTGAATGTAGAACGGAACTGAAGACTCAGGTACACCAAAGCAGACAAGGGCTATTCTGTACTCAATTCTAGCCCGGGATGGCACCAGTGAAGGATTCGAAGCATGTCCTTTGTGTCATCGTAATGAGATTTTCCCAGGACTAACTTAGCCGCACAATTCTGTACTCTCTGGAGCTTGTTTATTTTGTTAACAGGGAGACCAGCGAGAAGTGAATTGCAGGAGTTGAGACGTGACATGACCAAAGCAGAGACTATTATCTTCAAGATGTTGAAAGGTAAAAATGACCTAATCTGTAATATTCTACGGAGCTCAAAGTACATTATTTTCACATAATTGTTTATATGCTGATCCATAGACAAAGAACTATCCAGAATGACACCCAAAATCTTAGCCTTTTCAGAAATAGAAATATCACAGTGTAGGAGTTGAAAAGTGGATAGGCTTTAATTTTTGCTGAATTCCTATCATAACAACTTCAGTTTTGTCTTCATTTAGCAACAGCTCATTTTCTAGAATCCAACTTTTGATGGAGTCACAACAATTTTCTAAATCACCGACAAGAGAGGAGAGATCACGAGGAGAGGCAGATTTATATAGCTGCGTGTCGTCAGCATAAATGTGGTAGCTAACAGAATGGGAGAGTATTACATTGCCTAATGGTAAGGTATATAGGTATAACGGATAGGGCCTAAACCCGAACAGTGCGGGACGCCATTTTCTCTATAGATATCGTCATAAACTTTGCCAATTCCACTCACTGCCTGGGACTTATTGATGAGGTATGATATAAACCATGAAAGAGCAGTACTAGCGATGCCAAAATCAGAAGAAAGCCTATCACATCGGATTGAGTGATCTATTGTGTCGAATGCCGAAGATGGATCTAACAGCGCTGCCCTAACCAACAAAATGACAGTATCTCTCAAAAAATCATAAAATCACTTTTTTTACTAAATCGAATCTCTGGGATATACGGAAGCTTACAAAGTTGTCAGAATGATCATAACTCAAATATTTTTGAAATTAGAGGCAATTAAAAATTTGCTTGAAACAGTATCCTATTTCAACCCCATCGTTAACCAACAAGAGGACAGTATCTCCGACGGCCGTATTCCGCCCCGTAAATATTGACGGTGTCCGTGAGCATGCGGTGGCGTCAACGAGTGGCGTGACGAAGATGCCGCCGTATGGCGAGCAATATCATGCGAAACTGTTGGTGACGATTTGATTGGTTGACGCATAAGTCGCCAACGCCAATGACGTCATCCGTAACATGACATAATAGAAGAGCACTGTAACTTTCTATCGCGTTGTTGTTTACATGAGAGAGAGAGAGAGAGCGAGAGAGAGAGAGAGAGAGAGAGAGAGAGATACTGGAATACATAGAGAGAAACACACAGAGAGAGAGAAACACACACACACACACACACACACACACAGAGAGAGAGAGAGAGAGAGAGAGAGATAGAGAGAGTCGGTAACAAACAGAGAGAGAGAGATGGATGCAGAGAGATATATTTTTAAAAATAAATAAATAAGAGAGAGAGAGAGAAGAGAGAGAGAGAGCGAGAGAGAGAGAGAGAGAAAGAGAGAGAGAGAGAGAGAGAGAGAGAGAGAGAGAGAGAGAGCGTTTTAACGTGTATTCATTGGGAATGGGAGGGAGGGTGGGGTCTTTTGAGACAATAAACAATGTGAGTGAACCATTGTCTACTATATAAGAAGTCACTGGAGTGAACCCAAAGAAAAAGGGGAGGAGAGTTTAATAGCTGACAATTGACCACAAGGGGTTGTGATAACGAGTGGCAGGTCCTAAATAACTCGACGTTGCAGCTCAAACAAGAAGATTCAATTATATGATTTCATGTAAGTCATTACAAATTCAGCCCAACCCGCTCCTCTTCAAGCTGTCATCTGACTCAAAATGGAAACAATGTAACACATGATTTGACCAGTCCCATTTTTAAAAATTGATTGACTTTGACTTCTTTTGAAACGAAGGGCTTTCTAATACTATCCCTACCTATTCTTTGCTCCACCCCTCCCTCCTTTTCCCCGTTTGTTTATCTACCTGTCTCGCTCGCTCTCTTTGTCTCCCTCGTGTTTCTTTCACACATACAACCACACACATAAACACACACACACACACAGACACACGCACACACATATTTATATCTTTATTCTATTTAGCTCCCGCCCTCTACAATGCACAGACTCTCTCTCTCTCTCTCTCTCTCTCTCTCTCTCTCTCTCTCTCTCTCTCTCTCTCTCTCTCTCTCTCTCTCTCTCTCTCTGTCTTTCTTTCTTCCCCCCTCCCCACCCCCCGTTCGGGGCGGAGGGTCACATAATTAATAATAATAATAATAATAATAATAATAATAATAATAATAATAATAATAATAATAATAACGTAGTGTTTTTATGCACCTCCGTTGACGGTGTATCTTAACGGATCGTTTTTATACACCTCCGTCACGCATGCGCATCCCACCCAATTTCATCAGTGATATTGTGTTTCTGTATTTGGACATGGCGAAAGTTATATTGTGACATCTGTAGGATGTCTTTGTTAATAAATTTATATAAAAATATTAATAATTTGAAAAATCGAAATATAAAACCAGAAAATAGAAGTTGCATTGAAGGTAAAATAATGTTTTAGAAAGACTTTATTAAATGTGATGAACAGTCAGGTGGCTCCGTAGCGCAGTGGACAAGCTGTCAGACTCCAACCTTGAAAGTACCGGGTTCGATTCCCAATGTTGAGTTTGTTTTTTTTTTTTTTTTTTTGATTTACTTAGTTTTTGTTTGCTTTTTTTTTTCTTTCTTTTTTTTTTTCAAAAACTTTTTATCATGTTTTAAAAAAAAACTTCGATTTTAATTTTCTAAAATTATTTATTTATTTGAGATCAGTATTTGTGTGCCATGTTTCTTTTTACTTTTGATTTTTAAAAATTATTGTTATTATTCTTTAATTTATTATCATTGTACATCGGTAATCACTAAGCAGCGTGCTAAACTACAATCTAAAACTATTTAAACCTCATGGCTCATGGACGTATGCAGCAACAACTTTACCATCACCGCCAACGGAGGTGCATAAAAACGGTGCGTTTTTGTACACCTCCAATGGAGGTGTATAAAAACTGTGCGTTTTTGTACACCTCCAACGGAGGTGTATAAAAACGCCACCTAATAATAATAATAATAATAATAATAATAATAATAATAATAATAATAATAATAATAATAATAAATAAATAAATAAATAAATAAATTACCGTGTAAAATATCAAAAATTAACTCCCTTAGTCTAACCGCATACTCTATATAGAATCGAACCAATGACCTTCACATCCGACAGCAGTAGTGACATACCACAACGCGTATGTTTGACCCAGCGACATCTAAGTTTGACCTCTCCGTTGGATGTTAAAAGTGGAAATTCCTGCTTTTAACAACTGTTTGGATTGCAGTTCTTATATCTTTGACTAAATTATGCGCCCGTGATTAAAGACTAAATTGCTGCAGACACTGAGTTCAAAATCAATCTAATCTATGACAAAACTTGTAAATATTCACGTATTACTTTCCACCAGATCAACATATCAAGCTAGCTATTTAGTGGCTGATTGGTGGGCAGAGGGGCTTTATAAACAAGTAATAAAAAATGAGAAAAAAAAACCAGAAAGCAAAACCATTACAAAACTTTATACAGCTGGCAATAAAAAACTGATCCCGTTGCTTGTTGGTCGGATGCTCAACCAAACGTCTAACTTAAGTATACTTATTTTTCATTCATTTCAACTAATTTGTGTGTGTGTGTGTGTGTGTGTGTGTGTGTGTGTGTATGGGTGTCGGTGTGACTGTCTGTCCAGGCGTTTTTTGTTTAGTTGTTTTTTGGGGGGTTTTTTTGTGTTTTTCTTTTTCATCGGCTTCATATCTCTCATTTTCCACACATCCTTCTATTTTTTGTCCAAACTTTTGGAGAAGGTAGTACTGACACAATTATCTCATCTTAAGAACAACAGTTCAGTCAGCCTACAAACAGCAACACAGTACTGAAACGGCGCTTCTTAAAATCTTTTGTTATATAATGCGGATGCTAACAATATCAATTTATTATGCCTTTAAGATCTTTCAGATGCCTTTGACACAATTGACCATTACATTTTGTTAAGAAGACTAGAAAATAAGTTCGGCGTAAAAGGAATTGCCCTTAAATGGATTACACCATATTTACAGGATCGATGGCAGACTGTCGTGGTGAATGGTATTCAGTCAGAACAAGTTTTACTAAACTTTGGAGTGCGTTCTTGGCCCTGTCCTTTTTTTTCTGTATAAGCACCCCTTTCTCGTGTGATATCCAGATTCAATCTGAGTTATCATTTTAATGTTGGTGATACGCAAATTTATGATTCAGTACTCCTAAGTAATTTACAATTCTTAATACAACGAATTTCGAGCTGTTTTATGAGATTAAATCTTGAATGTACCATAACAAGTTAAAATTAAATGATAGTAAATGATAGTAAAACTGAGATTTTAATGTGTGGAAGGCAAATAATTCACCTATTACTCTCGGAAATAGCACAACAGAATTTTCAAATAAATCAAAAAACCTTAGCGTCATCATTGATAAACATATTTCCATAACAAGCTGCTACGTGAATAACACCATACAATCTATGTACATAGAAATGAATAAAATAAGCAAAATTCGTAATTTAATGTAGCAGAACTTTTAATTAATTCCCTTGTTTTATCTAAATTGTACTATTGTAACTCCCTGTGGGCGAAATTAGCTAAAGACAAAATATTTTTTTTGTTCATCTTATTAGCTCATAATTTAGGCACCTTTTAAATTTAGTAAGAATGATGTCGCCTATTTCATTCAGTATAAATGTACCAACATATTTCGTTCCATTTCATGCTTTTCGTTTCCTATGACAATGAAGATATTGATTTTAAAACAAAAAGGTATGTGTGTTGTACGTGTTGGGGGCGGGGGAAGAGGGACATACCCTATTTTCCAGCTATTCTTTGGTTTAATTCACTATCACCCTAGAAAGAGGAGCTACGACGTAGCGTTAGCTCTCCTCTTTCTAGGCTATCACTCACTCACCCCAATATCGTTGTACAATGACAAAACCCTGATACACAATTAAAGTCGAATTTACAAGATAGTCAAAATCATCAATAAGCGTAAATTAAAGCTATTATGCTTAATAAAAATAGACTCATCTTGAAAAAGGAGTCAGGGTCTAAAAGATTGAGGAATAGTCTAATGTAGTAATATTATATCAGAGGCACGCCTACAAACTTGACGGAGATAATTTATTCATTCCCCTCACGCCAGGTCAACCACACTTAGCCTTGCCTCTCACTCGTCCGTGATGGCGAGTGCTCGCCCTCGCTGACGTAAAACGTTTGTCGATCGAGTTATTCGTATTTTGCTATATTCTTAACCGAGATACTGTTCTTTTGGTGAATACGGACGAGGCATTTTGCGTTGCGGTTAACCAGGGTGAACAGTATGTGAGACGGTCGTATAAGATACTGTCCTTTTGTTGGTTACAGGTAGAGTTATTTGCTTGGCTTTAACCAAGAAAGAACAGTATCTCAAAATATTACGCAACATATTACGTCAATGAAATCGCCGACTAACAGAAAAACGCAATTTATCATTAGCTATCATTTAATGTTAGAAGACTTCCACTATGTAATAAAATTAAAG
>NC_088363.1:37807318-37862318 GCF_034508935.2 Berghia stephanieae
CAGCTTGTTAAAGATAAATATAAATCTTCTATGATATAACACTGTCTGCAAATTGCACATTATGAAAACCCCTGACGTATAAAGAAAGAAAATACAAGATGTGAGAACGAATATAAGCTTAAAGCAAAAATTAGAGGAATAATATGAGTTGTCGTTTCCGTTTCAGTTTCTCCAACATCAGAAATACGATGTAAATATATGTATGCTCAATGCGCTTCACAATGTTTCATTTGATTAATGAGTTTATAATTGTTTCTATCGCCTCAACGGTCTCCTGCCTCAGGCTAACTTACGTGAATGTTCCGAAAACGTGCCTGCCATGAGAAGTAGATACACGTTTTCTGATATAAATGATTATACACAGTTATTGTCTCATGCATCGATAACTTAAGATAAAATAGCATGTCACTTGTCAAAAAAATTATTAAAAAAAAAAATCCCAGTGGGTCCATAAATTATTTCAATACGCTTCAACAGTCGTAACGTCACTTCCCTCGTAATGACGCATGGTAACTTAGTAACTGGCTCTAAACTATATGAACAATGGCGGACGCTCTTATGAAATATTTCTCCGACGAGTATAAAAGCATAAACAGAGGGAAAAAAAAACATTTAAAATCTGATCGTGTTTTGACTTTTACGCATTCTGTTCACAAGACATATGAATCGTTCTAGCCAGTATGAAGAACAAAACGTATCGATTTTCTTTGTTTAGAACCACGATTGCCGCCGTTGCTGGGCGATGTGACATCAGACTATTGAAACTAATTAAGATACCCTTTTACTGTGATGTAGAAATCACAGACAATGATTATACCCTAATGACTAACGACCTCCTTCCCGTTGTTACTATCCCAGATGTCACCTATATCCGGCTGCCGGGGAAAATGGCGGAAGCACACCAGCCATACCAAATATATAGACAAGGTTTCTGACACAAATGATTATACAGTTAATGCGTTACAAAATCATAGCTTAAACGAGATTTAATAATACTCAAAGCTTTGCACAACTTATAAAAATCATGCAAACACACACACACACATGTATATATATATATATATATATATATATATATATATATATATATATATATATATATATATATATATATACTAACAATATCTGTTTCAGTTGTCCAGAAAGAGTTCAAGATCATACTTGATTTTGACCAACCGGGTTTGCGTCGGATTGAACTAATGGCAAATGTCTTGTGTGCCTATGCGGTCTTGTGGTATGACACTCGCTTTCGGATCGGACGGTCCTGTGTTCGATCCTCGCTCGGCGCATAGTTGAGTCCTTGGAAAAGAGTCTTTACTTATATTCTCTCACCATACTCAGGTGTAAATGAGTACCTGGCCGTTAACAGCGTTTTCTCTGTCGGAAAAAAGTGTAATATCGCCTAACAGTCGTGTTGTCTCGTTCTACATGTTACTCGTTGCTGTTGATCAGGGATCCTTTGTAAAGCGCTTTGAACACGTTTAGTGTATATTGCTCTATATAACAGCTCACATTTTTGTCTTTATCTGAACTGTCTTCTGTCTTCGGTCTTCACGCAAGCCAAGTTAATGAGATGAACATATTTTCTGGCATAAATAAGCATACAGTTATTGTATAGATAGATAAAAATGAAACCCAACTCGACAAAATGTCTAAAATATAAATATTTATTATTTCCATTAAAATAAATTCTCTAACCCCGTCTGTAATGCAAGGGGACTGTCGGAGAATTAAGGTAAATAAGGCCGTAGCTCCGTAATGTGTTGATGATCACATTTAATGAAACTTACGGAGCATATGTACATACCATTTGTCTACTTCTCTACGTAATTGCAATGCTGACTGATGAGTATTCTACACCGCAAGAGAAGGGCAAACATACCCTTGCAAAAAAAAGAAAAATGACGTAAAGAACTTTGAGCCAATTCTCAACATTTGATTGCAGGTCATCAACGTGTTCCAGCCAAGTGGCGCTTTAGATGTCCCAACAGATGAAAGTAGGATGGTGCTAGACCAGGGCTATGAGGAGAATGTGGTAAAAATTCCATCCATGATTTTTCAGCCAGTTTTTGTGATGTTTGTGATATGTGCTGTTGCGTTGTCGTGTTAAAAAACAACGTCCTCGCTTAGCCGCCCCTGTCTCATCTTGTCCAAGGTCTTGCAATATCTTGCTTCATTTATTGTCTGGTCACGTTTTAAAAAGTCCACCAAAATAAAACACCCATGGCTTCTCAGATATATTTATTGTCGCTGATATTTTTGTTTCACCTCTAATTTCTTCGCCGACGGTGAAGATGGGTGTTTCCAGATCATCGAGTCCTTCTTTGATTCTGGTGTACTGTGATGAACCCATGTCTCACCACCAGTGATCATATGGTTAATAAAGCAGTCATGTCTGTTGTCACCGCTAGGCCCCACTTTCATCATTAAAAGGTCGAAGGGGCTTTTCAGACACTTTTCCATGCTGATCGTTTGATCATCATCTTTCAGCTTTTTGGGATCCATCGGGCTGACGCTTTTCTAACATCTAAATGTTCGATTATTCTATGAACAACGGATTTGGAAATTTCGAACTTTAAGCCGCCTGTCCTCCCGAATTCGATTTTCAACATGGTGAATATTCTCTTATGAGTGGGAAGAAAATGCCCCAGTGCATGGCTCATCCTGCATGTCAGACCAACCTTGTTAAAGTTAATAAAATCAGAGAGTTACCCGCTCATAACATTATCCCTATAAACGATTACCAACTCTGATTGAATTTCCGAAGGATGTATTTCTTTTGCTTTCAGAAATCGTATTATCACACCAATTTCTTCCTTTGACTACTCAAATTGTGCTCAAATTTTCATCACTGATGTTCAATGACAGTTTGCAGATTTTACATACAAGCTTTTCATGAGTTCGCGTTAAATGCCTTAATTCTGAGAGAATGCCATTGTCTAACGAGTGCTCAAGAACTAACTCGACGACATTGATAAATAAAGATGTGATAAATAAGGCCCCCATAATAAATGGTTATTGTTTAAGAACAAATGACGAGTTGGTTTAAGATGATGTGAATATAGTAGTAATAGTAGTAGTAACATCGGGACCCCCCAAGGAGATAGTCTGAGCCCGATTCTGTTCACAATATACTTAGAACACGCTCTGAAAGAAGTTCGAAAAGTCATTCCAAAACCAACGACTCATAT
This sequence comes from Berghia stephanieae, assembly GCF_034508935.2. Lineage (NCBI taxonomy): Eukaryota > Metazoa > Mollusca > Gastropoda > Nudibranchia > Aeolidiidae > Berghia > Berghia stephanieae. Next base: position 37,810,510 of record NC_088363.1, read on the forward strand.
TGAGAATGCAATACCTAGAGAAATCGCCTATGCAGATGATGTCGATTTTATTGGATCAACACCAGCAAATATAGACATCATACAAAATACTCTCATGAAATATAACTCCAAGTCAATGACAATAAAACCGAATTTACAACAATATCGAGGAACAAAGAGGAATGGAAAAGAACAAAGAAAGTCGGCTCACTAATTGGAGACACCGAGGATGTACACAGACGAAAACAGCTATCAAACGCCGCACTCAGTAAACTCACCAATGTATGGATTAGAGGTGACAAAATAAAGAGAAAAACCAAACTGAAACTGTACCGTGCTCTTGTAAAACCGGTACTTCTGTATAACTGCGGCACTTGGGCGTTGACAAAATCCGAAGAAGAACATTTGGATGCCTTCCATCGCACACAGCTAAGAAGGGTACTGGACATCAAATACCCAAAAAAGATCTCAAATGAATCACTCTATAAGATCACAAAAGAAAGACCAATCTCCCTTGACATTTTACAACAACGATGGCAACTTTTCGGTCACATACTACGCAGGGACAAAAACATACCAGCTAACCAAGCCATGTCGGGATACTTCCAAAAACATCGGGAACCTTTTCAGAGGAAGACCGATCACAACACTCCCTGTGATCCTAAACAAAAACCTCACAACACTTGGACAAAGCATTAGTCTCATAACGGTAGGGGACCTTGAAAATCTGAGGACCCTAGCAGAGGACCGGCAATATTGGAGACACCTCACACAGGAAATACTGGAAACAGCCAAGGCGACCCGATCTTTCGGTCGAGACGCGAAAGGCATCTAAGTCAAGTAGTAGTAGTAGTAGTAGTAGTAGTAGTAGTAGTAGTAGTAGTAGTAGTAGTAGTAGTAGTAGTAGTAGTAGTAGTAGTAGTAGTAGTAGTAGTAGTAGTAGTAGTAAGCTTCGCAGTCCGAATGACGCTTGCTGAGAATTGTGTGATTCAGTCATGGTCGATAAATATAGCTGCTCTCTCCATCCATGATGTTAATTGTTTCCATTGGTAACGGTCCTAGGCCAGAGTTTTGAGGCTGTCAAAATCGTGTGACTTTAGTACGGAGGACACTGCAGTATTTCTTAGTTCTTCAGGGATTAATTCGGCCTCATCTGAATCCAGACATTTCTGATATGTAGAGAGGTCCTGGTTCAGGGTAGTTACTATTGATATTGGTGGTCTCCCTACTTATTGTGAATATAGAAAGATGAAATTTATTTAAGCGAATGTTATAATAAATAAATAAATAAATAGTGATCACAGTTACAAATGATAACATGAAAATATTATGTAACTTCTGTGATCTTGAGGGTAATGTTGTATGGACTTGTGAGGTCCTACTTGCAGACAGAGGGTTCTTGCATCAAGATTCGGACACGACAATCTCGACAATTAATGACTGAAAGGTGACCAATGAAGCTCCGTTGTCTTGATAGTGGAATCAAATAATGGAGTTTTCCACCGAGTCCCGATAGCAATATATAAATCTTTAAATTATAAGTGATATGAGGAGTGGAGTGGTTTGACTGTCAAGGCATAAGTTATTAAGAGAAATGAGTGAGGAAGATTAAATCAATCAGGTTTTATAATAAGTGCTCTGTGACAGAAGGTAGAAATTACAGTATTCACTAGTTTGAAATGAATTCAAAGAGAAGGCTATTACAGGAATGATAACCTAATATTAGAAGGTACCGTTTTTCTAAGCCTACCGAAATATAACTGGAGTGAGATGAACTCCGTTCTTACTAAAATAAAACTTTAATAAAATAAATGTGAATCATTGTTAAGTGACAGACAGCCCTCGGAGAAAGCATATACTCCAATAGCGAATGGCCTCTCCATTGTCTGTCAAAGAATCTAAAAAACAAAAAGTAATTCTTTCCATTCTAGGACTGTCTTAATATACATAAATACAGAAATAATAGGCTGTGTTTAATCTCTTCTAAAGACTCTTTCATTGTCTATATATTTGAGTTGTCATCGACAAGCCGGCTAAATGTCTTAAAATTGTCAGGCACAACAGGTAGATATTTTCTATATAATATATCAAAGATTAAAGTAATCAAACTCTTTCAGAGGTTATGAACGTATAACTATCTGTCAAGGCGTTGAAGTTCAACATAGCTTCTAGCAAGAAGAATCCTTATTTTTTGTCCAATGGTAAATTGATAACGCTGACATCCACCATTTCAACATCATTCTTTCCATTAAGCCATTGTCTTAATATACTATGGAACACCATTCCACAGAGCATCAGGAATCCAAATCATTGTCTTTGTTCAAGAAATCGTTGAAAACATTTCTGTTTTGAGGTCATGTTATTTAATGATCATATAAAGCGCCTAGAGCCGCATGATTGAGAATACCGTGCACTCTATAATAGTCTATTATTATTATTATTATTATTATTATTATTATCATTATTATTATTATTATTATTATTATTATTATTATTATTATTATTATTATTATTATTATTATTATTATTTTATTATTATTATTATTATTTTATTATTATTTTATTATTATTATTATTATTATTATTATTATTATTATTATTATTATTATTACATTCATAATAGAAGAAGAATAGTCAGTTATTAGGTTCTAATTACTTATGACTTCATTCTTTTAATTTCCGAAATGTTTTATAAAATATGCCCTACCGCGCAAAAATGGTATTGTGTAGAAATGGCGCGGATGCCATGCCATAAAACTAAATTTAAAGTTAAAACGATCCGAAACATATAATTTTGCAGGTCCTCATTTACTGAAACTATATTTATTTTATTCAAGAAAATATTATTAACCAACTCCTTCTAATTTTATCAAGAAATTCAAATTTTAGCTCTTCATATCACGTTTCAAAGTTTCAAAGGTTTATTTCTAGGCAATTTCTATAACTCATACAAGAAATAATATGTCCAGTCAACAAAAGCAAGCAAGTAAAATCAATAATGAAGCAAAGCAAACAATAATAATAATAATAATAATAATAATAATAATAATAATAATAATAATAATAATAATAATAATAATAATAATAATAATAATGATAATGATAATAATAATAATAACAATAATAACAATAATAAAATAATAATAATAATAATAATAATAATAATATAATAATATAATAATAATAATAATAATAATAAATTGGCATCACTACTACTTTGAATTCTTACCGTTTTGATTCGGTGGGTTATATTATATCCGTTACGTAGGCGGCATATACGGTTATTAGGCTAGAAGAATTTATAATATTGGTAAAGATGACATCCAGTTTGTAGAACCTCATTCAATCCATTATGGCATTGTCTTACCATAGTCATAAATGAAGAAGAAGCATCATAGACGGTGATTAAGCAAGAATTACGAGTAATGACTTTCCCATTGTCTCCATCCTAGCTGTCTCCATGTCTCCGGCTACCGGGAAAATTCCGGGAAAATGCCGGAATCCTTCCAGTCACGCCAAAATGGATATTCAAGTGCTCTAATAGCGAGTTCTATACAGATAAATCACCATACATTGTTTGGTAAGAATTTGACATTTGACATGTCTGTACTCAAAGATCACATTTTTCATTCGTTCCATTACAGTAATGGTTTACAATATGTAACCCACTGTATCAAAACGGTACAGAAAGAAGGAAATTGCCGTCACTCAGTTCTGTTGTGTTGTCAGCCATTTTACTGATTAGTTCTCATTAAATTCTATCAAACATACTATAAACGTTCACGATTACACACAGTTTAAAAAAAAATATTGGTACGTTATATCTGGCTGGCGGATGTTGTGAGTATTTTACCGAAACGCATAGCATCAATTGTATAGGATCGAGTGACACGGATGACACAAAAGTGAATTCAAATTTAAAACGATCAGAATTATGAAAATTAGAATGGCCACACTATAATGAAACGATGTTCATTCTACTAAATAGAACAGTCAATCGACACACCCCAAGCTTCATAATTTTTTATTTTTTTTATTTCACACATCAGCATCACTTCTTTTCTTTCAGCTTATCCCGTATTTTGCATTGTTTCCATAATGAATGCCACATGCATCTCAGCTCAGAGCATCATCTCGTCTTTTTACATGTCCGGACCATTTCAATCAATCTTCTCTCATCTTTATTGATACATTCTTCACTTCAGTCAATCTTCGAATTCGTTCATTTATCACTTTATCGTTTCTTGTCCAGCCAAGATACCATCTCAACATCCTCATTTCTGCCAACTGAACTTCTTTATCTTGTTTCTTTGTTGTCTCTAGTCCATATAACATTGCAGGTCTTACAACTTTTGTATATATTTTTCAATTATTCCAGACTGCCTGTATCCTCTTTTTATCCTCCATCTCATTGCCCCCATCTCCTTGTACAGTTTTTTCCTTGGTTTGTCTCTGGTACATCCCCTTCTCCTATCTCTATTGGTGGTCCTGCTCTCTGTTGTCCGATCACAAGTACTCTGTCCCTCGATCTGCTTACCCTTAATCCCCTCAGCATCACTACTAATCTGAAATATTTCCATTTTGAGACGGTGTCTCAAATTGAGAGGCGGAATAGAAAAGTTGGTAACATCTGGGATGATCGAAAGAAATAGAGCTAAAGAAAGACAAAGAACGACTTATCTAAATAACCTAAGAATGCCCAAATGTGACTCAAAAAGCAACACATATTTCATGCGCACCGCAGAGGATCGTGATTCGTGGAGACAGCTGACCGGCTCAAGAGCACAAACCACTAGGATGATGATCAAATTGAGCTGAGCTTTTCAGTTAGGAGCTTTTTTTATATAGCGCGATTTCCCCTAAACGTGATCACACCGCTTTCCAAGTGTTCCCTGGCCAACAGCAACATTTAACAAGTTAGACGGACCATGACGCCTGTTAGGCGATATTACAAATTTTAGTACTCAGACAACGATGTTTACGGCCAAGTACTCATTTTACACCAAGTACGGTGAGAGAATGTGAGTAAAGAGCCTTTTCGAAGGACTATGCGCCGAGCGAGGGGTCCTTGGCCAACAGCAACACTTAACATGTAAGACATGACATGACGCTTGTAAGGCGATATTTCAACATTTTTTTCGGACAGAGACAACGATGTTACTCGTTTTACACATGAGCACCGTGAGAGAATGTGAGTAAAGAGACTTTTCAAGGACTCAACTATGCGCCGAGCTAGGCTCGAACCCAGTACTTTCCGATCCGAAGCGAGTGTCATACCACAAGACCATATAGCCGCACAAGTCCCATAAGCGATTACTCTGAAGATTGCTTATCTTTACACATATTGGTCGTCAGCCTCTGTAGAATTAAAAACCGTTGGATGAGTTGAACTTATTTTCTGCTTTTTTAAAGATTTAAGACTCTAAGTGTTGTTTTATGATACTGTGGCCTTGTCGTATGACACTCGCTTTAGGATGGGAAGGTTCTAGGTTCGAGCTTCGCTCGGCGCATAGTAGGAAAAGTCATTGGAAAATGCTTTTTGCTTACATTCTCAGACCGTAAAAGAGTACCTGGCCGTTAACACCGTTGTCTCTGTAGGAAAATAATTTAATGACGCCTAACATGAAAGATAAGATAAGTTGCGCTTAAAAGCATCCAAGATAAAATAACACATAGTAGCTGTGTCCCTTGAGCTGGAGTCAGCCTCTTTATTTTTACCTCTTATCTAAACAGAAACCTCGTATAATTTGTTAATTACCATCATGGTCGTTTTTTCTGTTCTATTATTCATTAGTATTTTTTGTGTAAACCTACCAAGGGGAACAATCCCTTTGATTAGCTTTACGTAATTATCGATCAGCGGCCAAGTCAGACAAATAAGAAAGTAATGGAGTTTGCCACGAATTATCCTTCTTTGCTGGGGTTCCTGATTGCCTTCTCGATTTCTCCCATGTTCACCCTCTTTCTCTCTCTCTCTCTCTCTCTCTCTCTCTCTCTCTCTTTCTCTCCCACTTCTGTTTTCTCCTCGCCACGCTTTTGGTTTAAATCTCCTTTTTTAGGAAGGGGGGGGGGGATGGGGGGTGGAGGGGGTATTTCAATCATTTGTCCATTGATAACAGCTTTCATTTGATATGCTCTTTTTTCAATAAAATTGAAGTGCCAATGTATGGCTATATGTTCTTGTTGTATGACACAGGCTTTCGGGTTTTGGTATGGTTCAAGCCTCGCTTTGCTCATAGTTGAGTCCTTGAAAAAAGGTCTTCACTCACATCCTCTCGCCGTACTCATGTGTAAAATGAGTACCTGGGCCTCAACAGCGTTGTCTCTCTCTGAAAAATATTATGTAATATCGTTTAACAGGCGTCGTGTGTCGTTCTAAATGTATCGTATTGCTGTTGGTCGGAAACCCTTTGTAAAGCGCTTTGAGCACGTTTATTGGATATTGCCCTATATAAAAGCTCAAGCTCAAGTTTTAACATCAAATCTGCAATAACGAAAAGGCTTAATTAAACAGAAAATATGTTTAACTGAGTAAAACGGTACTGTTTTCTAAAACAGATGTTTATCCTCATTGTAAGAGAAGAACTGCTCTACTGAACTGAGCTCTCCAGGATTGAATGGGTAACACTGAACAGAGCACGGGCAAAACTTTGGAGAACAGCTGGAAGCATGAAAAATTGGGGGCTGGCTGAGACTAGCTTGTGTACATGTGGATGCCCAGAGCAGACGATGGAGCGCATCCTTAGAGAATACCAGGATGGGCCCAGCTGCACTGACCATGACCTAGGACTCTGCTCCCCATGTGTAGAGTGGGTTCGGTGTTGGAGCGACAAGCTATCATGATGATCCTCAATTGCAACAAAAAAACCCTGCCCTTACATGAGATGCACACGTTGTTACCTATTCAATTTTGCCATCTTCAACTTAAGCAGGGCTTTTTTAAAAACCAGTTAACCCTCTCCTTACCATCCAGTGAAAAATCGTCACATTCGTTACGATCAACCGACAATTTTCTCATTCTGATTTCTCTTGTACATCACAAAATTCAGAGAATTACTTTAATTACGGCTATAAATACTAATCACTGTGTTGTAAAGCTCATTTGTTACTTTTTATTTGAGTAGGAAAAGTTTATTCTTGTGTTGAGTGGGAGTGAGTTTTCGGGGGAAATTCTAAATATAGCTGGTAAGGAGAGAGTTAAGTGCTGTACTCGGGAAAAACATGTATTTAAAAGAAAATTGGCCGGAAAATTCGTCATTTAAAAAACGATCCCATTTATTGACCCTCCCTTTGACAAAAACTCTCCAGCCCGGGACTTCACGAAGTCTTAATTAGTCCCAGATTTGACAGGTTGTTTTTTTTGCCAAGATGAGAGCCATTTAAATCGATCGATGTTTGAATGACAGGTTCTGTGGCTATATTTTTTAATTCGTGCATTCCCAAAGTAAGGCAATTAACTGGTTGAAAAAGACACTTATTTTAAATTTTTATGAACATCTCATGTTTGCTACTCCAACCCTTACTCAGATGTAAAATGAGTACCTCGCTGTTAACAGCTTTGTCTCTGTCTGACAAAAGTGTGTAATATCGCCTAACGAGCGTCGTGTCTCGTTCTACAAGCTTCATTTTGCTGTTGGTCAGGGAACATTTTATGAAGCGCTTTGAGCACATTGATTGGATATTGCGCAATATAAATATTCCAGTTAAAATCTTATTTTCGTTATCTCTAATTTGTACTTTTAGGCCTCAATTTCTTCTTCTATTTTGGATGACCACGGGATTACTTGATTATTCTTGTGAGTTTTAAAAAACTCTATTTGAATTCCAGGAGAGCCATTCATAAACCAACTGCTAATTTGCCTCTTTCCTGCTGTCTCCCCCTTCCTTCCTGTCAGATTGCCTGCAACCCCTGTCTACTAGCTTCGCCCACAGGAAGATCCCACTCCAAATTCTATTAAGACGTCGGTATAAACTGATTTGGTTTGCCGCTGGTCCTTTTGATTTTCTCTTTTCATCATTGGTCTCGGAACTATAAATGAGGAAAGGAGACTTAGAATCGCTTCCTAACAACCTAGGGGAAAAATTGGAGGGCATGAGAAGTGTGGGGGTAGGGGTGGGGGTTGGGGTGTTTGATTGGTATCGATACAAACTTTCGTGAGTGATTTTAGGGAGGGATGGAAAGAACAAAATAAATAGACGATCGAAAGGCAGGGGTTCAAAGGGCAGACGCATGATAAAGTTCGATTTTTTTTTCATATCAGACCTGGGCCTGATAAAGTGACTGTAATGTAAAGACCACTATCGACACTGTTTTGTTGAGAATTTAATTTCTATTGTTTTTTCTACATTAAGTTATTTCTACAATAGCTAATGTTTCGAAACAACACAGAGTGTCCAACAAATGCAAGATATGACTGAGACAGAGTTTCAGATCACGAAAAGTTTAGAATAAATAATGAAAAAACATTACGAAAATTTCCCTATCATGGGCGAAGAATGATTTTTTTTTTTTAATCCACCGACATTCTTAACCATTACGAGAACCGACAATATATGGATATAATAAATAAAAGTAAAATGATTTTCAGTAAAAATTAACTCATAATGATCTGCTGTGAACGAAATTTCATTATTGACTGTTTGTTAACTGCAATGTTTCTTTTCGACAGTGCAATTGCACATCATAGCCTTGGCGAATGAATTTGCCCGGCAAATTCACAAGGAACTTAAAGAGAACAATAAATCAACCAATGAAATCTGATGCAATTGATCATTGACATTGCCCTAATATATGAGACTAACTATTTTCCTCCCAACATATAGTGCCGCATTTCATTTCCCGAATTACTTGTTCAAAATTGGAGACCCCATATTTTTTAGGAGAGTGGGGGGGGGGGGGGGGAGCGGGAAGACTTTCCTACTTTTTATTTATCTTCAACATTTTTACCATTCTCTTTTTAAGAATATATACAAATTCAAACTCCAAAACTCCAAAGCTATTGTTATTCATTATTTTGAGTTGCTAACTTTTGGCCCGAACATATTTTTTGAAATCATTTAATGCGACAAAGTATAAAAGATTGCACACAATGAAAATTAACTTACCTATTTTCAATAACAAAAGCGATATGTAAAATTATATTTTTTTCACAGACTCGTAAGATTGTTGATCTCCAGAACAAGTTGAAAGAAAATAATAATAATAATAATAATAATAATAATAATAATAATAATAATAATAATAATAATAATAATAATAATAATAATAATAACGTATCAAAAGTTCACCTATCCTGCCAATGTGATCAGTTTGAATCAAATGGCGCAAATTCCATGAAAAGAAGAAAGAATGTTTTAATTTTTGTTTAAAACTGAACCTTCAAAACGGATCATCACGTTGTAGTACAATGACTTATTCCATTGGCTTCCGTACTTTAAACCGAGTCTTGATACCATATTATTTCTTCAATATTATTATTATTGCCCATATTATCTCTTTTTGTGTGAAGGACAAGCATGTGTAATCATAATTTGTCACCGCTTTATTTACACTGGAATAATAACTACGCCAAATATGTCAAAACGTCTTAACAAAAATTGGGTCACACCCGATTGATTTCGACTCAAACATTATATAATATATATTTCTATCATCTTCTTAACTCTTTTAATAATATTAACAACATATTTCTATAGCGCTTATGCATCCACTTAAAAGTGCTCTGCAGTGCTTTACAATTAACTCAACTCCCCACTTTCCTCTTTATAATTTGATTTCATTAAAAAATCTTTGGGGTTTTCTTTAGGGCTCGTAATTATATATCTCATGACAAGGCCAATAGTCCAAACAGTGTACATTTGTGTATTGTTTCGACTTAAAAGAGCCATATTTAGTCCTTTCAGTTTCATAACATTTGGCTGGCCGGATCAAGCAATAGGATTTAATAGTCTGATGTCACGTCCGCCTAGCAACCAGTACCTTGGTTCTAAACAAAGAAAATCGGTACCTTTTATTCTTCATGTCATGATATTATAGAACTTTTTCACATGTCATGTGATCAGAATATATAAAAGTCAAAAATATGATCAGATTTATAATGTTTTTCTCCTCTGGATACACTTTTATGCCAGTCAGAGAAGCATTTCATAAGAGCGTCCGCCATTGTTCCGAAAATTTAGAACCAGTTACTAAGTTACTATGCGTCATTACGACGGAAGTGATGTCACGACTGTTGAAGCCTATTTAGCTTTTAGTTCAACATTTGTAACACATATCGTCAGTGTTGTGTGTTGGAATGTCCTAAACTTAGAAAATTACGTAGCTTTTAAAGTAAAACGATCATAATTTGAAATATCAATCTTTGAGGTTTAAGACTCAAAAGAAAACACAAATGCGTTTATCTAAATAAAGATTTTAAAAATTAAGAAGCCCGGTACGGAGTCGAATACCCGCTGCGCTGTGTGGCCTTGAGCAATTCAACTCGTTATAGCTCAGTTTGTAGCGCTGCTGCATTACGGCTGAGGCCTAGGTTACTCCAGTCTTCCGTTGGAATAGACCCAAGAGATAATTTTCCCTTTTGGGGTGAATTAAGGGAATTTACTTAATTTAAAAATAAGTTTCTACTTTTAGAATCATTGTTATATTTATTTTTTACATATATTTTTAAATAGTCCATAGTTTCGTCTCGTATTTTTTGATTAAAGAGAAACAAGCAGAAAAACACAACAAAACAAAAACAAACAAAACTCCAAGTCGTATCACTTTTTTTCTCTTAACGAAAACAGTTAAATATGCCATTATGAATTGACAGTCAGTTACTATGGTTTGGAAGGCGTCTAAGCCTCACCGCTGAAGTGTTAAATCCTTAATGTCCCAGACAGACCTCCAACTGCTTCCAGTGGACATATCACATTAATATGTTTATGGCTTTACATTAGCTTCCGCCCCGCACCTCCATAAACACCGCTGTGAGCCTGATGCAGCTAAGACCTCTTAGTAACCAAACCCCATTTGTCTTATCGCAACCATGCCAAATTGTCATGCACAGGAATAACATATTTTAAAACAATTTGGCACAAAAAAAGTTACTTCTTTGGATTTCTATAGATTTTCAGTCAATTTGACCTTCAAACTGTCCAAAAAAACAAACATGACAAAGACATCTAAAAATGTTTTGTGTTTAAAGGTTTTTGACATTTAAAGGGGTTATTAATCTATTGAAATGTAAAGTAAACATTTCCTGGCCAAAAATGATAAAAACTTGTTTTGTAAATGTAAATTGGCATATAACTGCTGTGAGAAATTAGACTGGAATAGAAAATGTAGCTTAAAGAAAATCAATTTGCACCAGCTTGCAACCTTAAATAAAAAAAAAATATAAACAAAAGCAAAATGGTCCTGGAATTTCCAGTTATCTCCCCATAGCCAAAGGGATGTCTGGACATTAAGCAGTTAACTGCCGTACTCTAGAAAGACACGTATTTAAATATTTGGCCAGAAAACTCGTCCCTCAAATATCGATTAATATAAATGACATTAATCTTGGAAAACTCTTAAACCCGGAAGGTGATACAAAACTCTCGAGGTACTAGGTTTGAGAGCTATTAACAAAATGAACGTTCTTTATAATCGATTGACGAGTTTTCTGGACAAATATTAAATACGTTTCTTTCTAGAGTACGACAGTTAACTGGTTAAGCACATTCCTGGGAACTTTGATGTTGGTACTGTTGTAGAAGAAACGTTTAGTTAGCTCGTACATTTGTCATCATTAGAGTTCCGACAATCATAAATTTGAGTTTTCTTCTTATTTCTAACTTTTGAAAAACTCGGTCCTATCTGTCTATCATATTTAGGCCCGTTAACTCTTTCTTTACACCATTTTCAAGATTATTATTGACGGTATACCGAGTCAAGTGGGGGGGGGGGGGGGCAGTGACCTAAGAATTAAGGCATTGCACCGTGATCCGGAAAGTCCCAGGTTCGAGCCCCGCTTCAGGCACTTTAGTTTCATTTCATTGGCCAAGATTATTAACCCCAATTTGCTCGCTTCATGGGTGATTTCTATTGATATCAGACATATTGTTTGATGGATTACCTATGTTCCTTAATGAAATGCAAAGGCGACGGTATTTAGTACAATGACTACTACTACTACTACTACTACTACTACTACTACTACTACTACTACTACTACTACTACTACTACTACTATATATTTATTATTATTATTATTATTATTATTATTGCTACTACTACTACTACTACTACTACTACTACTACTACTACTACTACTACTACTACTACTACTACTACTACTACTACTACTATACTACTTACTACTACTACTACTACTACTACTACTACTACTACTATCTACTACTAACTACTACTCTATACTACTACTACTACTACTACTACTACTACTACTACTACTACTACTACTACTGCTGCTGCTACTACTACTACTACTACTACTACTACTACTACTACTACAACTACAACCACAACCACAACCACTACTGTTATTACAAAATACATTGTCAAGACAGAGAAACAAAAGAAAGAAATAAGACAATCAAGAATACCCGAAGACAAAGAAAGACAGCAGCATTGATTCATGTGACTCACGTAGGAGAAAACTGCCGTACTCTGGAAAAAAACGTATTTAAAAATTTGGCCAGAAAACTTGTCCTTCAAATATCGATCGATATAAATGACCCTCATCTTAGCAAAAAAAACTCTTAAACTTTGGAAGTCGCGAAGTCCTAGGTTTGAGAGTTTTTGCTAAGCTGAGAGTCATTTAAATCGATCGATAATTGAAGGAAAAGTTTTCTGGCTAAATTTTTAAATATATGTTTTTCCAGAGTTCGGCAGAAAAGTCATTCCTCAATGCCACCTCTTTCCCTATCCAATACTTGTCAGCTTTTTTTTCAATTGTTAGTCCACAAACAGCACAGTCCACCAAAACCACCGCCATGCCATTGATGAGGTCAACAAGAAGGACCGGCCGATTCCAATGCTAATTTCATCTCAACCAATTTCTGCACTGTCCATCCTTAGCTCTCCATCAGTCCAAAGGTGAACAAGTCGATCTTCATGCATCTTTCTTATTGAAAACCTCCCGGCCTAACATACCAATTTATCTATCTGTAGGATAATCCATCTCCCTCCATTTCTCCTCTTTGTAAATATCTGCATGCTTCATGATTATGTTATATTATTATATTATTATCTTTATTCATTCATATCCTGATCAATTTTTTATTAACGTTCATATTTGTCTTTCCTTATCTCTCTTTAGATTCACAATTCCTCTTTCTGTTCCTTTGTCAATCACATAATATTAATATCTATATGCTCTCTCTCTCTCTCTCTCTCTCTCTCTCTCTCTCTCTCTCTCTCTCTCGATATATACACACACACACACAACATATATATATATATATATATATATATATATATTCATCTATCTATCTATCTATCTATCTATCAATCAATCTATCTATCTATTTATCTATCTGTAATTCTATATGTCTCTATTTCTATCTATCCATCTATATATCTATCAATCTGTTGTCTATCTCTCTATCTATCTATCTATATATATATATATATATATATATATATATAGATTTGTAATTCTATATATCTATCTATTATCTATATTATTATATATATATATATATATATATATATATATATATATATATATATATATATATATATAGTGTGGTGGGAACTTGTAGGTACGAGAGTGCTCGATAATGTTGGTTAATGTCACTCACATATTTTTGGCGAGACATATGTTTCGATGCTCTCCATGTCGTCATTCGTCATAATGTCCGTAGTGTACTTTTTTCAGCACGGTGCTCTAGAAAAACTCATATTTAAAAAACTGGCCAAAAACTTGTTCTTAACATATCGATCAATTTAAATGACTCCCATATTGGCAAAAACTCTCAAGCCTGTCACTTAGCGAAGTCTTCCATCAAGTCCCAGGTTTGAGGGTTTTTTGCCAAGATTGCGGTCATTTATATCGATTGATATTTTAAGAACGAATCTTCTGGCCATTAAAAAAATATGAGTTTTTCAACACTATTGCAATTAAATGTGTGGTTAAAGCTTGCGGCGGACAGCATAACAGCTGCAATGTACACGTTCAATGGCCGCTGGCTCACACTCATTCAGCCAGACACTTTAAATCTTGTGTCAGAGATTTTGGGTCATTTGCCCTCAACCGATAAACGTCAATATTGTAATTGAATTCGTGACTGAGACGGATGGTGATGGAAGTATTAGGAAACGTTGTTGTGAGATGATGATGGTGTTGTTGATGATGATGATGATGATGATGATGATGACGGTAAAGATGACATTGATGCTGATGGCGATGATTGTGATGATGATTATGATGCTATTGATGTATGTGTGTGATTGTTCATAAATATATATATATATATATATATATATATATATATATATATATATATATGTCAACAAATTTTATCATGTATGTTCTTTATAGCATTGTAACAGTACGTTTTACAAATGACATATTGACACAATTTTGACACAATAAATATTAATCTATTATTATTATTCTATTATTATCATTATTACTATTATTATTATTATTATTATTATTAGTAGTAGTAGTAGTAGTAGTAGTAGTAGTAGTAGTAGTAGTAGTAGTAGTAGTAGTAGTAGTAGTAATAGTAGTAGTAGTATTACTATTAATATTATCATTATTATCATCGTCATTATTATTATTATTATTATTATTATTATTATTATTATTATTATTATTATTATCATTATTATTATTTAAACCGTCGCCGACCAACAAGAGCATCAGCATTATTGGATAATATCTGCAACCATCAAAGCTAAGCAACAAAGTCGTGCAGCAGAGAGCTTCAGGACGAACGGTTCACCTCCTGATTTACATAGAACATTGCGATAGAGTAAAGCCTGATTTACATAGAACATTGCAATAGAGTAAAGCCTGATTTACATATAACATTGCAATAGAGTGAAGCCTGATTGACATAGCACATAGCAATAGAGTAAAGCCTGATTTACATATAACATTACAATAGAGTAAAGCCTGATTTACATATAACATTGCAATAGAGTAAAGCCTGATTTACATAGAACGTTGCAATAGAGTAAAGCCTGATTTACATAGAACGTTGCAATAGAGTAAAGCCTGATGGACATAGCACATAGCAATAGAGTAAAGCCTGATTTAAATAGAACATTGCAATAGAGTGAAGCCTGATTGACATAGCACATAGCAATAGAGTAAAGAGGCTCGTGAAGAATGATCATCTCAAATATTAAAGTGACAAATTAGAAAGTATAATGAACTACAAGGCAAAAGTAATTCTACCCCTGTCTACGACAATGTTAACGCAAATGATTTCCCTAAGTTCTGTTAAAGTGTCAAAGGATGAACAAGATCTTGACCAAACAAATTTAACAGTCGATTATTCGCCATTTTTGGAGGAGAATTTAGCTTTTTTTACTACTATTTTAAGTACCTCTTTCTCTCTCTCTCTCTCTCTCTCTCTCTCTCTCTCTCTATCTTTCTCTCTCTCTCACTCACTTTCTTTCTCTCTTTCTCTCTCTCTTTCTCTCCCTTTCTCTCTTTCTCTCTTTTTCTCTCTCTCTCTTTCTCCCTCTCTCCCTCTCTCTTCTCTCTCTCTCTCTCTCTCTCTCTCTCTCTCTCTCTCTTTCTCTATGTACAAAGATGAGAAGCCCAATGGGGCGTTTATTTCGATAGCAGCAATAACGATAATGAACATTAATTATGGGTTAGCATGACCACAAGACAACACATGCCCAATACCGCTTTGTTTTAATTTAACCCTTTTGTTCATTCTGCTCTGCTCTGACAAAACACATGATAACAGATTTGGCAAGGAAGCGTATTGCTTTCTTGCTCGTTTATCACCTATTCCTTTCATGTACTTTCTTACTTAATTACTTACTTACTTAGTTAATTGCTTAATTAATACTTACTTCACAAATAATATACTTACTTACCTATTTACTTACTCACTTTCTAACTTACATACTACATACATACATACATACATACATACATACATACATACATACATACATACATACATACATACATACATACATACATACATACATACATACATACATACATACATACATATATACATACATACATGTATACATACATATATACATACATACATACATGCATACATACATACATACATGCATACATACATACATACATGCATACATACATTTTTTAATTGAGCTTTTATTTAGCGCAATATCCATTAAACGTGCTCAACGCGCTGTATAAGGGACGTGACATGATACTGTTAGGCAATATTACATTTTTTTTTTCGGACAGAGGCAACGCTGTAAACGGCCAGACTAGTTTTACATCTTAGTTTGGTGAGATAATGTGAGTAAAGAGTCTTTTCTACGGACTCAACTATGCGCCGAGCGAGGCTTGAACCCAGGACTTTCCGATCCGAAAACAAGTGTCATTGTCACAAAGTGCGCACGTAAACCGTATGCTTATGTAGCGCAGTTTGCAACCTTGTTTATGTGTGCTATATTCAAGCTACGACACCGATCAATAACCAAACACAATACGTTGATAAAGGTTTTGAAGCTAAATGAAGATATATTTTATTACAATATAACCAAGATATTATGAGATATGAAGATGAAATGATAGATGTCATAAGTATGAAATCAAATGGATGGATGACAAATTGATGGAGATGGTGTGATGATGAATATGATATGAAAGCGATATGAAAATATATAATTAAATCAATTAATTATCAATACTTTACCAAACCGCTACCACATCAGACAATCTCACAGATAGGTTGCAACCATCACAGTCATACAGGCAACTAATAATTAACTAACTAACTAAACACAATCCAGACGTGTAGAAGAAAGCCAAAAGAGTGTCCTTGATATTCAACAAAAACTGTAAGGTTGTTCTAATATTGTTAATTTGTCTCTTCTTGAAATTGTTCTGATTTCACAGTATTCATAAACAGATCAATTGTTTCTCAATGTTCTGATATTAAAATAAGCAAATGGTTCTTCACAGGTAACTTATAAAACAGGCAAATGTTCAGTTTCTATTAGGGTCAAGCTATGAGTGTATAGCCTAAAGTTGGCTTGTTAAAGCCCAGCCTCCAACGGCTCATTCACTTTAAAGAAAGAAAATGATTTTGTTATAATATGATAATCATACGAATATAACTCTATCTATATTCGAACTCACTCAATATGTTTACTTTAAATGAGTAAATATTATTTTACTTTAACAAATCAATTTATTAATGTTGATTAATATTGCTTTACTTTGTAGATATGAAATAATAATGCTTTATAGCAAGAAAAGCTTATTTTCTTTACAACAAGAATATATTACACAATTAATTTCATTATCTGATTAATTAATTGAGAATCAAAATTTAAAGTGATATTATGATATTGATATCAAAACACAATCATAATTGTAATCACAACATATTATTCAAAATCTCACCAGAGCCGAACAGATTATTGAAATCACAAATTAAGTCTACACAAGACTTTAATCAAACTCTATACAAGAGTTATAACACAACTTGATTCAGCTCAAACTTTGAGCACCACAAAGTCTACACAAGACTTAAATCACACTCTACACAAGAGTTAACACAAAACGTGTTTCAGCTCGAACTTTGAGCACTACAAAGTCTACACAAGACTTTAATCCAACTCTACACAAGAGTTAAACAAATGAGCCTAAAAGACTCCGCTGTGGTTATCGCTTAGAGACTATGAGCCTAAAAGACTCCGCTGTCTGGTCTCTTTTGAGACAATGAGCCTAAAAGACTCCGCTGAGTGGTCTGAAGAAACTGCTCAAAACTCTGGCATTTATAGGCAAAAATCAAGCAAACGAAGCAAAATTCTACCCACACAACCGGATGTTAGTCATATCCGTAAACATCTGAAATTCCTTAAAACTCCCCCAGATTCCATAATCATGGACAACAACAACCCATCCTGATACCGGACATCCTCATATCAAGGATAAATAAATTCGTCAGCCCCATAGTTACGAGATATCAATCAAGCCATACCATAACAAAGTCACTCCCGTAGAATACAGGGATCCTACTTTGCTTATAAGTTTACGGAGAAAACAAGATTGAGGCCTTTCTCACAATAACACCCACACTACGTAGTTTAATTCAAACTTCCGGGCCATAGGTGCATGATCTGATACGACCTGTATCAACAAAAGAAGGGTTGTTCCGGAGGGATTACAATAACAACAACTAATACTACGACGACGTACATCCTGTCGTAAACTGACGCCTACACGGAAGCATTTCGTTACATATCTCCCCCCTAAGACTAAATTTGGTACAACATTTAGTTAGATCAACGAAATGCCTCAAGATCACATCGATCTCGACAATTATTCGGGCTCATTGTTGTCCCTTCCTTCGACAGACAACATCGGCATCACACATCCACACTTCAACTCCACCTTGCCGTGTGTCATGCATTTCGGTGGTTCATGATCCTTGTTTTCGTCAAAACATGGAAGTCGAGGACTCTTAACAGTGGGAGCATGAGTAAATGATCGAATGTCACTTGTCATACTGTCGTTGTTGGAGGAAGCCTGACACTCCGACTTTAACCTAAGCAGTTCAAGCTCTTTCTCCATCAGAGCTTCTTGTCTTTGAGCTCGTGCTCTGCTTATCTCCTCCTCTCCTTTGGCACGTTCTCTCTCCTTCTCTTTTCTCTCTTCATCTTCTTGTAACTGGGCTGTCACCCAAGCACGGAGATCTTCACCCCTTAACTCCAATTTTTCTCCAGGTTTAATTAATCTTTCCACATCCATCTCTAGGACAATTAATCAAACCAATTCAAATTCAAATAAACAAACTTCAATATGTTTATCGACACTGTTGCCGTAAATGTTACTTTCACGTAGAATAAAGTGGTATTACAAGTAACCTTATTAACGATATGCGGTCAATATAGATCCCAAAACAGATTCAAAACAGGCAATTAATACCGATTCCTACACGGAATTCAACATTGATCTATATATAGACTCAAATATAGAATCAAAACAAATTTACTACAGGTCCTAACACAGAACCAACGCTTCACCCAGATTCCTACACAGAATCAAAACATTGACTTAATATAGACGTATATTAGAGTCAAAACAACTGATTTAATACAGGTCCTCACACGGAACCAACGCTTCACCCAGATTCCCCACACGGAATCAACACAATAGCTTCACCCAGATTCCTCACACGGAATCAACAAAATAGCTTCACCCAGATTCCCCACACGGAATCATAAAAACTATCTTCACCCAGATTCTTTCTCAGAATCAACAAAATATCTTCACCCAGATTCTTTCTTAGAATCAACAAAATATCTTCACCCAGATTCTCTCTTAGAATCAACAAAATATCTTCACCCAGATTCTCTCTTAGAATCAACAAAATATCTTCACCCAGATTCTTTCTTAGAATCAACAAAATGTCTTCACCCAGATTCTCTCTCAGAATCAACAAAATATCTTCACCCAGATTCTTTCTTAGAATCAACAAAATGTCTTCACCCAGATTCTCTCTCAGAATCAACAAAATATCTTCACCCAGATTCTCTCTCAGAATCAACAAAATATCTTCACCCAGATTCTTTCTTAGAATCAACAAAATATCTTCACCCAGATTCTTACACAGAATCAACAAAATGTCTTCACCCAGATTCTTCCTTAGAATCAACAAAATATCTTCACCCAGATTCTCTCTTAGAATCAACAAAATATCTTCACCCAGATTCTCTCTTAGAATCAACAAAATATCTTCACCCAGATTCTTTCTTAGAATCAACAAAATGTCTTCACCCAGATTCTCTCTCAGAATCAACAAAATATCTTCACCCAGATTCTTTCTTAGAATCAACAAAATGTCTTCACCCAGATTTCTCTCAGAATCAACAAAATATCTTCACCCAGATTCTCTCTCAGAATCAACAAAATATCTTCACCCAGATTCTTTCTTAGAATCAACAAAATATCTTCACCCAGATTCTTACACAGAATCAACAAAATGTCTTCACCCAGATTCTTCCTTAGAATCAACAAAATATCTTCACCCAGATTCTCTCTTAGAATCAACAAAACATCCTCACCCAGATTCTTTCTTAGAATCAACAAAATATCTTCACCCAGATTCTTTCTTAGAATCAATAAAATATCTTCACCCAGATTCTCTCTTAGAATCAACAAATATCTTCACCCAGATTCTTACACAGAATCAACAAAATATCTTCACCCAGATTCTTACACAGAATCAATACCTTGACTTACTATAGTATGTGCATAGAAAGTCAGAACAAATGATTTAATACAGATCCTCACACGGGACCAACACAATCTTCACCCAGAATCAAATTACCCCAGCAACCACCTTCGTTCCATACAACAGGGAGAGGGGGGACAATGGAGGCTTTACAGCGCGAGTACCGCTTTCGCGCTAAGTCAGTGATCCGTATCACTATGACAGATGACTGACAACGTATAACCGAACAAGTGAAAATTACCAGAATAACTTGCATTACACCTTGCGTATAATGACAGTCTTATAACCATTAAATGGATACCAATTTGCTTTAAGCTCAAAGATAGTATCTATCTCAAGTTTGAAACAACTCCCTAACCTGTCTCAACAATTGTTTGGTCGCGATGTCTCTTGAATGCACAACAATAAGAATCCCACTTCTGACACCAAATTATGTCACAAAGTGCGCACGTAAACCGTATGCTTATGTAGCGCAGTTTGCAACCTTGTTTATGTGTGCTATATTCAAGCTACGACACCGATCAATAACCAAACACAATACGTTGATAAAGGTTTTGAAGCTAAATGAAGATATATTTTATTACAATATAACCAAGATATTATGAGATATGAAGATGAAATGATAGATGTCATAAGTATGAAATCAAATGGATGGATGACAAATTGATGGAGATGGTGTGATGATGAATATGATATGAAAGCGATATGAAAATATATAATTAAATCAATTAATTATCAATACTTTACCAAACCGCTACCACATCAGACAATCTCACAGATAGGTTGCAACCATCACAGTCATACAGGCAACTAATAATTAACTAACTAACTAAACACAATCCAGACGTGTAGAAGAAAGCCAAAAGAGTGTCCTTGATATTCAACATAGTTGTCGTAGTAGTAGTAGTATCGTAGTAGTAGTTATGTTAATTAGTAGTAAGTTAGAGTATTACTATTAATATTATCATTATTATCATAATCATTATTATTATTATTATTTTATTATTATTATTATATATTATTATTATTTTTTTTATTTATTATTATTTTAAACCGTTCGCCCGACTCAACAAGAGCTATCAGGCATTATTGGATAATATCTGCAACCATCAAAGTAGCAACAAAGGGTTCGTGCAGCAGAGAGCTTTAAGGACTAAAACGGTTTCACTCTGATTTACATAGAACATTGCGATAGATGTAAAGCCCTGATTTACATAGAACATTGCAATAGAGTAAAGCCTGATTTACATTATAACTTTGCAATAGAGTGAAGCCTGAATTGACTTCAGCACATTGCCAGCAATAGGAGTGTATATTTAGTAAAGCTCCCACTATCTGAATTTACATATAAACATTACAATAGAGTAAAACCCTGATTTACTTAGAACATTACCAATAGGAAGTAAACGGCCTCCTGATTTTACATGAACATTGCAATAGTGTATAAAGCCTGATTTAATAGAACGTTGCAATAGAGTAAAGCCTTTGGATGGACATAGCACATGCAATGAGTAAAAGCCTTCTGATTTAATAGATACATGCAAATAGGTGAATTGAAGCATCTGATTGACATAGCACATAGAATAGAAGTAAGTTTGTAAAGTTAGTAAGTAAAGAGGCTCGGGGATAAGAATGATCATCCGCAATATTAAAGTGACAAATTAGAAAGAAAGTATAATGAACTACAAGGCAAAAAAAAAAGTAATTTCTTACCCTTGTCTCGGACAATCTCTCTCTCTCTCTCTCTTTCTCTATGTACAAAGATGAGAAGCCCAATGGGGCGTTTATTTCGATAGCAGCAATAACGATAATGAACATTAATTATGGTTAGCATGACCACAAGACAACACATGCCCAATACCGCTTTGTTTTAATTTAACCCTTTTGTTCATTCTGCTCTGCTCTGACAAAACACATGATAACAGTTTTGGCAAGGAAGCGTATTGCTTTCTTGCTCGTTTATCACCTATTCCTGTCATGTACTTTCTTACTTAATTACTTACTTACTTAGTTAATTGCTTAATTAATACTACTTCACAAATAATATACTTACTTACCTATTTACTTACTCACTTTCTAACTTACATACATACATACATACATACATACATACATACATACATACATACATACATACATACATACATACATACATACATATATACATACATACATACATACATACATACATACATACATACATATATACATACATACATGTATACATACATATATACATACATACATACATGCATACATACATACATACATGCATACATACATACATACATGCATACATACATTTTTTAATTGAGCTTTTATTTAGCGCAATATCCATTAAACGTGCTCAACGCGCTGTATAAGGGACGTGACATGATACTGTTAGGCAATATTACATTTTTTTTTTCGGACAGAGGCAACGCTGTAAACGGCCAGACTAGTTTTACATCTTAGTTTGGTGAGATAATGTGAGTAAAGAGTCTTTTCTACGGACTCAACTATGCGCCGAGCGAGGCTTGAACCCAGGACTTTCCGATCCGAAAACAAGTGTCATTGTCACAAAGTGCGCACGTAAACCGTATGCTTATGTAGCGCAGTTTGCAACCTTGTTTATGTGTGCTATATTCAAGCTACGACACCGATCAATAACCAAACACAATACGTTGATAAAGGTTTTGAAGCTAAATGAAGATATATTTTATTACAATATAACCAAGATATTATGAGATATGAAGATGAAATGATAGATGTCATAAGTATGAAATCAAATGGATGGATGACAAATTGATGGAGATGGTGTGATGATGAATATGATATGAAAGCGATATGAAAATATATAATTAAATCAATTAATTATCAATACTTTACCAAACCGCTACCACATCAGACAATCTCACAGATAGGTTGCAACCATCACAGTCATACAGGCAACTAATAATTAACTAACTAACTAAACACAATCCAGACGTGTAGAAGAAAGCCAAAAGAGTGTCCTTGATATTCAACAAAAACTGTAAGGTTGTTCTAATATTGTTAATTTGTCTCTTCTTGAAATTGTTCTGATTTCACAGTATTCATAAACAGATCAATTGTTTCTCAATGTTCTGATATTAAAATAAGCAAATGGTTCTTCACAGGTAACTTATAAAACAGGCAAATGTTCAGTTTCTATTAGGGTCAAGCTATGAGTGTATAGCCTAAAGTTGGCTTGTTAAAGCCCAGCCTCCAACGGCTCATTCACTTTAAAGAAAGAAAATGATTTTGTTATAATATGATAATCATACGAATATAACTCTATCTATATTCGAACTCACTCAATATGTTTACTTTAAATGAGTAAATATTATTTTACTTTAACAAATCAATTTATTAATGTTGATTAATATTGCTTTACTTTGTAGATATGAAATAATAATGCTTTATAGCAAGAAAAGCTTATTTTCTTTACAACAAGAATATATTACACAATTAATTTCATTATCTGATTAATTAATTGAGAATCAAAATTTAAAGTGATATTATGATATTGATATCAAAACACAATCATAATTGTAATCACAACATATTATTCAAAATCTCACCAGAGCCGAACAGATTATTGAAATCACAAATTAAGTCTACACAAGACTTTAATCAAACTCTATACAAGAGTTATAACACAACTTGATTCAGCTCAAACTTTGAGCACCACAAAGTCTACACAAGACTTAAATCACACTCTACACAAGAGTTAACACAAAACGTGTTTCAGCTCGAACTTTGAGCACTACAAAGTCTACACAAGACTTTAATCCAACTCTACACAAGAGTTAAACAAATGAGCCTAAAAGACTCCGCTGTGGTTATCGCTTAGAGACTATGAGCCTAAAAGACTCCGCTGTCTGGTCTCTTTTGAGACAATGAGCCTAAAAGACTCCGCTGAGTGGTCTGAAGAAACTGCTCAAAACTCTGGCATTTATAGGCAAAAATCAAGCAAACGAAGCAAAATTCTACCCACACAACCGGATGTTAGTCATATCCGTAAACATCTGAAATTCCTTAAAACTCCCCCAGATTCCATAATCATGGACAACAACAACCCATCCTGATACCGGACATCCTCATATCAAGGATAAATAAATTCGTCAGCCCCATAGTTACGAGATATCAATCAAGCCATACCATAACAAAGTCACTCCCGTAGAATACAGGGATCCTACTTTGCTTATAAGTTTACGGAGAAAACAAGATTGAGGCCTTTCTCACAATAACACCCACACTACGTAGTTTAATTCAAACTTCCGGGCCATAGGTGCATGATCTGATACGACCTGTATCAACAAAAGAAGGGTTGTTCCGGAGGGATTACAATAACAACAACTAATACTACGACGACGTACATCCTGTCGTAAACTGACGCCTACACGGAAGCATTTCGTTACATATCTCCCCCCTAAGACTAAATTTGGTACAACATTTAGTTAGATCAACGAAATGCCTCAAGATCACATCGATCTCGACAATTATTCGGGCTCATTGTTGTCCCTTCCTTCGACAGACAACATCGGCATCACACATCCACACTTCAACTCCACCTTGCCGTGTGTCATGCATTTCGGTGGTTCATGATCCTTGTTTTCGTCAAAACATGGAAGTCGAGGATCTTTAACAGTGGGAGCATGAGTAAATGATCGAATGTCACTTGTCATACTGTCGTTGTTGGAGGAAGCCTGACACTCCGACTTTAACCTAAGCAGTTCAAGCTCTTTCTCCATCAGAGCTTCTTGTCTTTGAGCTCGTGCTCTGCTTATCTCCTCCTCTCCTTTGGCACGTTCTCTCTCCTTCTCTTTTCTCTCTTCATCTTCTTGTAACTGGGCTGTCACCCAAGCACGGAGATCTTCACCCCTTAACTCCAATTTTTCTCCAGGTTTAATTAATCTTTCCACATCCATCTCTAGGACAATTAATCAAACCAATTCAAATTCAAATAAACAAACTTCAATATGTTTATCGACACTGTTGCCGTAAATGTTACTTTCACGTAGAATAAAGTGGTATTACAAGTAACCTTATTAACGATATGCGGTCAATATAGATCCCAAAACAGATTCAAAACAGGCAATTAATACCGATTCCTACACGGAATTCAACATTGATCTATATATAGACTCAAATATAGAATCAAAACAAATTTACTACAGGTCCTAACACAGAACCAACGCTTCACCCAGATTCCTACACAGAATCAAAACATTGACTTAATATAGACGTATATTAGAGTCAAAACAACTGATTTAATACAGGTCCTCACACGGAACCAACGCTTCACCCAGATTCCCCACACGGAATCAACACAATAGCTTCACCCAGATTCCTCACACGGAATCAACAAAATAGCTTCACCCAGATTCCCCACACGGAATCATAAAAACTATCTTCACCCAGATTCTTTCTCAGAATCAACAAAATATCTTCACCCAGATTCTTTCTTAGAATCAACAAAATATCTTCACCCAGATTCTCTCTTAGAATCAACAAAATATCTTCACCCAGATTCTCTCTTAGAATCAACAAAATATCTTCACCCAGATTCTTTCTTAGAATCAACAAAATGTCTTCACCCAGATTCTCTCTCAGAATCAACAAAATATCTTCACCCAGATTCTTTCTTAGAATCAACAAAATGTCTTCACCCAGATTCTCTCTCAGAATCAACAAAATATCTTCACCCAGATTCTCTCTCAGAATCAACAAAATATCTTCACCCAGATTCTTTCTTAGAATCAACAAAATATCTTCACCCAGATTCTTACACAGAATCAACAAAATGTCTTCACCCAGATTCTTCCTTAGAATCAACAAAATATCTTCACCCAGATTCTCTCTTAGAATCAACAAAATATCTTCACCCAGATTCTCTCTTAGAATCAACAAAATATCTTCACCCAGATTCTTTCTTAGAATCAACAAAATGTCTTCACCCAGATTCTCTCTCAGAATCAACAAAATATCTTCACCCAGATTCTTTCTTAGAATCAACAAAATGTCTTCACCCAGATTCTCTCTCAGAATCAACAAAATATCTTCACCCAGATTCTCTCTCAGAATCAACAAAATATCTTCACCCAGATTCTTTCTTAGAATCAACAAAATATCTTCACCCAGATTCTTACACAGAATCAACAAAATGTCTTCACCCAGATTCTTCCTTAGAATCAACAAAATATCTTCACCCAGATTCTCTCTTAGAATCAACAAAACATCCTCACCCAGATTCTTTCTTAGAATCAACAAAATATCTTCACCCAGATTCTTTCTTAGAATCAATAAAATATCTTCACCCAGATTCTCTCTTAGAATCAACAAAATATCTTCACCCAGATTCTTACACAGAATCAACAAAATATCTTCACCCAGATTCTTACACAGAATCAATACCTTGACTTACTATAGTATGTGCATAGAAAGTCAGAACAAATGATTTAATACAGATCCTCACACGGGACCAACACAATCTTCACCCAGAATCAAATTACCCCAGCAACCACCTTCGTTCCATACAACAGGGAGAGGGGGGACAATGGAGGCTTTACAGCGCGAGTACCGCTTTCGCGCTAAGTCAGTGATCCGTATCACTATGACAGATGACTGACAACGTATAACCGAACAAGTGAAAATTACCAGAATAACTTGCATTACACCTTGCGTATAATGACAGTCTTATAACCATTAAATGGATACCAATTTGCTTTAAGCTCAAAGATAGTATCTATCTCAAGTTTGAAACAACTCCCTAACCTGTCTCAACAATTGTTTGGTCGCGATGTCTCTTGAATGCACAACAATAAGAATCCCACTTCTGACACCAAATTATGTCACAAAGTGCGCACGTAAACCGTATGCTTATGTAGCGCAGTTTGCAACCTTGTTTATGTGTGCTATATTCAAGCTACGACACCGATCAATAACCAAACACAATACGTTGATAAAGGTTTTGAAGCTAAATGAAGATATATTTTATTACAATATAACCAAGATATTATGAGATATGAAGATGAAATGATAGATGTCATAAGTATGAAATCAAATGGATGGATGACAAATTGATGGAGATGGTGTGATGATGAATATGATATGAAAGCGATATGAAAATATATAATTAAATCAATTAATTATCAATACTTTACCAAACCGCTACCACATCAGACAATCTCACAGATAGGTTGCAACCATCACAGTCATACAGGCAACTAATAATTAACTAACTAACTAAACACAATCCAGACGTGTAGAAGAAAGCCAAAAGAGTGTCCTTGATATTCAACAAAAACTGTAAGGTTGTTCTAATATTGTTAATTTGTCTCTTCTTGAAATTGTTCTGATTTCACAGTATTCATAAACAGATCAATTGTTTCTCAATGTTCTGATATTAAAATAAGCAAATGGTTCTTCACAGGTAACTTATAAAACAGGCAAATGTTCAGTTTCTATTAGGGTCAAGCTATGAGTGTATAGCCTAAAGTTGGCTTGTTAAAGCCCAGCCTCCAACGGCTCATTCACTTTAAAGAAAGAAAATGATTTTGTTATAATATGATAATCATACGAATATAACTCTATCTATATTCGAACTCACTCAATATGTTTACTTTAAATGAGTAAATATTATTTTACTTTAACAAATCAATTTATTAATGTTGATTAATATTGCTTTACTTTGTAGATATGAAATAATAATGCTTTATAGCAAGAAAAGCTTATTTTCTTTACAACAAGAATATATTACACAATTAATTTCATTATCTGATTAATTAATTGAGAATCAAAATTTAAAGTGATATTATGATATTGATATCAAAACACAATCATAATTGTAATCACAACATATTATTCAAAATCTCACCAGAGCCGAACAGATTATTGAAATCACAAATTAAGTCTACACAAGACTTTAATCAAACTCTATACAAGAGTTATAACACAACTTGATTCAGCTCAAACTTTGAGCACCACAAAGTCTACACAAGACTTAAATCACACTCTACACAAGAGTTAACACAAAACGTGTTTCAGCTCGAACTTTGAGCACTACAAAGTCTACACAAGACTTTAATCCAACTCTACACAAGAGTTAAACAAATGAGCCTAAAAGACTCCGCTGTGGTTATCGCTTAGAGACTATGAGCCTAAAAGACTCCGCTGTCTGGTCTCTTTTGAGACAATGAGCCTAAAAGACTCCGCTGAGTGGTCTGAAGAAACTGCTCAAAACTCTGGCATTTATAGGCAAAAATCAAGCAAACGAAGCAAAATTCTACCCACACAACCGGATGTTAGTCATATCCGTAAACATCTGAAATTCCTTAAAACTCCCCCAGATTCCATAATCATGGACAACAACAACCCATCCTGATACCGGACATCCTCATATCAAGGATAAATAAATTCGTCAGCCCCATAGTTACGAGATATCAATCAAGCCATACCATAACAAAGTCACTCCCGTAGAATACAGGGATCCTACTTTGCTTATAAGTTTACGGAGAAAACAAGATTGATGCCTTTCTCACAATAACACCCACACTACGTAGTTTAATTCAAACTTCCGGGCCATAGGTGCATGATCTGATACGACCTGTATCAACAAAAGAAGGGTTGTTCCGGAGGGATTACAATAACAACAACTAATACTACGACGACGTACATCCTGTCGTAAACTGACGCCTACACGGAAGCATTTCGTTACAGTCATACCAAAAGACCACATAGCGGCACACATGGAGGTTGATGACTCGGTTGGACGAAAATCTGAATATAGATCGCGTCCGTTAGGGGAATGCGTTTGCCCTAGTATTTTGTCCCTTAGTTGTGTCCAACTCATTGAATACTTTGATAAGGACAACTCACTCGGAAACAATGGACGTTATGCGTTTAGGTAAAATACTCACACCATCTGCCAGCCGGGTAAAATCGTACAATCGTAACCTTCGTTAACTTATAGCCTGACACTGACCAAAAAATGACGCCAAAAGACAAGTCTTTGGTCACAAAAGAAATCAAATCGTGAGTTATATTCAACAGTTAAACCAATGGGATCACTTATTTTCTTGATCACTACTAAAGACAATTCAGTAGGCGATCCACAAATCTAAAAATGACGTCAAAATATGGGTCTTAGTGGGTCTTAGTGTCAGGCTATAAGTTAACGATGACTACGCTCTGACAGATGGACTAGTATTATGACGTCATTATTAAGTCGGTGCGTCGTCCTGTGAGTGTTGTTTGAAACGCTCAAAGGTACAACTGATTTGCTTTGCTTTCTTTTGGTAGTCTGGCATGTCCTTTGACGTAATTTTTAGTTCAGTGCTAGGCCCAGAGTTTACAGTCTTTGAACAAATCCATCATTTAAGTGCTCATACAATTCTAACTATGATACAATGTAGATAGTATGAAGTTGACTCAGGTCTTTATTATTGCTTTTTGCCATCCGGGTTTATGAGTAATTCTCACTAAACTACATAACCAGACTATATTATAAACGTTCAAGGTAACACATAGTTTTGTGTGTTGGTCCGTTATATTTCAGGATGGCAATGTTGTGAGTTTCTTAGTTAAGCGCATACTATCTATTATATTGACGTAATTTTTAGGTCAGTGCCAGGTCTTGAGTTCACAAAGGCGAAGGACAAATCCACCATTAAAGTGATCATATAACTATGATATACTATATTATAGTAGTAAGCATCCCTATGTAACAACGGCCAATGGTATATCAATCTTAAATGTCATACCAGGGAAATTCCGTGGTACGTTAATAGAGCAGGCTTTGGTCAGTCCTTGCTAAGAAGACAGACCCCATCAGCAGGGTGTGGAAATCCACAATCGCTCTGAATGTCAAGGATAAGTGCCTTTAGATTTAGGTGGAATGCCGTGAAGATGAGCTTTACTATACTGCTGATGATGATGACCATGGTGATGATGATCTTTCTATCCATCCATCCATCCATCCAGATATCCATCTATCCACCCATCCATCTATCTTTATATCTATTTTTCTTATAATTGTGTGTCTATTTATCCATCCATCCATCCATCCATCCATCCATCCACACATCCATTCATCCACTCATCCATCTATCGACATATCCATCCTTATATAATCGTGGTTTCTATTTATCTATCTATCCTCCCATCCATCCGGGTGGCAATGTTATGAGTTCTTAGCCAAGCGTATACTATTTTAGATCATCCCCATTGGAAGTATTTCATTGCAAAGACTGAATGTGACAGCCCGACTTGTTTATTAAAATTGTATTTCCACTTTGCAAATTGTGGCAATATCAGCCAGTTATGATTTTTAATTAAAAATTTTCACAAGAGAAAATTTAATTTAAGTAAAATGTTGGATGTAATGTTACTTTTATGTAATGTTTTTAATAAAAAGATACGTTGACGTGAAAAATGGGAGTATAGTAGGAAATGGTTTGTAACAGATTGAATAGGAATACAGTGACGCATGTTGTCGTTAGGCATGGTTGATGATGAAGATGATGATGATGATAATAGTGATACAGCAGTGATAATGATGATGATGATGATGATGATGATGATGATGATGATGATGATGACGATGATGCTGATGATGATTATGGTGATACAGCAATGATGGTGATGATGATGATGATGATGATGATGATGATGATGATGATGATGATGATGATGATGGTAATAGAATAATAATGGTGATGAGGATAAAGATTAGCATGATGATTAAGGTGATGATAATGATGGGCCTAGTTGCCAAGTCGAGAAGGTCGATTTATTGGTCACTTTACTTAAGCACCAGCTCTTGACTTTAGTTAAGACTTATGTACTTGAGCATTGGACGTGAGGAGATAACAATAATACATGAGTTTCCAAAGATAGGGGAAGATATGGAGATGCGTATAACGCACTTCGTAGATATAAACTGCGGAGTTTAAACTATTTTTATATTTATAAAACAGCGACATTGGTGTAACATAAAGATGTGATATGGTCTGAATGAAATTATGATATTGGTGATGTTGTTGTTGTTGATGATGATGATGATGATGATGATGATGATGATGATGATGATGATGATGATGATGATGATGATGATGATGATGGTAATAATAATAATAATAATAATAATAATAATAATAATAATAATAGCAATAATAATAATAATGATAATATGAATGATAAAAATATAAATAATAATAATAATAATAATAATAATATAATAATAATAATAATAATAATAATAATAATAATAATAATAATAATAATAATAATAATATAATAATAATAATAATAATAATAATAATAATAATAATAATAATAATAATAATAATAATAATTATAATAACATAATAATAATAATAATAATAATAATAATAATAATAATAATAATAATAATAATAATAATAATAATAATAATAAAATGATGGTGATGATGTTGAAAATGACGACGACGATGACGATGATGATGATGATGCTGATGATGATGATGATGATGATGATGATGATGATGATGATGATGATGATGATGATGATGATGATGACATTATACACGCAAACACATATATTATACACTCTCATAACATCCGGCAGTGGCTATACCAAGGTACTCATTCACGTCTGAGTTTTGGAAAACAACAATGTCCTTGGTTGACCACTGTTTCACTATCTAGTAGTGAACTGTCTTTATAATGTACTGCTGTAGGTGGCTTCCTTTCTATACATTGCAATGGTGGTTTTGAAAGTTTTTTGCATTGTATTTCTGCGCTCTGTGGTCTTGTGGAAACTGGCTTTCGGATCGGAAGGTCCTGAGTTCGAGTCCCACTCGAAAGGGCTCTTTTACTCACATTTTCAAACCGTCCTCAGATGTAAAATGAGTACCTGGCCATTATCAGCGTTGTCCTGCCAGAAAAATTGTAATATATAGGCGTCATGTCTCGTTCTACGTGTTATGTCATGATGTTGGTTAGGGACCATTTGTAAAGCCCTTTGAGCACATTTAGTGGATATTGCGCTTTATCAAAGCTCAATTTCTCTTTTGTTTTGTTTTTCTTTTAGTTGGGTCCTTGGAAAGGGATCTTTACTCACATTTTCTCACCATTGTCAGGTGTAAAAAAAGTGCTTGGCAGTTAACAGCGTTGTCTTTGTTGGAAAAAAAAAGTAATTTCGCCTAACATGCGTCATGTTAAGTTCTACCTGTTACCTGTTGCTGTCGGTCAGGGGCGACGTGCACTTATTTACAGGTCTGATGACCCAATTCCTTATGGGCTCATTGCTGTAATGGAAATCTCCCCCCAAAAAATAATAAAACAACAAACAAACAACAAAAACAACAAAAAACCGACAACATGATTCATTACAACAATATTAAACTAGGCCCATAAGTGGATTCGGATGTCAGACCTGCTTGTATGAACACGTCGTCTGGGACCGTTTGTAAAGCGCTTTGAGCACATTTAGGGGGTTTTGCTATATATAAAAGCTCAACATTTTAAAAGTGAAAACAGGATAAAAAATTACACCCATTAACAACACGTTTAATCAATATCTCTTTGTGAACAATATAATATTATAATAGAGAAAATTGTAGGCAGGCTTAAATCAATAAAGCTCTTTTGTCAGGGACAATGGAATGATGACAAAGAAATGCTTAGATTCTTTATAATATAAATACGTCTTCTACACAACTCTTAATAGTCGATTTCTATTAATCATTAATAGATTTCTCTCTCTCTCTCTCTCTCTCTCTCTCTCTCTCTCTCTCTCTCTCTCTCTCTCTTTCGCCGTCTAGTATTCCTCAATAACATCCTCCCCCGTCTCCCTACCTTATTCTTGATATATATAGTTTTTATCTCATTTCTTCGTCTCATTGTCGCTCTCTCTCTCTCTCTCTCTCTCTCTCTCTCTCTCTCTCTCTCTCTCTCTCTCTCTCTTACCCTTCCCGTTCACGCGCGCGCGCACACACACACCCACGCACATATATATATATATATATATATATATATATATATATATATATATATATATATGTATATATATAATGAGCCAGGCCACAAAAATTGTGTTAAGAATACTTATGAAAAGAATGAGGAGCAAGATCTCTCCAGAGATAAGTGACGAGCAGTTTGGTTTTGTTAAAGAAAAAGGTAGGGTAAATGCAATCTTTACATTGAAAACATTAATGCAACGGTCAATCGAAAAACAAAAATCACTTTATCTATGCTTCATTGATTATTCCATAGCTTTTGATTCAGTACAGCACGATACGCTATTCAAAATCTTAGAAAAGATCGGTATAGACAGTAAAGACCTTCGACTTGTGAAAAACTTATATTGGAATCAAACAGCGTGTGTCAAACTGGGTAATGAAACATCGGACTTTTTTTAACATCGAGAAGGAGTAAGACAAGGTTGCGTCTTATCACCGAACCTTTTTAACATATATAGTGAAATAATTTTCAAAGAAATTAAAGACATGAAAGGCGTCGTCGTTGGAGGGCAGAATATGAATAGCATAAGATACGCTGACGATGGTACTCTGATGGCCTACTCTCCAGAACACGTGCAGAAAATTTTAGATATAGTGGTGTGCAAAAGTGAAGAGATGGCCCTGAAACTAAATATTAAGAAAACCGAATGCATGGTGGTCTCAAAAAATGACAACAACGTGACATTCCACTTGTCAAGCAAAGGAGAGACCATCAAACAAGTAAAGAAATTTAAATATTTAGGCACTATCATCACCCATGACGCACGTGACATAGAGGATATAAAACAAAGAATAGCAATAGCAAAAAACGTGTTCCATAAAATGCGACCAGTTGTGTCAAACAACAACCTAAACTTGAAGACCAAAGTGAAAGTAGTAGAAACATATGTTATAAGTACCCTTTTATACGGTTGTGAAACGTGGACGCTTGACAAAGAATGTACGAGGAGGTTAGAGGCATTTGAGATTGAAGAAAATCAGTTCGATCCGTCAGTATATTACAATTGGAACATGTAAAACATTGGTTGCCTCCCTCATTTCTTCTAAACTAGATTATTGTAACTCCCTGCTTGTCAATTTGCCTCAGGCTTCTATAAAACAATTACAACTACTTCAAAACAGTGCAGCAAGATTAGTTATTGGCAAACGAAAGTTTGATCATGCAACCCCTTTGTTGGCCTCTCTCCACTGGTTGCCCATTGAAAAGCGCACATATTACAAAGCAGCGTGTCTTGTTTATAAGTGTTTGACTTGTAGAGCACCGGTTTATCTCACAGATCACGTGGTCCAGTGTAAATTTGAAAATTACACTTTAAGATCATGTAATGAACAAACGAACATTTTGGAAAAAAGATCAAGAACAAAATTTGGTGATAGATCGTTTGCTTGTTTCGGCCCAAAGATTTGGAATGAACTACCACGTCGTCTGAGGGAGTGTAAGATTTTAACTGCCTTTAAATAGAATCTCAAGATACATCTTTACTGTATTTGCTTTTATTGACGCTATAAACCCTTGACTTGGCTATGAATTCATTG
Source organism: Berghia stephanieae (assembly GCF_034508935.2). Classification (NCBI taxonomy): domain Eukaryota; kingdom Metazoa; phylum Mollusca; class Gastropoda; order Nudibranchia; family Aeolidiidae; genus Berghia; species Berghia stephanieae. The sequence goes on from NC_088363.1 coordinate 37,845,437, forward strand.
CATTGTATATTCTTTTTTTGTGTTGTTCATATATATGAGTCCAATTTCATGAGGATGAGAAGGAGATGGAAGCAAAGCAGAAACATCAAGATGAGCAGGAGGATGAATAGTAAGAGGGATGTGAGGGGGGAGGGGAAGGAGAAATAGGATGACAAACATAAAAAGGGAAGGTGCTGCAGAAGGAAGTAAAAAATGGGAGAAGAAGAAGCAGCAATATAAAGAAAAGGAGGAGTTAAATGTGCGATTTTTTGGTATGACATACGCTTTCAGATCGGAAGGTCCTGAGTTCGAGCCTCGCTCGGCGCATAGTTGAGTCTTTGGAAAAGGTTCTTTACTCACTTTCTCTTACCGTACTCAGGTGTAAAATGAGTACCTGGCCGTTAACAGTGTCGTCTCTGTCCGAAGTGATGCTGTTGGCCAGGAGGGACCCCTTGTAAAGCGCTTTGAGATCGTTTAGTGCTATATAAAAGGTCAAAAAAAAAAAAAGAAAAAAAAGAAGCAATACAAAGAAGAGGAGGAATCAAATGTGTGGTCATGTGGTATCAGACCAGTAAATAAATAACAATAACAAGATCCGCATCAACAACAACGACAACAATGACAGTAACAACAAAAACAACGACATAAAAAACAACAATAACGCAATCATCAACAACAACAACAACAACGTCAAAAACAACAACAGCTTCAATAAACAAACAAAATCAACAACATCAACAACGACACCATCAACGAAAACAACACAAACATCATAAACAACAACAAAAACATCAACAACAAGATCGGCCACAACAGACCACTCACTATCAGCCATCTGTCTGGCAATCTATTATTCAACATTAAATGACCCACCGGAAGTCAACTTGACCTTATACCGCGATTGGACAAGAATTAGGACACGCCAATGGTTATTTCACGTTTTAAATCACGTGATCTTATTCAATCAGCAGCTGGTTTTTTTTTTTAAATTGAGCTTTATATAGAGCAATATCCACTAAATGTGCTCAAAGCGCTTTACAAGGGGTCCCTGGTCAACAGCAACATTTACCATGTAGGCCGGGACATGACGCCTGTTAGGCGATATTACAATTTTTCGGACACAGACAACGCTGTTAACGGCCAAGTACTCATTTTACACCTGAGTACAGTGAGAGAATGTGGGTAAAGAGCCTTCTCCAAGGACTCAACTATGCGCAGAGCGCGAGGCTCGAACCCTGGACCTTCCGATCCGAAAGCGGGTGTCATACCACAAGACCACATAGCCGTTTGTAGAAGACGTACGTCCATGAATGAATAAGTCGTGGTAAATAGAAAATTGAGTGGGGGGGGGGGCCTAGGTGCCTATATAAGCAGGTCTGACAACCGAACACAGACATGGGTATTGGTTTAACATTGTTGTTTTAAAGATTATTCTGCTTTGGTTTGAGAGTACATATTTCTATTACAATTATGAGCCCTTAACGATTTGTATTATGAGACTGGCAAATGAGATTTTATATAGAGCAATATCCATTTATCGTGCTAAAAGTGCTTGACAAGGGGTCTCTTGCCAATAACTTAACGTGTTGAACGAGACATGGCTCCTGTTAGGCAATATTACATTTATTTCCCGGACAGAGATAACGCTGTTAACGGCAAGGTACTCATCTTACACCTGAGTACAGTCTTTTTTACAAGGACTCAACTATGCGCCGAGGGATGCCCGAACCCAGGATCTACCGTTCCGAAAGCGAGTGTCATACTATTAGACCACACAGCTGTACGCTCCCTCTCTGTCTGTTCTTGTCTGAACGCTTCGCAAGCTTCCCTCATTCTCTTCTGTGCAAATCCTCACCTTACAGTTCATCATTCTGATTGTGTTTTAGATAACACTTGGATCTAATATCCTGTGACAACTCCCTGTATAATCGGACCCTCCTTCTCCATCTGAGATCTCGTTGTGCATTTCCTAAATAAAAAACAGACACCTATAAAATCTCAATAACCTGATTACTAATTTCCTTGAATGCTAATCCTGCAGTTCTGGCCTCAGATGTTGCATAACCATGTCGTTTATCAATGTCGGATTTAATAGCCCTAGTTGTCCTTGTGATCATTTTTAAAAAGTTTGCATAGAGCACTTCTTGCATCATCCATTTTTGTATTTTGTACTCCTGTTTAAATCAATATGTGTATGAAATTTTTTTTTAAATCTTAAACATTTATAAGAGCTATATCCACTAGACGTGATCAAAGAGGGGCCAGCGTGGTTCGATCACCGTAGCTGCGCTGTGTGGCCTTGAGCAAGTCATCTCGCCCTAGCTCAATCTGTGGCCCTGCACTGCGGCTAACGCCTGGATTATTCCAGTCTTCCCTTGGAATAGACACTAAAGACCAATTTCCCCTTTGAGATGACTAAAGGGAAATGTGTTTTTTTTTAATTGAGCTTTTATAAAGCGCAATATCCACTATACGTGCTCAAAGCGCTTTACAAGGGGTCCCTAGCCAACAGCTACAGTTAACATGTGGGACGTGACAATACAATCTTTTCTAACACAGACAACGTTAATAACGGCCAGGTACCCATTTTACACCCGGGTATGGTGAGAGAATGTGAATAGAGAGCTTTTTCCAAGGACTCAACTATGCGCCCAGCGAAGCTTGAACCCAGGACATTCCGATGTAAAAGAGAATGCCATACCACGAGACCACAGAATCGCACGTGAACATAAATAAAGTAAATGTAACACATAATTTTGCCTTCTTTGTTTTATTTAAAGAATAGCTTGTACAAACTTTTCGATGTTATGGACTTTGTACTAACTATTTGCTATTTACGTTTTGATTTTTGTTAATCATATAATCGGTTAGTTTCCCATAATAGAAGGCTTTAACTCAAATTCCAAGGTGAGCGATAACACTGTGTTTATTAAAACCATTTCAAGATGATAGGGGTTCGCTCACATCGAAATGGTTCAAAACTCTTGATCGTAAAGATGTAAAATAAATATCAATAAATTGAATCACGAAAAAAAAACATCATTTATGGTCATGAAAATGTATCTTAAATGCTGTTTTGATTTTGTATATTTTTATCAAAAGTACGTATGAAGATAAAATAATATTTGATTTTACTTTGCTTGCATTGAGTTCTAAATCATCATAGTGTAGACACTTTTAACAGGCAATGCATTGTTTTTGTTATTAGCTTCATACGCTATCATTTCTTTTGAATGAATACAGAATCAAAACCAACCAAAACAATGAATACACATAACATAAAAACAAATAACAAAATACAAAACAACAAACATGAGAACAAAAGCTTATGTCATCATCCGTTCCCTGCGTTTTGCAGGATCATTTGTAAATTATCAATTATCATATGCGTCATCTGGAGATGATGGTTCATGACTTCCCCATCCATCATACGCTTTGCCCATCTGTTGACCATGATGATATGACGCATTTTGGTCAGTGTCCTATTTAATGTCCGTGGCCATGACTATGAGGGCATCGGATACCGTTACAATTCAGTTCGATGTCAGATGCGACAGCATTGTGGGCCCACATGAAGTTGTCCACATCCCAGAATTTTCTTGGCGTCCAACAAGAACTTGTATCTGTAACAGGACAAAAGAGATTAGGTCTGACCGATGTGTACGTTTTTTTTTTTTTGCAAGTCTGATAATTCAAATAGATATGGACTTATTGCTGTGATGGAAATGAAGAGTGGTTATCCAATACTCTCTAACTCGGTTTTTCTCACTTTGAGATATTGAGGATTATTTCCCCTATTTTTTTTCATTCCATCTATTATTGTATCGTATTTAAACTCCAAATTCACACATATCTAAGGGAATTCTTGTGTTTTTTGATACTTAAAATATAATTTACATTTCAATTTTTCTCATGGATGGATAATCTGAAAAAGTAAATAAAATGTACTTAAAACGGTTGGAAAACCAGCCTTCTAATACTGTCAAACCAACACAAAATATTGTTCATTACAACAATGCTATAACTTATCTGTAACGAGGTAAAAAGAATTTGGTGTTGAGGTATAAATTATCGAAAAATACAGGATTATTCAAAATGACTCAGTCACACTCAACACGTATAACAACAGATCGAGTCACATGGGTGGCTTTGAAAAGGAGCAAATTAAATTGAACTGTTTCGTAATTAAATTGTTCCGTAATTTTATATAATAATTAAGAAACTCATTTTACCAATGCAACCTTATATATAATTAATTGTGGAAATATTTTAATAGAATTGGCATTACATCATTATCATCATAATAAACATCATCGTCATCATCTTCATCATCATTCTCATCATCAGCATCGCCATCATCATCATCATCATCATCATCATCATCATCATCATCATCATTACCATCATCATCATCATCATCATCATCATCATCATCATCATCATCATCATCATCATCATCGTCATCGTCATTATCATCATCATCATCTTCAACAGCATCACACGATCATATATAATACAGCATTGCATATACTTGCCTTAAAGGACTCAAACATCTCACCTTTCTTCTCCATAGAGGGATGCTCTCCAGTCATGAATGTCCTCGGCTGCCCTGTAGATGTCAACACCTCCATTGCCAAAAGCACGGAGTTTCTTCTGGAAGGCCATGGCTTCGGCTACGTAGTATTCCTCTCTGTGAGAATAAAATTAGATAAACACTCACACAACGAGTATAAAAATAACATGGGTATTTATATAGATAGATCGAAGATGACGTCACTCAGGTCTTTATTATTGTTTTTTTTTTGCCATCCGCGTTTATGAGTAATGCTCACTGAACTGTATTAACCTGACTATAAACGTTCATGGATTCACACAGTTTTGGGTGTTGGTCCGTTATACTTCCGGATGACAATGTTATGAGCTTCTTAGCCAAGTGCCTACTATCTATAGCGCGATATCCGCTTCACCTGCTCAAAGCGCTTTACGATGGGTCCCTAGCCAACAACGATATAGGACGAACACGACGCTTGTTAGGTGATATTACAATTATGTTCCGACAGAGACAATGCTGTTGACGCCCAGATAATGTGAGTAAAGGGTCTTTTCCAAAGGACTCAACACTGCGCCGCTCAGAACGGGACTCGAATCCTAGATGACATCTATCTGGAAGTTAGTAATGTATTTATATCTTTATTTTTTAGTTGTTGGCTGAAGAAGGGTTTTGACCCCGAAAAGTTCCGTGTTAGGTAGTTTGCTCTTATTTTTTTTTTTGAAGCTGTTATATTCATTTTTGTTTATTACTTTTTTCAGTCCACAGCTTCTAGCGGCTTAGTATCACTTCACCTTGCTTACAAAACAGAATATTTCACAATCGGATAAGCATAACATTTTGTTTCCCCATCTGACAACCAGCTTCAACTTGCTGTCATAACAGAATATATACAACGTACTCAATGATGAAACTGGCCGAGTGGTTAAGGCATTGCACTGCGACCCGGAATGTCCCGGGTTCAAGCCCCGCTTTAGGCACTTTCGTTTTGTTTACCTTGGGCAAGATTTGTTAACCCCCAATTTGCTCACTTGGAAAACATGGGTGATTCCTGTTGACATCAGACATCGTGTTTGATGAATTATCCATATTCCTTCGTGGAATGCCTACGCGACGATATCTTTTGATGTCGTGACTTAAGGGCATAATTTTTAAAAATACTAAATCACCCCAACATAATACCAATTCAAGGCGTGGGTCATATATGTAGTTTACTAACGCATCAGTCTAAAAGGAATGTAAATGTTGCTGCTCGAAGCTAGAAGACATAATTAACATTGTGAAATTGAATGTAAGCTTCAATTTAATAAACGAAAACGTTTTGGGTTTCCCCTTTATCAACAAAATAGGATGAATGAAACACTACAGACGAATGAGATAATATGATAGTGGCGTTGTTAAGATGAATAAACCTTATTCACCTTAGCAACGCCACTATCACATTATCTCATTCGTCTGTAGTGTTTCATTCATCCTATTTTGTTGATATAGGGGAATCTCAAAAACGTCCATATTATCTGTTTTCGTCTTGAAGCTTACATTCAATTTCACATTTTTATATTTTTCAGTATTAAATGATGATCTTACTTGATGTCACCCTCCTCCCAGGATAAAGCACACGTCCATGAGAAAGCGGCTTGGCGATATTTGTCATTCAGATAGCTTTCACTGTTTGGAGTGGCCACTTTGCCTGGTGATGGAAATATGGATCATTCATTCCGACAGTAGTCAATTATTGTGATAATATTGATGATGATGAAATTATTATTATTATTATTATTATTATTATTATTATTATTATTATTATTATTATTATTATTATTATTATTATTATTATTATTATTATTATTATTATATTATTATTATTATTATTATTATTATTATTATTATTATTATTATTATTATTGCAATATCCTTCACTGCCTATAGTCAATTCCAGTTGTGGTAATGTGTTTATAGTTTATTGCCCGAAGAGAGAAGGCTGGGGTGAAATGTTTGCAATTATTGTCACCCATTTGGTAGATATCGCGTTCAACATCGCTTGATTTCTTAATATGAAGTGATATCGTACCAAGGAGCCAATAACAAAATGGTTCTTTTTTTTAAATCCTTAAAAATTTTAAAAACATTTTTGTGTTAATTGACAATTAGCCAAAAAAAAACACAAAGATATATTATATAACAATCATAATAATAATAATAATAATAATAATAATAATAATAATAATAATAATAAATAATAATAATAATAATAATAATAATAATAATGATAATAATAATGCTCAAAACTTTTATAGCGCTATAACTCCGAAACACCAGACTCTAAGCGCTTGGAGTCTTATATAAGAAAGACAACAAATAACATTGGTAAAATTTAAAGCTAAAGCTTACCTCCAGCCAACTGGCCAACGCACTTGTATACGGATTCGACTGTAGGGCTGTTGGCAACGTCCATCATCAGATCAGCAAATAAGTTCAATTTGGTAATGTTTTGAACAACATCCCGATCAAGGAGCACGTTCATAACGTATGTGTTTGGCTTAGATCTGTTGGGACACAATGTGTAAAAAAAAAGATAGATAGATTAATGCATCAAGCAAGTTCTATTTGGCAGAATTAAGAATAAGGTCCACAAAAAACTGCCTCCACAGACGTCAAGACCACACTTCTAACTCAGCTTTATTGAGAAAGTCAAACCAAAAACCCTTTAGCATCCACATTAAGAGGCGGAAATGGAAATGGGTTGGTCAACATTGAGAAGACCCAGAGAGGAACATCACAGGCCTCGTCCCTCGAGTAGGATCCCGAAGGAACACAAAAGCTGGGGCGTCCGAAATAGATATGGAAACGATCACTGTCTGACGAGCCGAAGATGGCCTAGGATCGACATAAGTTGATGGCGGATGCTCGTAAGTAAAGGCCCCGAAGTCAAGTCAAGTAATTCAAGAGCCACATCCTGGTCACAGAGCACGTTCATTGCGTATATTATTGGGCTGATTTCTATTGGGACTGAGTAGAATAACATCTATAGTTTAATCGATGGTACCGCGTTTTGGTTTCAATATATCAACATGGCAAATTAATAGAGAGTAATCATTGGTGTAAGATAAACATCTGAAAATGTGTATGAAACAGTGCTAGAAAAAGCAAAAAGAGAAACACAAGATAAAAAACCATCCCCAACGAACAGCCTGCCCCGACAGGGCATTAAAGCACAGATGTTCTTACTACAGATACAACTATTGTCTTAGACGACGTTTATTACTACTACTACTACTACTACTACTACTACTACTACTACTACTACTACTACTACTACTACTACTACTACTACTACTACTACTACTACTACTACTACTACTACTACTACTACTACTACTACTACTACTACTACTACTACTACTATACTATACTACTACTATACTACTACTACTACTACTACTACTACTACTACTACTACTACTACTATACTACTACTACTACTACTACATACTACTACTACTACTACTACTACTACTACTACTACTACTACTACTACTAGTAATACTATTACAATATACAATACAACAACAATACAACAACAACTACTACTACTACTACTACTACTACTACTACTACTACTACTACTACTACTACTACTACTACTACTACTACTACTACAACACCTCCTCCTCCTCCTACTTCTACTACCATTACCACCACTACCACCATCACCACCACCACCATTATCACTTTTACAACTACCACGACCTTGTACGACTTTTTATGGAATTTCCGTGTCATCATTTAAAATCCAGACTTATAGCCACTACTAGATTGATAGTTGATTCTTTGACAAGTGAGTTAAATTCCACGTTGAAAAGTTAATTGATATATGAATAGATACCGTGACAGACAATTTACGAACAACTTGATCAATGGTTACATGACAACCTCGCTCCCACTTAATTACGAAACACATTTTTATCATTTTGCCTAAAAACAAGCATATATTTAGCGCAATTTCTACAAAGGGGGTCCCAATAAGTTAGAGCAATCACCTCACACGCAAATGGGCCGAAATCGATAATGTGTGAAGTTGAGATTATTTCTGACCATTCTGTTCACGTTGCGTCTTTTAGATCAGGCGGAAAATTCTTTGCGATAGGCTATCATCTTATCCAAAGCTTTTGATATTGTCTGTTCCACGCGATAGAAATTAGGAAAATCCCAGGGTCCTTGGGCCTACTAACTCTAAAGGTAAAATAACATATAATAGACGTTCTAAATGCACTTTATAAGAGGTCCTTAGCCGACAGCAACACTTGGCATGTAGGACGAGACATGAAGCCTGTCTTTCCAAGGAAAGACTGAATTAACCCAGGCGTCAGCTGCAGTGCAGCGCTGCAAAGCTAAGGCTAGGTGACTTGCTCCAGGCCACACTGCGCGACGGGTAGTCAGTCAAACTCCGTACCTTTAGGGTACGAAGCAAGCACCTTACCGCTGAGCCACGTTGTCCATTAGAGAGTTTTTTGGAAGTTTCGGGAATAATATTCTTCAGCTTGATAATTTATTCATATTCAAAGATAAAGTTTTCTCGCCAAAACTATCCTCTCGTAACGATATGATATCGGATTGAAAGTCATGCTAAAAATTGAATGTAAAGTTTTTAAAAATGACTAGAATTTCAATATTTTTGTTATTAACAAATCCCTAAATGAAATTTATTCCTTTTTTTTAGATGAGTTTATTAGGCTCACTCAATGTGCACATATTTTCAGGTCTGATAACCGAATTCCTTATGGGCTCATTGTTGTGATGGAAAACTCAAAAATTGACGCAAAATATTAGACATAACATATGGAATAAATCTTCTCACCAAAATGTCACCCACCGTCTCAAAATGGATTGATGTCGGAATGAAATTTATTCTAAAAATTGAATGTATTTTTTTAATCACTAGAATTTCAATATTTTTGCTGTGAACAAATCACAAAATAAAGTTTATTCTTTTTTCTTTTGGTGTGCACTTTTTTGCAGATCTGATAACCCAATTCATTATTGGCTCATTGTCTTAAGGAATTTTTTTTTTAAAAGACACAAAATATCATCAATTACAACAATGTAAACTAGGCCAATGATTGTGTTCGGATGTCAGACCTGCTTATATGTAGACATCGGTCTCAGAATATAGCATAAGTTCAAATTTCTACATCTTGTCCAGCCCGGCACGATACCCCATTGAGGGGATGGATCACACTTGGGTAAATTGTGTTATGTCAAACTCCTATAAAGGATTAATCGGCAGTCAGACGAATAAAGAGATAAATGGGTTTGGTTTAATAAAGGGATGAATTAGCTAAGTAGCGAGTGGCCAAAGTGAGTACAAAATGAATGGATGTATGCCGTGTGCTGCTGTTGTACCCAATAGCCTACGACTATCATCTAGGTGCTCTAAGGGAAAGCAAGATATGATTTGTACGTAACTAGACCCTGTCAATTCTACTTTGTCTTCCCACGTCATGCAAGAGAAGGGAGGGGTTGTCCGTTTGACGTTTTAAAATCCAAATTCCAGAAACTCGGATGATTTGGGTGCTTTTCTTTTAAATTTGAGGTTAAGGAGGAGGGGTGATTTTTGTTTGTTTGTTTGTTTGTTGTTTTTGTTGTGTTTTTTTTTTTTTTTTTTTGTATTTTTTTAAACGTTTAACATGGAATCATTTGGTTTAGGTATTTTGGCAATTCTTATTTAGAATTAAGTTTTAGTAAAATATTCTATTGTATCTAGTTAACAAACAAATACACGACAAAGGCACCAAATTTTCGAGTTTTTATTCTTAATTAAAATGATGAAATTATCTTTTAGTGTGATAAGAAATGCATATTATTATCTCTACTTTTATTTTATTTATTTTAGAGAAAAAAAATCATGCCTTACAACACTTTCCATTTTTTAGCCTACTAATTTGTAATTATTATTTTCTACAAACTGTTTGGCATGTTATACAAAAATAATATGGCAACTTTGTGTTCAAAGTGAAGATAGATGCGGATATAAAATATGGTCGTAGAAATGCCAGAGTGGAGAGAGAAAGGAATGAGAAATGATTTACCGGATAAACTGTTGACGGCTTCGACATAGAAGAATTGTACCTTTAGATTTTATGACCTACTTTCTTATTTGGACCTAGCCATTTGGATTGACAGATTGGTGTAATAAATAAAGTAGTATCGCTGCGAATGGCTTCCAAATGAAATTGCCCAGCAGCGGGAAGAAGCTAATGAAAGCACGTGAATCTGTCCTTTAACCTGATTCATGGGGTTCCCTTTAAAAGAGTAATAATTTCATGCTATCATTTATATCGGATGATATTAGGTCTTAGGTTTGAGTTGAATCCTTGAGTTCAGAGCGGCGCAACGGAATCTTTTTTTTTTTTTTTTTTTTTTTGGGGGGGGGGGTGTTCTTTAACACACACACTCTCTCGCTCTCTCTCTCTCTCTCTCTCTCTCTCTCTCCCTCTCTCTCTCTCTTTCTCTCTTTACCTGTTGTAGGAGAATTGCCACAAATACCTTTTATCCAGACCAATATCCACTAAACGTGCTCAAAGCGCCTTACTAGGGGTCCCTGGTCAACAGCAACATTTAACATGCAGGACGGTACTTGACGCCTATTAGGCGATATTACAATATTTTTCGGACAGATACAACGCTGTTAACGGTCAGGTATTCATTTTACACGTGAGTACGGTTAGAGAATGTGTGTAAAGAGCCTCTCCAAGGACTCAACTATGTGCCGAGCGAAGCTCGAACCCAGGACCTTCTAATCCAAAAGCGAGTGTCATACCACAAGACCACATCGCAGCACCTGCTTTAGGAAGATCGTCACATTCTTTATGATACAAACAACAAAACTGTTTCTTTAATCAGACATGGGTACTGGATCATTTGTAAATACACTTTACACCAATTACCCTCTCTCTCTCTCTCTCTCTCTCTCTCTCTCTCTCTCTCTCTCTCTCTCTCTCTCTCTGTCTCTATCTCTCTCTCTCTGTCAGTCTCCCTCTCTCTCTCTCTCTTCTTATATATATATATATATATATATATATATTATATTATATATATTTTATATATATATATATATATAATGTATCTTTCTGTCTTTTTATCTAAGACAACTTACAATATAATATAACATATTTTAATTGGATTTCTTTATATAGTGCATAGTTAATCAATAAATAATTTTCCTCTGATAGAGGAAGTAGTTTGAGATATCAATTCACAATTATTGTCTGCGTTAATCATGATGATTAAACGTGACTATACGTGAATAAATCGCCTCATTCCACATCGAAATTAGCTATTCAATCTCTCTTTTGAGACAACATAATGCAAAATGTAGAATATATGATTTCCTATGGCCCAATCGGTGGTTAGTATTATAATACAATTTATACAAACAGAATCAGGTCAACGTTAAATCTCTCCCACGTGATTATGTGTGTCAAGATTATGGTAATCCTAAATTATAGAAGCCTCAATCAGGGAGACAAAAATATAAATTCATCATCGTTGGTGACCCATCGCCACCAACACAGTGTTATGTCGGAATGGTTTGGATTCAAAAAGTTAATTTATCGTTTTTTGAAAAAAAGTTTTTAAATAGTAATAATAATAATAAAAATAAATAAATAACATATATATATTAGAGAGAGAGATAGATAGATAGATAGATAGATAGATAGATAGATAGATAGATAGATAGATAGATAGATAGATAGATAGATAGATAGATAGTAAATAGATAGATAGATAGATTGTTACATTTTTGTATTATGTGTTGAGCGGCTATGTGGCCTAGTGGTATGACACCCGCCTTTGGATCGAAATGCCCTGGGTTGGAGTCCCAAGTGCATAGCTGAGTTCTTCGAAAAGGCTCTTTACTCAAATTCTCTCACCATACTCAGGTTTAAAATGAGTACCAGGCCATTAACAGCGTTGTCGCTGTACGAAAAAAAGAGGTGTGATATCGCCTAACAGGTGTCATGTCACGTCCCACGTGTTAAGTGTTGCTGTTTGCTAGGGACCCCTTGTAAAGCACTTTGAGCACGTTTAGTGGATATTGCGTTCGTTATGTTAAGGAAGATGAAAATAATTTATTAATTGGATTCAACAGTCTGATGTCACGTCGCTCAGCAACGGCGGCCATCGTGGTTCTAAACAGGAAAATCAGTACTTTTTATTCTTCTTGCTGGCTAGAACTTTTCATATGTCTTGTGATCAGAATGTGTAAAATTCAAAACATGATCAGATTTATAATGGTTTTTTTTTTTGTCCTCTGGATACGCTTTTATGCTCGTCGGAGAAATATTTCATAAGGGTGTCCGCCATTGTTCCGATAGTTGAGAGCCAGTTACTAAATTACCATGCGTCATTACGAGGGAAGTGACGTTATGACTGTTGAAGCGTTTAAAGTGATCCGAAGACGAGCGGCTTATCGGCACATTGATAACCCACACATGTGGCAGACTTTGGACTGGAACCCGCGAGCAAAGAGGATGGTTGGTCAACCAAAGCAAACATGGCGACGAAGCATCGAGACTAAGTTGAAGGCAACCGGACAGACCTGGGCCCGGATAAGGAAGACCTCCAAAAGCCGGGTCAGATGTGGAAGAGTGGAGTTGCGGCCCCTGTGTTCCACAAGGAATCAAGAGGCTGAAGTCAAGTTAAGTCACATGTGGATTACTCCTACATAACATCATTTTGAGACGATGGGTCACGTATTGGTTGCATATAATACACACACACACACACGCGCGCGCGCGCGCGCGCGCGCGGTCCGTGATTTTCTATGAATTTCTGGAGATATTTGATGGATGGGTTTAGAGAGGATTGTACGATGTGAGAGAATCGCTCGACCTAGATTCGCAACGTTAATTAAATACTATGAATTTTGCCGGGATTTGTGTGACTGATTGAAGGGCTCTTTACTACAGCGTTGCCAGTCTCCAACGGTGAAGTGAAAAAAAAGATTTGAAGGCAGGAATTTATTCAAAGATTTTGTGTCGTTAATATGGTCTAGCCTGTTGAGTCTTAGGCGAGCAAATGACCTAAATTAGCCAGTTATCTGCCGTGCCCTAGAAAAACTCGCATTAAAAAAATTTGGCCAGAAAACTCGACCTTCAAAGATATTGATCGATTTAATTGACCCTCTTCCTGGCAAAAACTCTTAACCCTAAGACTTTGCGAAGTCCCAGATTTGAGAGTTTTTACCAAGATGAGGATCATTGAAATCGATCGATATTAGAAGGACGAGTTTGCTGGCCAATTTTTAAATACGAGTTTTTTTCCAGAATATGGCAGTTAACTGTATAACTCACTCTTCGATATTAGAAGGACGAGTTTTCTGGACAATTTTTAAATACGATTTTTTTCCAGAATATGACAGTTAACTGTATAACTCACTCAACTCTAACACCGACTATATCCGTAGTTTACCCAGGTTGCTTTTACACCCATGCCTATTTATTACACTTTTCTGAGACAAATTATTGGCTAATGTTTTGAATTTTTACATTTTAATGATAGTCGAATAAAACTATCTATTTACAAACTCATTTTAATACATTTTTTCCAATATTGAAAAGTAGCAAAAATCTCTAGGATTGAGTGAATGAAGTCCATGACAGGCACACGTGGTCAATCAGACGCCTATACGCCATGCTTTTAGGAAAAGCATTCAAAATTCGGGGGTCCTTATAGCTCAGTTGGTAGAGCACTCGCTTCATACGCAAAGGGATCAAGATCGATCCGGTTGCAGTCGATATTATTCTGACACCCCCCCCCCTGTCTACCCAGCAGTAAATGGGTAGCTGAGTCTGTTAGATTTGGCGGAAAGCAATTTGCGATAGACTAACGGCCTATCCAAAGAATAGCAAGCAATTGCTATTGTCCGTTTCACGCTATAGAAACCGGGATAAACTCCGGCTCTATGGTCCCAATGCCCCTGAAGGACTACAAATAACTAAAGAATTCTAAATTCAATTTTTAGCATTAATTTCACTGTGACATAATACCGTATTGTGACAGTTGCCCACATAGTATATTATAGGCTTGATTTGGGACTGTTTAGAGGCTATATTGTTGAGTGGTACCTTGAAGTCCTGAGTTCGAGTCTCACTCTTAGCGGCGCATATTTAAGTCCTTTAGAAAGGCAAGGCTCATTACTGACATTATCTCACCGAATTCAGGTGTTAAATGAGTACTTGGCCGTTAACAGCTTTGTCTATGTCCGAAAAAAAGTTGTAATATCGCATTACAAGCCTCATGTCTCCGTCCTACAAGGTAAGTGTTGCTGTTGGCTAGGGATCCCCTTCGAAGCGCTTTAAGCCCGTTTAGTGGATATTGTCCTATATAAATGCTCAGTTTTTAAAGGCATTAAGGGTGTACGAACACAATTTCAAAACGAAATGAAGTGTTGAATATAGAGATAAAAGCTACCAAATACATTATTTTAAAATGTTTATTCTTTCGCGGTAAAATATGCTCGATCGAAAAGAAAAACAAGCCACTCAACCGGATGAGAAAAAAAGGAGGGCAGAGAACTCTACACAATCCGTACGAATGCGGGAATGACCTGATAAAAAAATAACAATTAAATCAATACTCATTCAGTCCCCAACAAAATAGAATCCAGATGGTCTTAGCTATCAAATTTTAAAGCCTCCCTGTCTAAAATCGTTAGCCTTTTCCACAAGTTCTGTCGAAATCCATTGCCGCTTTGCATTGACATGCCAAACTAACGATATTAAGCTCATGAATACAAAATTCAGACTATTTACACCATTTAGAATATTCAGACTATTCAGACTGTGGTACGACGCCTCTGAACATGCAAACCGCCAGCAACACTGTCGAACTCTTTATAAAATACATTAAAAAAATATTTGGTCCTTCTATTATCGGTAGATTAAAATCACCTTGATTGTGTCTAAATATCTCAATCCTGAAACTTTCTCGTTGTGGACGCTGACTTCCTTGAAGTCCCAGGATTGGGAGTTTTTGGACAGATTGATGGTCATTTTAATCGATCGATATTTGAAGGACGAGTTTTCTGGACAAAATTTGAATAAATATGTTTTATTATACGAGTTTGGCTGATTAGTCCAGTAAGTTCACTTTCTTAATTCATTCTTTCGCTCATTCAGTTGTGTTTTTATAAACACAGATGAATGAACGAAAGAATGAATTAATGATAAGGTATGTGAATTTGTAAATGTACTTCAAAATAATTAACATGTCTTTATTACGTTCACTGAATTGGTGGTGCTCGCTACTTTATTATTCTTTATATTGTATTTAGTGTTCTTGAGCCTTTCTGAAAAAGCTTAATCCCTAAAGTGTGATTGATCATGTTATTATTATCAACAAGTCCGGGGAAATCCCAATTGTGTCCGCCACTTATATTACAAACATTAAAAACACCTAAAAAATAATAAAGCGAATGATTGCAGACGCGATATTTACAGATTAAATAAGAGATCTTAGGAGAGCACACGTAACGTTCATCACACATTATTCACCACTTGTCACTTATATTATATCACATGAATGTCACAATGTTATCATTTCCGTCACTCATATTATATAAATCTCATACCAGCACTATTTTTTGCACGTATAATGAGAAAAAGCATTGGCTACATAAGTGATATGTGATGCGTGATGGTCGTATGTATAATCTGCTATACCAGTCTTTTCAACGTGAGCAACTATGAATAATATTTACTGTTTGCAACATAAGAATGGCTATGTGGTCTTGTAGTATTGTTTTAATTCTTTTAAAGGGTTTTACGGCGTTTGCAACACATTAAGGTCATATCAGCGCCAGGTCTTGTAGTATGACACTCGCTTTCGGATCGGAAGGTCCTTGGTTCGAGCCTCGCTCGGCGCATAGTTGAGTTCTTGGAAAAGGCTCTTTACTCACAAACTCTCACCGTACTCAGGTGTAAAATGAGTACCTGACCGTTAAAAATGTTGTCTCTGTCCCAAAAAAATTGTAATATCGTCTAACAGGCGTCATGTCCCGTCCTACATGTTAAATGTTGCTGTTGACCAGAGACCTCCCTGTCCTTGTAAAGCGCTTTGAACACATTTATTGGATATTGTGCTATATAAAAACTAATTTATTTCTTTAAGTAACAGACTCATTTGGATTTTTTCCAAAGACCTTGCTGATCAATGTTCGACCTGCTGAAATAAAAATTCAATGAGAGAAATTTGTTTGTTGGTTTAAGATGTTATGTACCTCTCTAATGTATGTTTATTTTATACGTGCATAGATGTGCGTATATTTTGATTACTGAATGCGATTGTAAG
>NC_088363.1:37872318-37972318 GCF_034508935.2 Berghia stephanieae
TTCGTAACGATGCATCCAACAATTTTCTTATTCTGATTTTAAAAAATTATAGTTAACTCTCTCCTTACCAGCTATTTTTAGAATTTACCTCGAAAATTCCCACCCACCCGACACAAAATAGACGTTTCGTAATCAAACAAAAAAGTAACAAGTGCATTTTTTCATCAAAATGAGCTCTACAACACAGTGTTTAGTAGTTATAGCTGTAATCAAAGCATTTCTTTAAATTTTGTGATGTACAAGAGAAATCAGAATGAGAAAATTTTCAGTTGCATCGTAACAAATGTGACGATTTTCCTATGGGTGGTAAGGAAAGGGTTAAGCAATAAAAACTCGACACTTTGTTGCAGCTCTCATTTTTCTGAACAGACAATAGAATTTAGGCCCTATTCGTTACTATCTGTTTGAAAAATCTATCTTTGTGTTGGGTGAGTATGAAGTTTCGGGTATACTTCTGAAAATAGCAGGTAAGGAGAATTAAAGTGTGACCCACAGTGTAAAATGATATAACGTCGGGTTGGTTTATATGCATAAATTGAATTTATAGTCATAAATTAAAGACCTTGGTTAAGTTGATTTGTGCTAATGCAGGATGGGAAAAAAATAAAATTATTATGCCCTCTCGCAACGTCATCATAAGATACCGTCGCCTATACATTCCATGAAGGAATATAGATAATCCATCAAATAGGAAGTCTAATGTCAACAGGAATCACCCATGTAGTCCAAGCGAGCAAATTGGCTGCTAAGAATCTTGCCTAGAAAAAAAAAAAAACCGAAAGTGCCTGAAGCGGGGCTCGAACCCGGGACCTTTCGGAATACAGTGCAATGCCTTAACCGCACGGCCACTTCGCCGCCCCCCCCCCCCCCCCCCCCCGGATTGTAAAAAAGCTGGTGGGAAGACATGAACAATTGATTGTGCGGCTATGTTGTCTAGTGGTATGACACTCGCTTTAAGATCGGAAGGTCCTGGGTTCGAGCCTCGGGATCGGCGCATAGTTGAGTACTTGGAAAAGACTCTTTATTCACATTCTCTCACCGTACTCATGTGTAAAATGAGTACCTGGCCGTTAACAGCGTTGTCTTTGTCCGAAAAATTGTAATATCGCCTAATAGGCGTTGTGTTCCGTCCTACATGTTAAATGTTGCTGTTGACCAGGGACCCCTCGTAAAGTGCTTTGAGCACATTTAGTGGATATTGCGCTCTATAAAAGCTCAATTTAATAAAAGCTCAATTTAGGGGTTAAAAGAATGAAAGTTTTATCGTTTAGACATCTGGTCAGACATAGGCGCATAGATGAGGCCTTGGAAAAGACTTTTATTTACATTCCCTCACCATAACTCGTGTGTAAAATGAGTACCTGGCCGTTAACGGCGTTGTCTTTGTCGATTAAAAAAAAAATTGTAATATCGCCTAATAGGCGTCATGTCTTGTCCAACAAGCTAAGTGTTGTTGTTGGTTAGGGGCCCTTTGTAAAGCACTTTGAGCACGTTTAGTGAATATAACAATATAAAAAGCTGTGTTTGAACCAGTGCCGAGCAAAGCAGAATGGAAGACATGAGAAAAATATGTTTAAACAAATTCAACCGGCTCGACAGGTGATCGAACCTCAAAGACCTGCACTGTTTCATTCACACCTGACAGATTTTGTGGTTGAGTGAAATAAATCAATTTTGTATAGCCCGGGTGTGACGGAAAATGGCCGGTAAGGAGAGAGAGTTAAAACGTGAGCATTGATACAGCGCAATTGCCACTAAAAAGTCCCGATAGCTCAGTTGGTAGAGCACTCGCTTCACACGCAAAGAGGCCGTGATCGATCCCGGGTGCAGTCGAGATTATCTATTGACCCTCCTGTCCACCCTGCAGTGAATGGGTAGCTGAGTCTGTCAGATTTGGCGGAATTTACTTTGCGATAGACTAGCGTCCTATGTAAGGGATAGCAAGCGATTGCTATTGTCCGTTTCACGCTATAGAAACCGGGATAAACTTCGGCTCCATGGTTCAAATGGCTCTGAAGGACTACTTTTACTTTTTTTTTAAATATCCACTAAAAAGTCCTTTACCAGGGGTCCCTAGCCAAAATCATCACTCAAGAAGAAACATATTAAGCCATACTATGATATTTTTCCTACAGAGATAATGGTGTTTACGCCATCTCGCCTATTCATTTAAAAGTACGGTAAGAAAATAATAATAATAATAATAATAATAATAATAATAATAATAATAATAATAATAATAATAATAATAATAATAATAATAATAATAATAATAATAATAATACAGCGCTCATTCTCGTGTAAAACACAAGCTCTGGGCACTTTACAATCAATTTTGAGTGAAAAGTGAAAATAAAATGCAATGCAATGAATTCATAGCCAAATGAAGGATTCATAGCGTCAATAAAAGCATATATATAGTAAAGATTTGTCTTGAGATTCTTTTTAAAAGGCAGGTAAAGACTTGCACTCCCTCACACCACGTGGCAGTTACTTCCAAATCTTGGCCGAAACAACCAAACGATCTATCACCAAATTTTGTTCTAGAAATGAAAATGGCTAGAATGACTTTTCCAAGGACAGAACTACACGCCGCTTAGAGCGAGAATCAACCCTGGACCTTCCTGTACAAAGAAGATTGTTATACCAAAAGACTACATAACAGCACGATGATTTTCTGAATAAAAAAGATTTTACACAGCATCTGAAGAATGTGTGAAGGGCTGTAGGGTAAGAGTTCACATTCTCTCACCGTACTCATGTGTAAAACGAGTACCTGGCCCTTAAGAGTGTTGTCTCTGCCCGAAAAAATTGCAATATATATCCTAACAGGCGTCATGTCATGTCTCGTCCTACATGTTAACATTTGCTGTTGGCCAGGAATCCCTTGTAAAGCACTTTGAGTACATTTATTGGTTATTGCGCTATATAAAAGCTCAATAAAAAAGCTCATAAGCCGCATTTTATGGAAATTGTGTTGTTGATATAGTCTAAAAAGGTAAACTATTCTTTACATATTGTATTTTAATTAAGGTCAGGACTTGAGACAGACCTGTCTACTTAAAGAAAAATTGATTTGTAATTTTTAGGAGATAATAATTGTAGTCACAATGTTTAACTCTAAATATCAACAATATACGCTCTCGGTGATTAAATAACACTTCATTATCCTTTAAAATTATGCAGTCTATCATCAATTTTCGTTTTCAATAAGTTTTAATGACTTAGAGATGCTCATGAAGTTCTGAAATTGGAGCCAAAATTTCGTAATTCTACGATTTTTCCGTAATAGTGTTTAGGTCTGATGAGGAGATGGGGGTGAAGAAGAGGATACAGGCAGGCTGGAATAATTGGAGGAAGGTAACTGGAGTAATGTATGACAAACGAATTTCCGCAAATCTGAAGGGGAAAATATATACATCTGTTGTAAAACCAGCAATGTTATATGGACTATAGACAGCAGTTACAACAAAGAAACAAGATAAAGAAGTTGTGGCGGCAGAAATGAGGATATTGAGATGGTCACTTGGCTGGACAAGAAAAAAAAAGTGAGAAATGAACGAATTCGATGGTGGACTGAAGTGAAGAATGTATCAATAAAGATGAGAGAAGATATATTGAAAAGGTTCGGACATGTAAAGAGACGAGAGAGGGGGTACGTGCGAAGGCAGTATTGGACATAATTAGAAGGAGAGAAGGAAAAAGGGACGCCCAAAGACTAGATGGTTGGATTGGGTAAAGGGTGATATGAAACAACTGGGCCTGGAGGAAGATGATGTACATGGAGATGCGGCATTCATTATGACAACCTTACAAAATGCGGGATAACCTGAAAGAAAAAGAAAGCATGTCTGATGGGGTGAGATGATGTCACTCAGTTATGCATGTGCTATGGCCCCGACGCAAAATTACAACATCCAAAATCCCCAACCTAGGCCATAATTCAAATAAATAGTGCTCGTCAACAGGGAACTGTATCTAAGATAAAGACGCTTTGAATAGATTTTTTTAACACTGTTGTGCAGAAATTGCAGGCCCTGGCTGGTAACCTGTCTAGGAGAAAGACACTCAGAAATTTAACTGCTACTGTTTTATGGACAAATCTTGGGTGGCTTAAGGCTATGAAACAAATCAATGCGGCTATGTGTTCTCATGGTATGGCACTTGCTTTCGGATCGGAAGGTCCTGGGTTCGAGCCTCGCTCGGCGCATAGTTGAGTCCTTGAAAAAGGCTCTTTATTCACATTCTCTCACCGTATTTATGTGTAAAATGAGTACTTGATCCTTAACAGCGTTGTCTCTGTCCGACAAAAAAATTAATATCGCCTAACTGGGATCATGTCTCGTGCTAAATGTTAAATGTTGCTGTTGGCCCGAGACCCCTTGTAAAGCGCTTTGAGCACGTTTAGTGGATATTGCGCTATATAAAAGCTCATTTATTTATGAAGCATATCTTAACAGAAAAAAACAGGCCCATGGCGTAAATAGGGACATAATAATTCTTGCGCATTCGGGTTTGTTTTTTTTTTTTTAATAACAATCTTACCATCAAGATCAGTAAGGGTAGCACTGGTGCCTGAGAGAGTAGCCAATCGACCACACATCAAGACTACTTGGGCTGAGATGAGATTGTCTCCGGCAAGCCCCAAAGTACGAGACAATACGCCAAGACCTCCAGACAGGGTGAAGAAATCAACGCTGTCCAAGGATTCGCTGCCTCCGACCACGACACGGCCTGTGCCAGTGGATTCGACCTGAGGATGGAATGGAATTAAAATACCTCTTTCAAAATTATTAATTTGTATTCACCAAATATACCTCCATCAACTAGGGAGAACATTAAATACGGTTGGCTACTTCTAGGAATAGGAAAAAGAAAATGAAGGCTGAGAAGGAGGGGGAGGAGGAGGAGGAGGAGGTTGAGGAGGAGAATATGACTGGAATTGGGAGGAGGAGGAGGAGGGGAGGAGGAGGAGGAGAAGAAGAAGAAGAAGAAGAAGAAGAAGAAGAAGAAGAAGAAGAAGAAGAAGAAGAAGAAGAAGAAGAAGAATGAGGAGGAGGAGGAGGAGGAGGAGGAGGAGGAGGAGGAGGAGGAGGAGGGGGGGGGGGGAATCATTTCAATAATTCTATCACATCTTAGAGTGAAATAGGGTCCCAATAGCTCAATTGATAGAGCACTGAATTCACACGCAAAGGGGTCGAGATTGATCCCGGGTGAAATCGAGAATATAGTTTTCTAACGCCACCAGCCCTGTCCACGCCGTTGCCAGTGGATCACTGTTAGAATGGTGGAAAGTACTTTGCGGAAGTACTATCCTCCTATCAAAGGGGATGCAAGTAAAAACACCAATCCTCTTCACAATTATGAAACCTATATAACCCATGCTACTTAGATCAATTAATGACTCTGTACGATTACTTTACTTTGTGCGCTATGTGGTCTAGTGGTATGACACTCGCTTTCGGATCGGAAGGTCCTGGGTTCGAGCCTCGACGCATAGTTGAGTCCTTGGAAAAGACTCTTTACTAACATTCTCTCATCGTACTCATGTGTAAAACTCGTACCTGGCCGTTTACAGCTTTGTCTCTGTCTGAAAAAATTGTAATATCGCCAAGCAGGCGTCATGTCACGTCCTACATGTTAAGTGTTGCTGTTAGCCAGGGATCTGTTGTAAAGCGCTTTGAGTACGTTTAGTGGATATTGCGCTATATGAAAGCTCAGTTTTTTATTATTTGTTTTTAACTTCATGGTGAAAATTGAAAACCTTACCGCGTCGTAAATTTCACCCCAGGTGTTTCCCGGTTGCGCAGTGACAGTGCCGGCTATGTTGAAGTTGAGGTTAGAGGTCGAGATGGTCTTGAGACCAGACACATCAATGCGAAGAGCCCCGTCGTATGTGCCTCTGTTTGAAGGAAAGTTCAAAGTCATAATGTTCTGGTAATAATTATCATCATCATCATCCTCATCATCATCATCATCATCATCATCATCATCATCATCATCATCATCATCATCATCATCATCATCATCATCATCTTCAGCATCATTATGATCATCTTCATCTTTCATCCCTGCCAATTCTCTTCTCAATCTTGTCCTTGTAGTGTCAAACACCATTCATTCATACGCACACATCGTTATCTGTTTTTTATCGGATACAACTATCCAAGGGAAAGAATCACTTTGGCACTTATGAAGGTGAATAAATTACATGGGTTACCTCCCCAAAATACACAGTGTCTGTTGTCGGCTTACTGAATCGGGTGTTATACTATTTTTTTTTTATGAGGAAAAAAAAGGATTGACTTGAACTTTTATATGAATGCAAAATCCATTTAGCCTGCTCAAAACGCTTTAGTTGACTACTAAGCCAGCAAAAACCAATACTTAAATAGACATGATACTTGTAAAGAGCATTTATATTTTTCCTTTTTTGTCAGGGGCCACTGTTCTGTTCCCGTACTAAAATAGACTTTCGCAGACATACATAATATTACGAAAAATTAGGTGAAATACGAATTTTTGGCTCCAGCTACAGAGCTGCATAGGTTTCTTTGACTCAATAAATCTTGTTGGGAAAGAAAGTATGGCTTCTGAGAACCTATATTCAGGACTTTGGAGCATTTTTAGACTACGCCGAGAACAAATTATTTATTTCTAATGCTATGTAAAGTTATTTTTTAAATTTTTTTCCCTTTGGAAACCACACATTTTTGAAATTTCAAGTAGGCAGCTGTGCATTCGTATTGGACTCCCGGGCAAGTTGAAAAAAAAGACTACGACACGGGGTATTAATGATTTATTATTTGCCTTTGTAATTGACTAGCAATTTACCTCTCCAGTTAGTCTAAAAGCTTGTACGGGAGATATAACTCTCAGGCAATGTGTATAGCCATCTGGTCATCTCGAATGGTAGAAGCTACACACCGGACATCTTTGATTCATCTTTTGCTCTACTTGGAACTCTTCAAAAAAGTATTTCCTTTGATTGATTTTCTCCCCTTAGAACTTTTTAAAACTTATCTCCTCTATCTAGAAATCAACACGGGCACCGGATGTGACGACTTACAAATAGAAATTTTCCCTGGAAAAGAGGACAGCCCTCTGTACATCTCAATGGTAGAATCTGTGACAACAATACTGGACATTCTTAAGTTAACTTTCGCCATTAGAATTTCTGAAAACTTACCTCCCCTGGTAGTCTACGCCAGCACCGGATGTGACGACATTCATATAAAATTCCCTGGCAAAGAGTACAGCCCTCTGCACGTCCTGAATGGTAGCAGCTCTTACAACAATACCGGGCATTCTTGTCCTTCTCTGGTTGACCATGGAGATAGCTGAAGGATATTGGACATCGAAAGGAACGGCCACTGACCCAGATAGGGAAGCCTGAATATTATGATGGACAAAAGTCATTAGACGATAAAGAATGTTATTTTAAAAACGAGCAAAACTAAGAGAAATGATTCTCATATTTCCATGAAAACACACGTCACAAAAAAAGCTTGAGCTTTTATATAGCGCGATATCCACTAAACGTGCTCAAAGCGCTTTACAAAGGGTCCCTGACCAACATCAACACGTAACATATAGAAAGAGACATGACGCATGTTAGGGGATGTTACATTTTATTTTCTGATAGAGACAACGCTGTTAACGGCGTGGTACTCATTTTACAGGTCACCTACAAAATATCTCTGTCCTCAATCTGAAATTCAGTAATGTATTTATTTCTTTATTGATTTTTTTTTTGTTGGCTGAAGATGGGTTTTGAGCCCGAAACGTTCCGTGTTTGGTATTTTTTTTTTTTTTTGAATCTGTTATATTCATTTGTTGTTTATTACTTTATACTTGAATAACCCAACTTACATCGAAATCAGCGATATCCTCATGATCGGGGTAACAATGGCTTCCGGGGTAGCAACGTGTCGGGTACAACCTTTTCTGCCTGTCTGAATCACCCTTGTGGCAATGACATACAACCAATGCCACACTCAGGCATACCAGTAACCTGAGAAATTTAGAGAAAATAAATATTTGTTATCTAGATTATAAATTAATGTGACCTACCATGTCACCTACCTAGGGGCAGAGTGGCTCAGCAGTACGGTCTTTGCTTCGTGCTTAAAAGGTACCGAGTTCGATCTCCCGCCGCTGCGCTGTTTACTTGAGCCAGTCACCTCGCCCTAGCTCAATTTGCGGCGCTGCACTGCGGCTAACGCTTGGGTTATTACATTCTTCCTTAGAATAGACCCTAGAGACAAATATCCTCTATTGGATGAATAAAAGGAATTTTATCTTATTTATTTATTTTTTGACATAATCAGTCGGAAGAAGAACATTTTGGATTTGAATTATTTTTTTTTCATTTTCTGAAAGGATATGCTCCCTGGAGAACTTTAATCTTTATTTGAAGTAAATCGGGTGATGTTTTCATGATTTTCATAGTCAGATGTATGGGAAATGTATCCAGCAACGTTTCTCAAATTTCATGCTTTTTCAACTTGACTAGTTGTAAAAAATATTTACAAGTGAAAGAAACTATGCTTTGATATTTCCCGACGATGTACAAGAAGGGTTGATTTAATCATTCATTTATGACAAGAACTCCTTTTTGATAAAAAGTGACCTTCTAACTAAACTTGGCAATAATAATAATAATAATAATAATGGTATAGATTTATAGTGCGCCAAACATCCCTTCATCAGGAGGGCTCTGGGCGCATAACATAGATTAACTTAATAATGAAGCCCTAACACAGCACACGAACAACGCTAATTATACACATAATCAAAAGAAAGCCTGTCGGAATAAGAATGTCTTCAATCGACGCAATATCTCAGTTCAAACCTTTTCACAATCCGACTGATTATGCCATTCACTGTAACAATAATAATATATAGCCACAAATATGAAACTTTGGATTAATATCTCTTCGTTCTAGTGGAGAAAAAAAAATTCTTGCATTGCCAAACATTCGAATTCCGTATTATCCACCATTTTATTTCTAAGTTCAAATTTGGGGGGTCCTATTTATCCCCATATTGTAACAACGTTTTGATACGATGGATTGCAAACTGTATGTAGCAAATAGTCTCAAAATGTCAAGTCAAAGGTAATTAATGTATAAAATGAATATTCGGTCTGTATGGAAAAAATGAGCTTTTTTATTGAGTACTATCCACGAAACGTACTTAAAGCGCTTTAAAAGGGGTCACTGACCAACATCAACCCGTAACATGTAGAACGGGGCATGACGCCTGTTAGGCGATTTTGCATTATTTCCTTCCGACAGAAACAACGCTGTTAACGGCCAGATACTCATTTCACACCCCGGGTACGGTGAAAAAAATGTTCGAAAAGAGTCTCTTCCAGGGACTCAACTATGCGCCGAACGATACTCGAACCCAGGATCTTCCGATCCGAAAGTGAGTGTCATACCACAAGATCACATAGCGACACAAGGTATGTATTCAGTCCTCTGGAAGAGTGGTTTTACACATCCAAAGAGATATTGACCATTTTTTTTTTACATCACACGTTGGTTCTCTATTGATGAAAATTATATTTATATTCACTCCCAAAATAATGAATAACGCCTAGACTGAAAAGTCAGACAACATAATGTCAATAATTCAAACCTTAAGCGTTATCAACGACATCTCAAATCAGGTGTGAATGAGTACCTGGCTACAGACAGTTACGGGTAATGTAAGAGTGTTTGCACATAGAGGGCACCTAACGGACGACGGATACTGTATGAAAAATAAATATCGTTCCATAATATGGCCTGCTGTGGGAATAAATAAAACTTTGTGAAGCGCATGGAGCTTGGCTAACCCGTGGAATTGCGCTATATAAATACATATATATTTCAATTATTTGATAAATTTTTAAATGAACAAGGCTTTCGTCGTGTTAATTCTACTAATTTATGCTTCATTGCGTGAATTAATTGTTGTCTTGTTGTAGTCGAAAATAAAAGAAATCGGGTTGTATTTTTATACTAATTTATACTCACCTATATAAATAATTGACTCGCATAGTCACCAAGGTATCGTGTAGTAACGGATCTGTGCTTCTTATATAACTGGTATGGGTATGTGTATATATGTGTGTGTGTGTATGGGTGTTGTGTGTGTGTGTGCAGGCTATGTATGAACATGTGTGTTGGCTATATTTATATATATATATATATATATATGTGTGTGTGTGTGTGTGTGTGTGTGTATGTTGTTGTTGTTGTTGTTGTTTATATGTGTCACGATAACATATAATAGGATTTAGGAATTGATCTTCGTGGAATAAACAATATAACAAACAAGAAGTCTAGCTATTGTGAAATAATTGAAAGGAGTACACAGGTTTAAACTTATAACATTAACAGTTATTGCGATATTTTATAAGGATAGAGGCGGAAAACTTTATATAAAACTATGAGGTTTCACTGTCGTTTTTCTTTTCCTTCTCAAAATGACGGCTTCCTCAATCAAATCGGCACTGGTCGTTTGACAATCGATTATAAAGGAAAGACAATAGAAAGACAAGACTCAAAATAAATTCAATTGATTAAAGTAAGATAAATGCTAATAACTGGTGACATTTTTAAATATGAAATATTAGTTTTAAATCACTATAAATTTGATAAAAAATATTATCTCCTACCTGAGCGTCATCCTGTCAGTCGTAAGAAAAAACCTATCACCCCAAAACAGGTTTTTATTCTTCTCCCCATATCAAAGACAGGCATGAGAGAATTTCTTGACTTCTTATCGAAGGGGGGAGGGGGGAGGTCGGTGGGGTATGGCGGAACAACGGACAGTGTTGCTATAATTAGACCCGGCTGTTCCACCAGGGGTACCTGGTCTCTACGTCAGGGTGGTGGACAGCCAGTGGACATTGGACAGCGGAGTCGAGGGTCACTCATCCTCCTAACCGGTCAGGCTTGTCTCCAGAGCAAGATTTTTTGGCATTGTCATTCCTAGTCAAGCACTGTGTACCTATGTACTGCTAGAAACTGTTAAAACACGCTATTTACTTTTTAGCAGAAAAAAAAATAATTATCTACTTCCATTATCGTATGACATAAGTTATCGAATCGAGTCAAACCAAAGATTTGAAAGAGATCTTTATCCATTTATAAGGAAGTTTTAGTTTTCAGAAATTTTGACAAGTCGGGACTCACCTTAATAATTTATCTGAAATAAAAGAGATTAAAAGAAAATGAAAAGATATTTGAAAAGATAAAAATGCCTTTTGTCACATAAGTGCAATGTAGCCAAGAAAGTGCTATACACATACAAGACATAATGTTAAATTCTAGTGTCAGTATATCGTAACTATAAGGTTTTAGTAATAATGTACTAGCTTATTCTTGAAAAAAAAAAGCCCGAAACAACACGTATAAAATTTTGGGCAGAAAACTTGTCCTTCAAATATCGATCGATTATAATGACTCTCATCTTGCCAAACTCTCTCCATCGTGAAAGTCCCATATTTGAGATGGTTTATTGTTTGTTTGTTTGTTTTTTGTTTTTTTTTTGTTTTGTTTTTTTTTTTTTTTTTTTTTTTGTTTCTTTGTTGTTTTTTTTTTCAAATTTAGGGTCACTTTAATTGATTGATATTTGAAGGACGAGTTTTCTGGCCAAAATTTTACATACGTGTTTCTAAGTATATGACAGAATAATAATATTAATATATTAATATATATATATATATATATAAATAAATAATATATATATATATATATATGTATATATATATATATATATATATTATATATATATATATATATATATATATTATATACATAAGAACTTTCGAATACATTTGGAGGTCGTGAAATTGGTTGGCAAATTTGACCATGTAAATTATACATCTATATATTCATAAATTCGAGAAAATAAAATTACCCCTTTACGAGGAGATGTGCTCATGTGGTATGACACTCGCTTTCGGATCGGAAGGTCCTGGGTTCGAGCATCGCGCTCGGCGCATAGTTGAGTCCTTGGAAAAGGCTCTTTACTCACATTCTCTCATCGTACCCAGATGTAAAATGAGTACCTGAACGTTAACAGCGTTGTCTATATCCGAAAAAATTGTAATATCGCCTAACAGGCGGCATGTCCCTTCCTACATGTTAAATGTTGCTGTTGACCAGGGACCCCTTGTAAAGCGCTTTGAGCACATTTAGTGGATATTGCGTGATATAAAGCTCAATGTCAATGTTACGAGGAGATCAGCCATCTCAAAAAGGTAATTATTGTAAATCAGTTCCACAATTTTTAGTAATAAGTTGTTTGTTTTGGGTTTTTTTTTTTTTTGTGTGTGCGTCTTTGTGTGTGTGTTTTGTTTGTTTTTGTTTTGTTTTTTTTTTGGAGGGGGGGGGGGTTGTTGTTTTTTTTTAAGATCACCAGTCATGCATAATATTTTATTATCTATGCAAAATTCTAGTTCCAGGCGTAGTTGTCGTATCAATAAGGTCGCGGGTTCAAACCCCATCGCCGCCGCGAAAATTTTGTATTCTCTATTGTCTTCTGGCACTTTTCTACTCACTTCATCACTTGTTGTTACCAAAATTCTAGTTAAGATGTTTGAGCGTTTATTGTATCCCCCCCCCCCCACCCAAGTCACGATATCAGACCGTTTACAGTTTGCTCACATAGGTGTGTTTGTATAGTAGTTAGTAATTAATCTATAACATATTTTTGCGTGTCAGTGTGTCTGTATTTAATTTATTGTGTAACAAATGAAAGGGTGTGTAGATCAAAGGTGGTCTCCTGTGTACAACAATGGGGTAAAAAAAAAAAGGTGCATATCTCTCCTATGGATATGCGATTACTTAACTCTATAGCAAATTATTAGACTTTGAGAGATTGATGGCACTCTTGATGTGGGTGTTGCTTTTTTTTTTTTTTTTTTTTTTTTTTTGGGGGGGGGGGGGGGTGTTAAAAAATTAAATCTTTTGGGTTTTTGTTTTTGTTTATTTGTTTGTTTTTTTGTTGTTGTTTTTTTTGGGTTTTTTTTGTATTTTAGTTGCTTCGTTTGCTCATGTATTTATTTATATTTCAGGGGGGGTGGGGTGTAATTACCGTCATTATTATTATCATTATTAATATTATCATTATTATTATTATTATTATTATTATTATTATTTTTATTATTATTAATATTATTAATGTTATTGTTATTATTAGTATTATTATTATTATTATTATTATTATTATTATTATTATTATTATTATTATTATTATTATTATTATTATTATTATTATTATTATTAATGATAATAATAATAATAATAATAATAATAGAATATTATTAATATTATCATTATTTTTATTTATTTACTTATTTATTTATTTATTTATTTATTATTATTATTATTATTATTATTATATTATTATATTATTATTATTATTATTATTATTATTAATAGTATTATTTATTTATTTATTTATTTATTTATTATTATTATTATCATCATCACCATCATCATCATTATAATCACTATTATTACAAATTACTACCATTATTATTATCATGATCATCATTATCATCGCATTTATTGTCATCTTATTAACCTTTAATCAAGTACTTTGTTCACAGCCGTAATGAGCTGGATTTCATAACACTGGGTTAACCATTCTAATTGTCCGTTGGACAACCAGTGTCTTCCTTAATAATTGACTATATGTATTTAATATCAGCCCAAACAGTACCCAAGTCAAACTTGAATTGCTTTGAATGTGACTGCTGGCCACTGTCCACTTCTCTCCCACGTCACACATGACCAGCTTCAAACCGTCTCCTTCAATAAATAGAGAGAAACTGGTTCGATAGGTAAGGAACCGGGTGGAGGTCCGCGTTGATTGGACGAGGCATTCACGTGACACCTTACAGCAGCAGGCATTGAAACTACTACTCTGTCCACAAGTGGACGGCAAAGATTAGTGAATCGTAACGGAGTTATGTTACTGGGACAAAATCAATACAGTGTATACTGGTTTTAAAAGATAAATCACATTTCATTTTATTTTATTTTGGTTTGAAAACGTTTAACTTTAAAAAAAATATTATTTACTTGAAATTAAATTAACAAAAAAAAAAAAAACAAACAAACAAAAAAAAAAAAGGCGAAAGAAAATTTTAAAAGAAAAGAAAAGAATTTTTTTAAAACGCATGAAAATAGGTGCATGAATTTGGAGTCCCGTAACTACAATGGGTTGTATCTAGCAGTGGCTCTTAAAGGAAATTAAAATAAAATCTCTCATTACAATATGTCACCCATTGTCTCATAACGGTAATATTTTGTACAGCTATGTGGTTTAGTGGCATGACACTCGCTCTCGGATCAGAAGAGATTGAGCGATGCATAGTTGGGTACTTGAAAAAAGGCTCATTACTCGCATGTTCTCATCGTAATCAGGTGTAAAATGAGTACCTGGCTATTAACAGCATTGTCTCTGTCGGTAAAAATATTGTAATTTCGCCTAACAAGTATGTGTTTCGCCCAACATGTTACGAGTTGCTGCTAACTAAGGACCCTTTGCATAGATCTTTGAGCACATTTAGTAGATATTACCCTTTATAAATCGTCAAGTTCTATTATGTCGGGATTATATAAACTGATTTTATAACTTTAAAAAATATGAAACCTAGTTTCATATATTCTTCTTCTTCTAGGTTCCATGCCTGGTCCAGGCTTCGGATACTACATGAATTATCTCTCTCCATTCCTCCCTGTCTCTTGCTTTTTCAAACAGCTCTTGGATTGTTAGGTTGGTGAAGCCCTTCAGTTGGTCTATGAGTGTTTTTCTTTGTCTCCCCCGGGCGCGTTTACCAGGTATTTTTCCACAACTTGCCAGGTATTCATTCTTATCTTTCCTTACTATGTGTCCGAAAAAGGATAGTTGTCGATCCGCTATTAAGGGCATTAGTTTCCTTTGTTGGTATGTTTGTTTTAGCACTTCTTCGTTCGTTTTGTGTGCAGTATACGATATTCTCTGCATCCTTCTCAAACACCACATTTCAAAAGCTTCAATGTTCTTTTGTGTTTCTGCATTTGTAGTCCAGCTTTCGCATCCGTATAACAAGATTGGCCACACGTAGCACTTCAAGACTCGGAATCTAATCCCGAACGACATCTGTTTGTTTTTCAAAATGTTTCCGAGGTCCATGAAGGCCTGTTTGGCTTGAGTTATTCTTGCTCGTATGTCTCGGTTACATCTTCCATCTGTTGTCACTATTGAACCTAGGTATTTAAAACTTTCTACGTTGGTAATTTGCTAGCCGTGAATCGTTATATTGCAGGTGTTGTTGTTTTCGGGGTTTTTCTGTATTACCATGCATTCCGTTTTGGTGATATTCACTTCCATTCCCTTGGCTTCACTATCTACTACCACTTTGTCAACAATCTTTTGAAGTTGGATTTCTGATGTTGCAATGAGTACCGTATCGTCTGCGTATCTTATATTATTTATGTTGTGACCTCCTACTTTTATTCCCTCCATATTAGTTATGCCCTCATGATTGTTTCTTGGTATAGATTAAACAGATCTGGTGAGGCAACACACCCTTGACGGACTCCTTTCTTAATAGGAATGGAATTTCCTGTAGCGTTTCCGATTTTGATAGATGCCTGCTGGGTGTAGTATAATGTTTGCATGAGTCTGAGGTCTTTCTCATCAGCGCCAATGGAGTGGTAAAATTTGGTTGATTGTTGGTCTAAGATCATCCCTACTCCTTTTTGGAAAGAGGTTCCACCACTCCATATGATCTTATATGTCGTGTTGTTTTCTTGTTTTGACATGGTTCCCTGTTCTTTCCATCTCATCTCTGCCAGGCCAAGAATATTTATTTTGAGCCGTTTCATTTCTTTTAGAATGTTGTTTAGTTTTCCTTTTTGGGCACAGGTCCTGACATTCCATGTCCCAATTTTGGTTTTGTCACATTTTATATTAATAATTATTATATTATTATATAATAATAGTAAATAAATGGGCTTTTATATAGAGCAATATCCACTAAACGGGCTCAAAGCGCTTTACAAAGGGTCCCTGGCCAACAGCAACACTTAACACGTAGGACGGGACATGACGCCTGTTAGGCGACATTTCATTTTGTTTTCGTAGAGACAACGCTGTTAACGGCCGGGTACTAATCTTACACCCGAGTACGGTGAGAGAATGTGAGTAAAGAGCTTTTTCCAAGGACTAAATTATGCGGCGAGCGAGGCTCGAACTCAGTTCCTTCCGATCCGAAAGCGAGTGCCATACCACTAGATAGATCACATAGCCGCACATAGCACATATTACCACTGCTTATTCTCTTGGTGGTGCAGTCGTACATTAGGCCGACACAGTAGATCTCCGACCATCACGGTTTGTTGCCATCTTTGACATTTCCAAGGGTTTCCCTGTCCTCCGTGTTCCCTGTAGGGTCCGTCTGAGGGCGATTCTTGGTATAGCAACATGGCCAGTCCACCTCAGTCTTCTTCTCTTTACAAGAAGGCACATATGCTCTAGCCCTGTTCTCTTAATCAACTCGTGTTTGAGATGATTGTTGGCCATAATATTCTTAGTATCCTCTTCAAGTTTCATAATATATTGAATCATCAACAGTAGTAATGAATACCTGGCCATTAACAGCGTTGTCTCTGTCCGAAAAAAAGATAATATCTCCTAACAGGCATCATTGCTGCTCTACATGTTAAGTGTTGCTGTTACCCTTTGTAGCCCTTTAAGCACGTATAGTGGATATTGCGCTTTATAAAATCTCAAGTTTGTTTTGCTTTGTTGTTTTTTTTTTTCCTTTTTTTTTTTTGTTGTTTTTTGTTGTTTTTTTTTTAAGCCACCTCTTACCAGACATCAAAAGAGAAAAAACAAAACAAATACTTTTGGAAGACATGAGCATTAGCGACAAGTTCAGCTCTGCTTCCCTGTGCTTTTTGGGGTTCCTTGGATTGTGACGCAACATCAATGTCTTTTATTTTCACATGATTGTGGATTGTGGCTGTGTCGTTGATCGTGAGATTGGTGGGGGGGGGGGGTTATTTTCACATGATTGTGGCTGTGTCGTTGATCGTGAGATTGGGGGGGGGGGGGTGGAGAGACGTGGCCAAGTGGTTAAAGCATAGCACTATAACCCGAAAGATCGTGTGATGGACCACTTTCTACAAGATATGCCTAAGCGGCGGCATCTAACGTTGAACCTACAGGGTTATACTAAATGGAGTGAGATGGTGTCTAGCCTGTTATTTAACCTTTTGTCATTTCTTTCCAATTCATATTGATTCTCTCTCGTGTCCAGACAGAGGTGCCGTAAAAGTCGAGTCATGGGTTCGAGTCGCCATCGCCGTCAAATTTTTAATTATTATCGAATGTCCCCAGCACTTTGGTGAAGAACAACTCACAGACCTGTGCAATGATATGTACAGCTCAGCGTACATCCCAGAAGACTTGAAAACATCTGTCTTTATAGTACTACCGAAGAAATCAAAAGCCACAGAGTGTTCAGATCACCGAACCACTAGTATTATGTGCCATACCCTAAAGGTCCTTCTAATCATTATTCTCAGGAGAATATCTGACAAGATGAACAGAAATGTCGGCCCAGAACAGGCAGGATTTAGGAAAAACAGTGGTACTCGAGAGGGCATTTTCAATCTTCGAATGCTCATAGAAAAGTATATAGATACTCAAAAAGATATATATGCCTGCTTCATTGATTATTCAAAAGCCTTTGACACCGTTAAACACAAGGAGTTGATAGAAAGTCTCAGAACCACCGACATAGATGATAACGACATTGCTGTAATATTAAACCTGTACTGGCAACAGGTAACAAAAATCAGAATCAACAACAATATTTCAGAGCCCCTAACTATTCAAAGAGGAGTACGTCAAGGATGTGTATTATCCCCAGCATTATTCAACCTATACACATACATAATATTCAGGAACGTAGAACACCTGCCTGGTCTTAATGTCGGGGGAGTGAATATTAATAATCTCCGCTATGCTGATGATACAGAGCTTATAGCAGAAACTGAACAAGATCTACAAGCCATTGTAGATATAGTCAAAACTGAAAGTGAAAAGTTTGGCCTGCTCATGAATGTGAAAAAAAAACAAAGACAATGCTATTTAGCAAGAGAAAAAACAATGGAAAAATATCAATTGAAATAGATGGAAAGATCATAGAGCAAGTAAAGTCATTCCAATATCTAGGAGCATTATTGACAGAAGATGGAAAATGCGATGCAGAAATCATCAGACGAATTGCATTGGCCAAGAGTAAATTTTCAAAAATGCATTCCCTAATCACATCCCACGACCTATCACTTACCACAAAAACACGTCTGGCAAAATGCTACATTTGGTCAACACTACTTTATGGATGTGAAACATGGTCTCTGACAAAGACACTAGAAAAGAAACTCGAGCATTTGAGATGTGGACCTATAGAAGAATTGCAAGGGTATCCTGGAAGGAAAAGAAAACAAATCATCAAGTACTCCAAACTTTAGGAATAACATGAACAACGATCATTTCAACTATTAGAAAGAGGATAACCCGATATTTCGGCCACATCAGAAGGCACGATTCACTACAGAAGACCATTGCAGAGGGAAAGATAGAAGGCAAGCGTGGTTGAGGACGAAGAAGGACAAGATGGCTTGGAAATGTCGCAGCGTACGTAGGAAGCCCCATAAATCAATGTGCGAAACTCGCAGATGAGAGAGAGAGCTGGAGAACCATGATCTCCAACGTCGTGTCCGACATGGAACATCGGTAAAGGCAAAGGTAAAGTCCCCAGCACATCTCTAATCACTTAAATTCTAGATATTGATAGTCTGTAGCATTGCTGATAAGAAATGACGAAGTACACGATTGTGTCCGTGCCAATGATATTGCGCCGGAATCCGCCCATTGACTGAAAGAGGGGTTCAATTTTCTTCTTTTTCTTTTCTTCTTCTTCTTTCTTTATCTTTCTTCTTCTTCTTCTTCTTCTTCTTCTTCTTCTTCTCTTCTTCTTCTTCTTCTTCTTCTTCTTCTTCTTCTTCTTCTTCTTTCTTCTTCTTCTTCTTCTTATTTCTTCTTCTTCTTCTTTCTATTCTTCCTTTCTTCTTTTTCTCTCTTCTTCTCTTCTTCTTCTTTCTTCTTCTTTTCTTCTTCTTCTTCTTCTTCTTCTTCTTCTTCTTCTTCTTCTTCTTCTTCTTCTTCTTCTTCTTCTTCTTCTTCTTCTTCTTCTTCTTCTTCTTCTTCTTCTTCTTCTTCTTCTTCTTCTTCTTCTTCTTCTTCTTCTTCTTCTTCTTTTCTTCTTCTTCTTCTTCTTCTTCTTTTCTTCTTCTTCTTCTTCTTCTTCTCTTCTTCTTCTTCTTCTTCTTCTTCTTCTTCTTCTTCTTCTTCTTCTTCTTCTTCTTCTTCTTCTTTTCTTCTTCTTCTTCTTCTTCTTCTTCTTCTTCTTTCTTCTTCTTCTTCTTCTTCTTCTTCTTCTTCTTCTTCTTCTTCTTCTTCTTCTTCTTCTTCTTCTTCTTCTTCTTCTTCTTCTTCTTCTTCTTCTTCTTCTTCTTCTTCTTCTTCTTCTTCTTCTTCTTCTTCTTCTTCTTCTTCTTCTTCTTCTTCTTCTTCTTCTTCTTCTTCTTCTTCTTCTTCTTCTTCTTCTTCTTCTTCTTCTTCTTCTTCTTCTTCTTCTTCTTCTTCTTCTTCTTCTTCTTCTTCTTCTTCTTCTACTTCTACTTGTTTGAAAATATATTATTTAAATGACACACTATTAAAAGTGGTATTCATCGATTTAATGTAACATACAATTCAATATTAATAGTTTATATAAATTAAAAACAATCGACACATGGAACATACTGTGAACTGGACATTTTAAAATGTGTTTTTACAGAGTACATGTACAGTATTAGGTACAGGCAAAAGGAAATACTTATCTATTTACACAAAACAGGAACTAATCATTCTTTAAAAAACAATATCCTAAGAAATGTTTACAACCCAAAAAAAAACAAACGATTCATTCCTTCAAAAGAATTATAAAACAAATTGAAACATGGATATATTCCATCCCTCTCAGTAAATAGTAACGCGCAATGATATCAAGTTTACAATACTAATTTGTGACGTCAGCTTATCAAAACGTTAAAGTTCACTAAATTAGAAAATGTCTTTTGCTCAGAGATAACGAAATTGGAATCGATTGAGGGGTAGGATAAACGATTTGTTATACTGTTGCGTTTTGGAATTCGAACTTTATTCTCAATGCGCACTCGCAAGCTCGTGCGACAGTTGGGACAAGTCCGGAATTCCAAACAAGCAAGAGTGTACGAATCGTATATTGTTTGCTTTGGTACTTAGTTTACCCTTCACTCGTCATGGAACATAGACCGTACATCAAAGAATATAATCATTCTCTCGTCTGTGCTGTCTTTTCTTGTTTTCATGTACTTTAGCTATCACAGGATGCTTAGATTATTCATCTCTGTCTCTCTCTCTCTCTCTCTCTCTCTCTCTCTCTCTCTCTCTCTCTCACTCACTCTCTCTCTTTCTCTCTTTCTCTCTTTCTCTAACTCTCCCTCACATAGATACACATACATAAATATATGGTCGGCAGATCAAATCTCTGGTCTACATACGAGCTTTGCGCACCATGTTTTATATAAGTTTAGGCGGATCAAACCTCTGGAAAATCGGATCTTCAGAGGTTTGATTCACCGACCATCGATATATATATATATATATATATATATATATATATATATATATATATATATATATATTCATCCATTGTAATCTAGCAATGTAACAATTTCTGTTCATCCCTGAGTGACATCACAATATAACTATTAAAACTATAAAACTAGAATTTTACATCATATATTTATACGTGCATCGATTAGATATCTATATTCATTATGTTTATAAACTATTATAAATCTGTTTTAACAACAAATATGATAAGCAATCATAAAGACTCAAATATGTCTCATTTTAATGTTATGATCGAAGCTACATTATATTCAAAACAAAATCTCACAATGATACCATATTTATAACCAAATATAAATATAATAGTTGTCATTTAAACTAGCCAATAACTGTAACTTTGAAAAATTCATTTTTACTCAATTAAGTGAACAATTGTTTTAAAATGATAATTTGCAAAGGTGAACATGAAGCATATAAAAAGTAATGTCAGTGAAAATGAAAGCGTTTTCTGTTGTTTTGTGTGGGGGGTTTTCATCGTATATTCACGTGGAAGCCAATTGCATATTTTTTTTTAAAGGAAGACTAATATATAATGATGATGATAATGATGATGATGATGATGATGATGATGATGATGTTGATGATGATGATGATGATGATGATGATGATGATGATGATGATGATGAAGATGATGAAGATGATTGTTTGTTTGTTTGTTTTTAGAGTTGGCAGTTACTCTTTCTACCCTGAAACATGGAACTGGTTTTCCTGGTCGAGTACGATTTGTTTACTCAGTAGTGAATGGAGAGATGATGATTCTGTTTTGATCTGGAGAAAGTTAAATCGACTTGGAAGTGAACTGGTCATCCGTCGACAGTATGTAGTTGATCAATGACAACAAACTTGCTAAAATAATAGGGCATTCAAAAAGTCTAATTCGACATTGTGCAACATTTACTTAATAGGGTCAAATCGCTTCATCCAAACTGAACATTTTGGACTTTATATTCATAGAAACCTCAATTATTTAGCGAAAGAATGGAAGAGAAAAAGAAAAACTGCTCCTCAAGTTGTTATATCATATCTTTTAAGGATGGGTTCAGTACAAATGGATCATATGGGGATTAGTGAGTGAATCATATTTTTGTTAATTTAGTAGTAGACGCATATGTACTATTTATAAAACAATGATTGAACAATGCATCTGCTTGTGATATGTGTGATTGGGGTTTCTTTTGCAGTCACAAAAACACCATTAAATATATAGGCCAACGCGATACTAAGCTGCTAGAAACTGTGGACTGTAAAATGTAAAAAACAAAAATTAATATAACAGCTTCATAAAATATCAAAATACCAAACACGAAACGTGGCTAAATACCCTGCTTCAGTCAATAACAACAACAACAACAAAACCCAAATGAAAACATGCATACATTACTAAAAACATCATATCGATAACTAAATATTTCGTACGTCCTTTCTGTTGAAGAGATTCCAAGATTTTTCTTCAACAGAGAGGACATTTTAAGTATTTTGTTCCTTTTTAAAGCGGTTATATTAATTTTTGTTTATAAAAATGTAGGCATAGGCTATGAAATCAGATGAAATCAAAACCGGGTAAGATGAAAAGAGAATATCATCGTCATTCCTGTTGATCACTGCTATGTTCAGGTATGGCTGCACAGCTATTCCTTTCCTTCACTTCAACGACTTTGTCTTCTGTGAAATCATATTTATTCATGTCGCTATCTCTACCTCTATTTTTGTGTTTGTCAATGGGAACTAAGCACGAATGTGAATCAAGAGCTCTTTGTATACTTTGGACTGGCGCACGACGGACGACAACACCCGCAAGATGGTCGTTGTCACTCTTGTCCGATTCGGTTGAAAATCGAACCGTATGCGAATCCGCAAAACGCACAAGACGATGGTGGTTTGATTTTTTCCTATTCCGCAGAGCTGTTTTCTCGAGCTCTACTTTGTTTTGCTTGTATTGGTGAGCACTCACAGGGGGATAAAATCTTGGAAGAACGTTGTGATACTTGTCGTCCAACATTTT
The DNA here is from genome assembly GCF_034508935.2 of Berghia stephanieae. Lineage (NCBI taxonomy): Eukaryota > Metazoa > Mollusca > Gastropoda > Nudibranchia > Aeolidiidae > Berghia > Berghia stephanieae. The sequence continues at coordinate 37,895,102 of NC_088363.1, forward strand.
TGCTTTTTCTGAGATGACTGTGAAGTCGGAGACTGCTTTGAAAGGTGCTGCTAATTGTTTGAGTCGAATGCCACCGGTTGATGGTGTTCCAGGGAATATAGAGCTATTGTCATTAGTTTGATGTTCCGTATGTTTGCTAACTACATCCGTTTCCTTGAAAGTCACTTTTGGTAGGTACCCAGTTAAACTCACTCCACCCATTGTGTCAACGGTGTGAGGCCTGCCACTGCCATGGTGAATACTATCATGTGCTTTAAGTAAAGCAGAATCCAAAGACGAACTCACTGAAGTAATATTATTGTTTTGTTCTGTCTGGGTCGTTGGCTTGCTTTCAGATTGAGCATGGATATTCTCTAGAGAAATACTGTTTTCTCTCTTCATTCTGTCTTTGTCGACTGTTTGTTTATGATTATCGACATCATCAATCCCGCTTTTGAGACTCATCACTTCCAACTGCATTCCAGCATCATCCGTGTCTGTGCTATTTCGTTTCTTTTGCGAGGTTTCGATGGCCTTGTTCACGCTGTCCATCAGTCTGTTGATGACATCGGAGGAGTCGAAGCTCTGACGGTCAAGATCGATGGATGTTCGTTCGGTTTTCCAGATACTGTCTCCAAAGAGACGCATCCTGCCATCTGTCAATATCTGCTGGGAATTGCTACGTAGAAAATACTTGGGTATTCCATATGATCGGGCAATTTCCATTGCTTTTCTGGGGTTCAGATATTCGTCATGACTTGCTGAAACTTTCCTGAGGATAGATTGTCAAAAGTCATCAGTTAAAAGCATAGTTCTGTTGGCATTACTTTTTTATGTATTATTAGAAAAGCAGGATATATCTTTCCTTTTTTATCATAAAAAGATTTACAGATGTTTATGACTTTTCTAACGAGAAAAACATGTGAGCGTTTATATGAGCTATTCTATATTCATTTAGGATAAGTTTACTAAACAAAAGCATTCCATGCTAAAATGGAACTCAAACTTTGCTGTCCACTATCTAGATCTAGAATAAAAGCATTACACACATTAATATTTTGGGGGACACAACTTTATAAAATATAAGCTTTTCAAAGATCAATGGAACATTGTAATTTAACTGCGTCGGTAGAAGTGTTTGGGAAAAAAATACTAGACTTTATCCAGGATCGGTAGCTTGATCCATTCTGCGTAAAAGTTGAGTACTCTGACAACTGAGCTATCGGACCTCTAAAGCCATGTTACAAGACATCAACGTCATTATTTTATAAAAATATATCCTCACTATTTCTTACAGTGTGCACATTGAGTTTTGTAACAGAAATAGTGCAATAAACATACTGGTCATAATATGATAAAATTTATTTGAAATGCACAATGTAATATAATAACGTTCGTCTTTTAAAATGGTGCTTTCAACATTGTAAAATTTTGTTTCATTTCCTAGGGACAGAATTACCTCATTCCTGTGGCGGTAGTGGCCTTTGGGATTCGTATCCTGACTTTGGAAGGGCGCTCTGACCCTTGAACTATACGCAAGTTCAAGGATGTCGCTGATGATCTGGAAGCTTTGCGTGACCTCAAATTACGTTCTTGAAAACTTGTGTTAGTGGCAAAGGAGATTCTGGAATTTGAAAGGTAAAAATTATACCTGTTTGTAAAAATGTCAGATCTATGCCAATTAAGGCAATGACAGTGGAGTCGACATAAAGAACCATCTGTTATCATCAACACGTTGTGAGCTGTAATCTACTAACAACTGAATTCCTCGAGAATGAAGGAGAGTGAAAAAAAAAAAAAAAAGAGAGAGAGAGAGAGAGAGAGAGAGAGAGAGAGAGAGAGAGAGAGAGAGAGAGAGAGAGAGAAGGGTTCGAGCCTTGTACGGCGCATAGTTGAGTCCTTGGAAAAGACTCTTTACTCACATTCTCTCACCGTACTCAGGTGTAAAATGAGTTCCTGGCCACTATTAGCGGTTTCTGTCGGAAAAAAAATATTATCGCCTAACAGGCGCCATGTCTCGTTCTTCATATTACTTGTTGCTGTTGTTCAGGGACCCTTTGTAAAACGCTTTGAGCTCTTTTAGTGGATATTGCGCTATATAAAATCTCAATTTTTGTTTGGAATGTTTAAAATCCCTCATAGTCAATACATTACCTCATGTCACTTGCACTAGGCCCACCATTTCGTACCCTCTCTCCCTTCATGCTGGACATCACAGCTGATGGTGGGGGCCGCTGTACGCTGTTGGGTCTGCTTAACCTTGACCCCGTGGCTGACGGAAGTTGTAGCATCGGCTGACCCGTGGGTGTGTCATTATAGGATCGTGCAAGAACGGAGGCTGACATAGCAGCGACTGTAATGGGGGGAGGGGTCAGTTGAGTGCAGGTCTTTACTGACCCTTGATTGATTTTGGGTAGCGTGGTCGTCGTCGTGGTGAAGGTTGGCCCTCAAGCTCTAGCATGGTAAATAAAAAGACGTTATTATATATTATTATTTATTTCATAAAATAATAATTATGTTTGATTGAAAGGAGATTGAGGTTTCTTCTTGAGCTTTTATATAGCGGAATATAGCGTTTTACAAGAGGACCCTGGCTAACATCAACACTTAACATGTAGGACGAGACATGACACCTGTAAGGCGATATTACATTTTTTTTTTTTACGAACAGAGACAACGCTCTTAACGGGCAGACTCATTTTACACCTGAGTACGGTAAGATAATGTAAGTAATGAGCCATTTCCTAGGACTCAACTATGCGCCGAGAGAGGTTCGAACCTAGGAGCTTCCGATCCGAAAGCGAGTGTCATACCGTAAGACCACATAGTCTTCTCATACAACAAGAATTGGTTTAATACACATAATTCATTATTGAAAATGTTACATTGAGATAAAAAGCAATATCGGTGCTATAATTACTGTCAGGATGGGAAACGAGATGCATTAATACATAACACTTTATAGATAGTGTAAAAGTCACTAGAGCTTCCTCGACGTCTTTGAAACTAGAGCTTTTATATAGCGCAATATCCACTCAATGTGCTCAAAGCGCTTTACAAAGGGTCCCTGACCAACAGCAAATCACAACATGGAGAACGAAACATGACGCCTGTTAGGCATATTACACTTTTTTCCGACACAGACAACGCTGTTGACAGCCAAGTACTCATGAGAGTAGAATTATGAGTGAAGAGCCTTTTCCAAGGATTCGACTATGCACCGAGCAAAGCTCGAAACCAGGACCTTCCGACCCGAAAGCGAGTGTCATACCATAAGACCACCCAGTCTTCTCATACAACAAGGTTTAAAACACATAATTCGTTTTTGAAAATGTTACATTTAGATAAAACGCAGTGTCACGGCTGTAATTACTACATTAAGAAATTAAGGAGCAGGTACCGGTGCAAGATAAGGATCTGAACAAGTGTGTATGAAATGTACCAGAGAAAGAAAGAAAAATACAAGAAAATAACCAGCCCAAAAGATTAGTCGACCTCGACTGGGGATCGAACTTCAGACATTTTGATTACCAGTCAGATGAACTACATGTAGCCCTACTAGTAGCGCGTTTGACCGGTAATCATAAGGTCTGAGTTTCAATCCCCAGTCGACGTAGACTGATTTTCGGGATGTGTTTTTTTTCTTATATTTTTCTTTCTTGCTCTGTCTGGCACCTTTCATACACACGTGTTCAGGTCTTTATTTTGAGGTAATTACTGTTAGATTGTGAAATGAGATGTATGAATACATAACACATTATAGATAGTGTAAAATCACGTCCTTCATTTTTGGGGATAAAAAACAATATTCATCGATTCCCAGGATATTTTGAATACTTAAATATTCCAACACACTCTCTAATCCTACCTTTCATGTAGCACTTCGTTAAATTCCATCAAGAAAAAGTTGTGACTATTAGCCTAGTGTCGTGTTCCACACGTAAAATCATAATTGAAACAATCTTTTGCCCTTACATAGTCAGGCGTCTGCCTGGCCATTATAATACTCCATATCTAATGATTTCATGAACATAATATATCACGTGATTTATATTTTTGATTCCAGAGTGTCATTAAATGAAACGGCATGAAAAATTATAATATGACAATTCTCTAAGTTAATGAGTTTGCTCACTGTCAACATATAAAATAAACCAACTGTAATTATTAAATAAACACACAACAGTAATGAGAATCCTTTCCCATAATATTATAATGAGAGCAAAACCAATATTATTCTAATAGAATCATTATCTAACGAACAAAGAAAATCAGATCTAATGCCTATGTGGCTAGTTCACGCTTGAATGGTTTCGTTTGGCTTTGCAGTCACCAAGAGGCGGTTTAAAAGATTATAAAACAGGGCAGCGGATAGCAAAGCGACGTATATATACGGCGGGTGTGCTAAGAGATTATTGCTCCACTGCAGGGGATTAACCAGTTAAATGCCATATTCTGGAGAGAAAAAAAACGGGTATTTAAAAATTTGGCCAGAAAACACGTCTTAATAATAATAATAATAATAATAATAATAATAATAATAATAATAATAATAATAATGATCGATGACGAACCATAATAATAATAATAATAATAATCGTAATAATAATAATAATAATAATAATAATAATAATAATAACAATAACAATAATAATAATAATAATATAATAATAATAATAATAATAATATAATAATAATAATAATAATAATAATAATAATAATAATAATATACTCTTATAGAGCGCACGGTATCCTCAACAATGATGCTTTTGGTGCTTTACTCGTACATCAAAACAAAACAATATAGAAAGTACATGACATCAAAAAAGAATTATTTTCACAATTTCTTGAACACAGGCAATGGATTGGATTCCCGGATGCTCTGTGGAATGATGTTCCATACAGACGTACCAAATTGAGAGAAAAGGACAAGGTTCCCGCCTTTGTACGAATGCGTGGGATAGCCGAAGGGGCGGTGTCATTGGAGGACCCCAAAGTCGGGTTTTTTCTTTAGGAGTGTGCAGCTATGTGGTCTAGTTGTATGACACTGGCTTTCGGATCGGAAGGTCCTGGGTTCGAGCCTCGCGCTCGGCGCATAGTTGAGTCCTTGGAAAAGGCTTTTTACTCACATTCTCTCACCGTACTCAGGTGTATAATTAGTACCTGGCCGTTAACAGCGTTGTCTTTGTCCGACAAATTGTAATATCGCCTAACAGGCGTCATGTCTCGTCCTACATGTTAAATGTTGCTGTTGACCAGGGACCCCTTGTAAAGCGCTTTGAGCACATTTAGTTGATATTGCGCTATATAAAGCTCAATTTTAAGCTCAATATTTTTTATTCTGTGAGGTAGGTCAGTGTTTTCCAGACAACGATAAACTAGGACACATGCTTTGAATTTTACCTTTTTCTCTTCCAAATATCGATCGATTTAAATGAATCTCATTTTGATAATAGCTCTCAAACCTGGGACTTCGCGATGTATTCCTTAGTCTCAGGTTTAAGAGATTTTGCCAAGATAAGAGTCATCTAAATCGTTTGGCGATATTACACTTTTTTCGGACAGAGACAACGCTGTTAACGGTTTAGTATTCATTTTACGCCTGAGTACGATGAGAGATTGTGAGTCAAGAGCCTTTTTCAAGCATTCCACAATGCGCCGAGCGAGGCACGAACCCAGGTCCTGCCGATACGAAAGCGAGTGACGGACGAGTTTTCTGGCCAAATTTTTAATTACGTGTCTTTCCAGACTACGACAGTCAACTGGTCAAAACAATACGGGACAATACTGCCATACTCTGGAAAAACCCATATTTAGAGACTTGGCCAGAAAACTCTTCCCTCAAATATCGATCGATTTAAATAACCCTCGTCTTAGCGAAAAACTTTCAAACTTGGGACTTCGCTATTTGAGTTAAAAGGCATGTGGGGAAAAATCATTAATGCATCAACTTGAACTTTTATTTTTGTATAAGATTCTGTGTTCCGATAATATCCATGCATCTATTTGCTCTTTTCTTTTGATTGTTTTCACTTTTATGTATTTATATTTGCAAAAATATCAGGGTATTTTGACCTATGTAACGTAACGCTCATTGATTATGATATGATGTGATAATAAAAGTTAATAATTGGAGATGAAATAACATTATTTGAATCTCCATCTTTGTTATCTTCATCATCATCATCATCATCATCATCATCATCATCATCATCATCATTATCATCATCAACATCATCAACATCATCGACATCATCATCATCATCATCATCATCATCATCATCATCATCATCATCATCATCAGCATCATCATCTTCAACACCATTATCATCAACATCATCATCATCATCATCATCATCATCATCATCATCATCATCATCATCATCATCATCATCATCATCATCATCATCATCTTCATTACAACGACATCGTCATTATCACCACCACCATGATCATAATTACCAATATGATCATCAAACTCACCAATATTATTTTTACCGACTCTTGGCCATGATACGTTTTTCATTCTGGCAAACATACTTGATAGGTTATTGAAATTGCCTTAATCGCTAATCAGCTCATAATCATATTCTCACCACACCATGGTACCAGCTGTCTGAACTCCGGCCAACACTATAACGGCTAAATGGTCACAAACCTTCACACTCCATTTCAAACACCGCTACCAGTGCCGCTACTTTGATAAGTACCAAATACCCTCGTTTGTTGACAAGACTAAGTAAATACCATTTTTTGGGTGCAGCTTTTAGGTATAAAACTCGCATTCGGACCGAAAATCCCCAGGGTCAATTCTTGCTCTCATTAACCTTCTCCTTACCAACTACATGAAAATCGTCATATTTGTTACGATACAATGAAAAAAAATTGAGCTTTTATATAGCGCAATATCCACTGAATGTGCTCAAAGCGCTTTACAATGAACATTAATTATTCAGATTTTTATTTTGTACATCAAAGAAATTGGAAGGAAAATCTTTGTTTAGTTTATGAAAACATAATGTTGTTTTGTAGAACAAAATTATGTTTGGCAAGCTTTTAGGTTTGAGTTTAAAAAATCAATGTTAGTGTTTGGTATGTATGACATTTTGGGGGATAATACTGAAAAGGGCTGGTAAGGAGAGAGTTAAACCTTCGTACTCCATTTCAATCAGAGCTACCAGAGCCGCTACTTTGATAAGTGCACAGCGATGTCTTTTGTCGACAAGACGAAGTAAGTAACAATAGGGAATGATACTTGTTCCAATCTCCTTGGAAATATGAAACCAGTCATCATCTAGAGGACTGGATACATACACTGTGCAACTGATCTTTTGCTTTCAGAGTGATGGCATCTTATTTTCTAGCCTAAAGTATATGAACTGGTCGTCAATAACGGTAATCCATCCTCGCTCTTCTACCTCCAGTAATCATAAAAATCTGCCTTGTGCGGCTATGTGGTTTTTTGTTATGATACTCGCTTTCGTATCGGAAGGACCTGGGTTCGAGCCTCCCTCGGCGCATAGTGGTAAAGGCTTTTTACTCACATTCTCTCATCGTACTCAGGTGTAAAATGAATACTTGGCCGTTAACGGCGTTGTGTCTGTCCGAAAAAAATGTAATATCGCCTATCAGGCGCCATGTCCGGTCTTACATGTTAAATGTTTCTGTTGGCCAGGGAACCCTTGTAAAGCGTTTTGAGCACGTTTAGTCGATATTGCTCTATATAAAAGCTCAATTTCTTAATAAGAATCTGCCTATATATTCTGCTACTAAAATAGTTATGTCACCTTAATGATTCAATATGTAACCGCTATTCATTGCTCTTGCATTGTCTGGAGGACTGGAGGAGTTTTGAACCGAAGAGGGGAAAATTTGACTTCATGGCTTTTACTTCCAATGGGGTAGCGTGGCTCAGCACTACGGTCTTTGCTTCGTACCCGAAAGGTACCGAGTTCGATCAATCACTCGCCGCTGCGCTGTGTGGCCTTGAGCAAGTCACCTCGACTTAGCTCAATTTGCGGAGCTGCCCTGCGGATGACGCATGAGTTATTTACATTACTTATTTACAAAACCGCCAGAAAGAATGGCATGCTTGTCACCTATTTATACTAGCAAATGTATATGGCCTATCTCAATTTATCAAATTAATATATAAAGTGTTGCTATTTGTTTTTGGTTGTATAATTTTACATTTTTTGTGCATTTGCATATTATACTATATCTATATGTATACATTGTCGCCATAGATTCTCAACTTTGTGTTTATACATTTTCATGCATGCCACGTCTGTAAACGAATTTCCATTTTTTTATGAATAAAGTATATTTTATCTTATCTTATAGTTCATCCATGGCTACCCATAGCAAAGTGAACATTGGAACCTGAGTCAAGGTCGGGTCTTCCCTTGGAATAGACCAAAGAGACAAATTTGCCCTATGGGATGAATAAAGGGAATGTAATGTTAAACACTTATTCAACGAAGGGGGGGGGGGGGGGTGAAGGATTCCCCCTTTTCTGAAAGCTTTCTGCTTTATTCTACATGCATTTTCTGTCACTTAAGTATTGAATTTAAGTAAAAACCAGGTATAAAATAAACACCTGGCAGTTAACAGCGTTTTCTCTTTCGGAAAAAAAGTGTATTATCGTCTAACAGGAGTCATGTTACGCCTTGGTGTTTTTATCAGGAACCCTTTGTAAAGCGCTTTGAGCACGTTTAGTGGATATTGCTCTATATAAAAGCTCAAGTAGGAGATAAATTAAAAAATAATGATGATGATGATGATGATGATAATAGTAATAATAATAATAATAATAATAATAATAATAATAATAATAATAATAATATTGACAATAATAATAATAATGATGATGATAATAATAATAATATTAATGATAAAAATAATACTGATAATAATAATGATTGTAGTGATAAGGGCGAACAATGATTATGACAATGATAGTAATAGTAATCATCACTTTAATCATCGTCTTCTTCATTATAATTATTAAGAGTATACACGAGTAAAACAAAAAGAAATCCTGCTTGGTTTAATTCCTTAATTATTTACGTATGGTCGTAAACTTTAAAAAGATGCATTCCGCCTCGTTACAAGTGTACATAAACCATTAAAAAATATAAATTAAACGACATTTTCATGCATATTTTTCTGCCAAGAAAAATAGTGACATCTCAAGTGACATTTTCCAATTGGGTGGTTCAATCTAAGAGATGCAACTGGGGAAATCTTGATTGTTTAACTGTTCATCACGAGTTATATCCCCTGAAAGTCCATAGTTTGAACATTGTTGATGATAGCCATTCAAATCATTAATGGTTATGAAAATAAACATTGAAATAGTCCTGTTGCGCCATTGGGCCCATTAAGTCAAGGTTTATCCCGGTTTCTGTACCATGAACCGTACAATCGCAATTTAATTTTTTGTAAAGTTAAAAAGCACGACTTCTCCTTATCATCTAGAGCTTCAAATTTTAAAAAGGGAATATGTTTACCATTGGCAATGTCCTTACTTGTTCCCAACAAAGTAAAAATCAATAAACAAAACATTAAAAAAAACACCAAAAAAACCCAAAAAAAACATGAGATTTTATATAGCGCATACCCACAAAACGTTCTCAAAGCGCTTTACAAAGGGTTCCTAACCAACGCGTAACATGTATTACGAGACATGACGCCTGTTAGGCGATAATACCATTTTTAGCCAGCCATTTTTAAGAGTGATTCTTTAACATGTATTAATCACACTATCTCATAGTTATTTTGTGTTGGTATGTTATATCATGTGGCTGACGTTGTTAGTTTTTTAAAAAAATCTAAACGCATAGCAATTATTTTGATTTTCCATGTGATTGAGTTAAAGGTCACAACACAACATGTGCTCAAAATGACCTGCATAATTAAAGAGAAATTTCACAGTTTTCACAATATCCAACATCACAATAGGACATTTTGTTGAATTTGACCTATGGGTGTGTTTATAAATTTCATAACCAAAATACAGCGTATTCACATTTATCAACAAACATCCAATCGTTGGACAGCAACAAATCATGGTGATTGATGACTCAGTTGGACGAAAACCTGAATATAAGAACCGCTCCTATTAGCTATTTTAATAAATACAATATCAAGTTATAAGGTTACCCCAATAAAATACCATCTTGAGATGATTGGTCACAAAATGCTAAACTTGTAACAGGAAACTTGAAAAAGTGTGTGTAAAACAGAAAGAAAATTACAAGAAAAAAAAATGTTCCAAAAAGTCACCCTGCCCTGACCGGGGATCGAATCTCAGACCTGATTTTTTGGGGGGGATGGGTTGCATGTTTATTCCTGCTTTGTCTGATACTGTTTCATGCACACCTTTCCAGATCTTCATCTTACACCGGTGCATGCTCCCTAATTTGTTAAATGAACCAGTAAACAGCCAAACTATGTAAAAAAAAATAGTTTAAAAACTAAGTAGCATCAGAGCCTTTAGACCCTTAGAGCCGGGGTTTATCCCGGTTTCTATTGCGTGAAACGGACAATAGCTATTGCTTGCTACCCTTTGGATAGGAGCTAGTCTATCGCAAAGTACTTCCGCCAAATCTAACATACCCAGCTACCCAATCACTACTGGGTGGACATTGGGGTCAGAAAAAAATCCTTTACTACACCCGGGATCGATCTCAGTCCCTTTACGTGTGAAGCAAGTGCTCTACCAACTGAGCTATCGGTAAACAAAAAAGCAAAAAAAACAAGTCGTATTTAAGAATTTGGCCAAAAAACGTTTCCTTCAAATATCGATCGTTTTAACTGACCCTCATCTTGGCAAAAACTCTCAAACATGGGAAATCCCAGGTTTGAGAGTTTTGCCAAGATAAGGGTCATTAAAGCAATCAATATTTAAAGGATGAGTTTTGTGGCCAATTATTTTAAATATGAGTTTTCCCAGAATTTGGCTGTTAACTGGATAATAGGGAACATAAACTTGCACTTTTATTTTACTGTGTCCTTGATGATTATCATCAGGCTTTGATGACAATGGATCAAATTCGTGGGCGGATGCAACATAGCATAAGAATATAACCCCATTCAATGATAGAGTAGAAACACATACATATGGGGGAAATAAAACGTTAAAATTATAGCCTAATCACTCCACATGCCATCAATTATGTACTCGTTAACTGCCGTCCTCTGGAAAAACGCGCATTTAAAAATTTGGCCAGAAAACGTCCTGCATTCAAATATCGATCGATTGAAATGATTCTCATCTTGGCAACATCTCTCAGACAAGGGACCTTGCGATGTCTTGATTAAAGTCCCAGGTTTTAGAGTTTTTGCCAAAGTGAGAGTCATTTAAATCGAGTTTTCTGGCAAATTTTTTAATAACGTGTTATTCTCAGAGTTCGGCGATTAACTGGTTAAAGGAAAGGGGGTGGGGGTGGGGGAGAGGGGGTTGTTAGTGTAATTAGATTTCATTATACTGATTATTATTCTATGGGATCGTGTCACGTGATTTCACAGAGCAAAAGCGTTTGTGTCATGATTTTTCTCCTTAAATCTTTTTTTTTTTTACCAAACTGGGAGACAAATCATAAAATACCACTGAAAGAGACTTTAATTCAATTCCCGAATGTTGCACATCAAACGTTCAAAGGAATTGTCGTGAATGTTGAATGAACGATTAAAAAGTGTAGATAATTGAATAACCTTGTGCTTAAAGTGTCATTGACTCATGGGTATGTTGAAAAAAATGCAGGTTAAAATTTGGATTAGGCTATAGAGCAGTAAAGTTAGGTGCCCCAAACGTAAACAATAACAAGTTGCTAGTGATTTCCGTTAGGGACCGGAATAATTTACGCACAATATAGGTCTCCCAATTTTGTAGTTTGAGTTGTAGGCAATACACTTTCAGTATTGAAAATATGTTTACATAAAATCTAACAGTTGCAGAAATAATAATATAAGGCTAAATTATTATGAAAATCAGGCTCCGAATAATTCTCGTTTTGTTCACACCAGCGCAATAATTTGCTCTGGTCTAAAAATAGATAGACTGTAACTTTTGATAAATTTTAGAAAATTTTACCTTTTGTTCCATAAAATATCCATATCTAGACATTATTTGATGCATGATCGAGTATTTATGAATATGTGTTTCTTTTGCCACCTAACAGCCAAATTTTAAAGGTTATTTTTTTTCTATTATTTACATTGGAACGTGAGCTGTCAAGACAGGAACATGTGGTTTGCCACGTGCTTCTCGACCTTTGTTTACGTTTGGGGCACCTAACTTTACTGCTCTATATATAAAGTATACAAAAAACAAAATTGTAGTATCGTATTGAGATTAGGGGACTTAGATTATGATTATCATGAAAATAATTATCGGTGAGTGAATTGAGGTGCCTACACATCCTGCTACTAAATTTCAATTTGTAAACGATTCATTGGTTGTTGTACCTCCGGAGGGCTGGTTACAAACTTCCAAGGAGAACTGGAAGAGAGGAGAGAGTGACGTCACGACTTCTGTTGTTTATTCTCATCTGACATTTATTTCTCTACTCACTTCATTTCTTGTTATTATCAATAAAAGTACCTGCTCCACTCAACTTTCTAAATTAATTTTCAATATAAGTTTGTTTTTTTTTAATTGGGCGAAGTTGATAAAGGAGCAATTTATGTTCACTAGACCCGCCTGACACCTCTTTTAAGCTGGGAAATACTAAGAAAGGTGTCATGTTGGTATGGTTATTATACAATTTTACATGGTTGGGGGAGGGGGAAAGAGTGTGTGTGGGGGGGGGGGGGGTAGGTACGTAGCTAATTCGAATACGAGCTCATGTCACGCACGCGAACTCCACAACGTGAATTGATATGAAAGAGTCCTGAATTAAGTCCCATTGCGTGTAGAAGATACTTTTTCGCCCCTCTAAATTGACTGTCGTGCTCTAAAAAAAATGACATGAATATGTTTATGTTGTGTATATCGCACGCGTGAAAGAAAGAGAGGAAGAGAGAGAGAGAGAGAGAGAGAGAGAGAGAGAGAGAGAGAGAGAGAGAAATAAGTAGGAGTGAAATATCGGTTCAATGTCAACATATAACGTTATAACAAGTGTAACTAAATGACAATTTGCCATATTTATGGACAATAAAGATCTATTATTATTATTATTATTATTATTATTATTATTATTATTATTATTATTATTATTATTATTATTATTATTATTATTATTATTAATATGACGGCAGATATGATATAGTGAATGCCGTATGCTGTAACATTGACTGACAACCTTACCGGTTTTGACTTTATCACGACACAAGAAAACTCAAAATTCCATAATGTATTGAAACCTAGGACTCTATAGATGTCGCTGATTGAAACGCATTTCCTATAAGAGACCCATCGTTTTCAGAGTTAACGTTTATCATTCCCTCATGTTTTCTTTATCCATAACTTAATAATCATAACGCACACCTTGCTTCACCCAAAAGCATTCAATTGCTGCACACATTTAATTTTATCTTTAACTATCATGTCGAAGGAACGAACTTTACTTTACTCAACTCTTTGTAATGGTGTTAGACATCCTTTTTATGATAAATTGGGTGTCCCAATAGCTTAGTTGGTAGAGCACTCGATCCCGGGTGCAGTCGAGTTTGTTTGTTTGTTTTTTTTTGGACACCCCCCCCCCTGTCCACCCAGCAGTGAATTGGTAGCTGACTCTGTTAGATTTGGCGGAAAGCACGTTGCGATAGACTAGCGTCCTATCCAAAGGAGAGCAAGCAATTGTTAGTGTCCGTTTCACGATATAGAAACCGGGATAAACCACGGCTCCGTGGGCCCAATGGCTCTGAATGACTACTTTTTTAATGATAAATTCTCACTAAATTCTATCAATCAGACTATAAACATATAAGGTTTTTATGTTTTGGTACATTATATCCGGCCGTCGGGTGTTATGAGTTTTTTGTGAATAAACACATACCATCAATATCCGGCTGGTGGCTGTTATGAGTTTTCTGAATAAACGCATAGCATCTATATAAGAACGAAGTTGACGTCACTCAGCTCTTTGCCATTGTCTTAGACAGCCAGCCTGTTAATGATTACTTCTCACTAAATTCTACCTGTCAGACTTTTGAATTTAAAGGTTACCACAGTTTTGTCTGTTGGTATGATTAATCTGGCTGGCGAATGTTGTGGGTATTTTACTTAAACACATAGTATCGATACGGCAGACAGACATATACGTTTGATTCTCTTTTGCCTATTATATCAAAGAACCGTAAAATTGATGCATTGTGTTTTGTTTAAAATCAACTCACAACATCCGCCAGCCGGACGTACAAACACACAATTATATGTAAGATTAAAAGTTTATATATAGTCTGATTGATATAATTTAGTGATAATTCATTATAAAATGACTTGCTAAAAGCGACAACAAAGAGCTGAGTGACGTCAATCTCGTATTTGTGCCTTACATCTGGCTGGCATATGTTAGTATTTTTCTTAAAGGCATAAAATCAGTTTTAAAATAGACCGACTGTTACACCAAGATCAAAACAAGAGCTGCCAATAGCGAGTGATTATCGCGTCCTCGTTTAGCATTCACGATCCATCAAACGTGGCCTGCGACTCTCTATTATTATGAATGGGTGTTGTGCGCGTGGACAAAAATGGAGAGGGAGTGAGCGGGTGTGAGTTAGTGAGCAATGATGAAGTGAGAGAGAGAGAGAGAGAGAGAGAGAGAGAGGGGGGGGGAGAGAGACGGGGAAATGGATGGGTGTGAGTGTGTGCAAGGGTGTCGCTTTGACCATGATGCTAGTTATACTCAATTGTTATTTTGATGCTATCTCAGTCACCATACAACTTTTCTAACCTTTCGTATTGAAGTATCTAATGACGGAATGTCAAATTATTGTGTCAGATGATGAATTCCTCTGTAATGCATGATGCGTATTTCTAATTCCATTGGATTGGAATTGAACAGATGTATGATTATTTCTGTGGTTGTTGTACATCTTGGGAAATAAACTATTATATTATCTAGTTATCGCTTACATTAAAAAAAGACGATGAAATAACCCACTTCAATTTATCCAATTCCAAATATAAAATGTACAGGAATATTCTAGTATGATAATATAATATATTTTATGACAAAGTGTTTTGTAAATACAACCATTAAGTAAGAAGTGTATAAACAGTTTTGTTTGTATTGATATTCCTAACATTTGAAATTTTGTAATGTTTTCGTGTTTCATGGATACGTGAGATACGACTTTGTGTCAACTAAAAATCGTAAGTAAAACATCAGATAATGATGAAATTCCCATGTTGTAATCATGCTCCATCTATTTATTTATTTATAATTTATTTATTTATTATTTTTTATTTTTTTATTTTTTTTATTTTTTTTATTTATATGTCACCATTTGCTGTCTCCAATGTGAAGTTTTCTTCGCCATAAACATAATGTGCAACTTTATTCGAAGTACAGTATGGTTATTTTAAATAATTAATCATCCTTGTATTTCACTGGTAATGTAAAGATATTCGTTGAAATATCTAAAATATAAATACTGCCGTACTCAGGAAAAAATCCATATTTAAACAATTGAACAGAAAACTCGTCTTTCTAATATCGATCGATTTAAATGAACTACTTCATCTTCGCAAAAACTCTCAAACTTGGGACATCGCGAAGTAGTAGTAGTTATTGTAATAGTAGTAGTAGTAGTAGTAGTAGTAGTAGTAGTAGTAGTAGTAGTAGTAGTAGTAGTAGTAGTAGTAGTAGTAGTAGTAGTAGTAGTAGTAGTAGTAGTTAATGTAGTAGTAGTATTGTAGTATTGGTAGTAGTAGTAGTATAGTAGTAGTAGTAGTAGTAGTAGTAGTAGTAGTATAGTAGTAGTAATAGTAGTAGTAGTGTAGTAGTAGTTAGTAGTAGTAAGTAGTAGTAGTAGTAATAGTAGGTAGTAGTGTTTGTAGTAGTAGTAGTAGTATAGTAGTAGTAGTAGTAGTTAGTAATAGTAGTAGTAGTAGTTAGTAGTAGTAGTAGTAGTAGTAGTAGTAGTAGTAGTAGTAGTAGTAGTAGTAGTAGTAGTAGTAGTAGTAGTAGTAGTAGTAGTAGTAGTAGTAGTAGTAGTAGTTAGTAGTAGTAGTAGTAGTAGTAGTAGTAGTAGTAGTAGTAGTAGTAGTAGTAGTAGTAGTAGTAGTAGTATAGTAGTAGTAGTAGTATAGTAGTAGTAGTAGTATAGTAGTAGTTGTAGTAGTAGTATAGTTTATTAGTAGTTAGTTATAGTAAACATTGTCAGAGTTAAGTAGAGAAGGTTGATCCAGTATAAGCACTTGTCGACACGAAAGGGTCAGATAGCCCAGTCGATAATTATTTCTGACACCCCCCCCCTCTCTCTCTCTCTCCTCTCTCTCTCTCTCTCTCTCTCTCTCTCTCTCTCTCCTCTCTCTCTCTCTCTTTTCTATCCACCCTGCAATTTTTGGATAACTGGGTCTATTATATTTAACGGAAAGTACTTTGCGATAGACTAAAATCCTATCCAAAGAGTAGCAAGCAGTTGTTATTGCTAATTTAAGCATGAGCTTATCTGCAGGTCCGATAACCCAAATTATGGGGATCATTGTTGTAATGGAAATACATACTCTCAAACCAACTTATAATATTATTGTCCATTACAGCCATTTTGAATCAAGCCCATAATTGCGTTCGGTTATCGGACCTGCTATTATGTCCCCTTGTGTTTCACGCTAGAAAACCGGGATAAACTCCGGCTCTATAGGTCTATTGACTCTAAAGGATTATTTTTCATTTATACCAACAGGTAAGTTATTCCATGATTCTTGAGCATTTGGGGAAAGGAATGAAAATATCTCCAGCATTACACGAAGGATAAAGGTTTGAAATCTTACTGGGCCATTTCGTCAGCATTTCTATTGCACTCTAAGGCGACGATTCAGATTTCGATGGAAGTACTTTTGTGTCCACCCAACAGTGATTGGGTAGCTGGGTGTGTTAGATCTGGCGGAAAGTACTTTGCGATAGACTAGCGTACTTACTATCCAAAGTTTAGAAAGCAATTCCTATTTTCCGTTTCACGCTATAGAAACCGGGCGGGATAAATCCCGGATCCACTGGCCCGATGGCTATGAAGGACTACTACTTTTGAGATTGGCCATTGCTGTATTAAAAAGTCATTCTTCAGAACCATTCATCATCATCATCATCATTGCCTTTTTCACCCTGGGTCAGGGTATAGGCCACAGACAAACAGTTTCCATCCTTCTCTATCCTGGGCTAACTTTTTTTAAAAATCTCATTGCATGTCTTATCATTTCTCTGTATATCAGCTTCTTTAATTCCTCTCCGTGTGGCCGTCCCCTTGATCTTCTGCCCTGAGGGTTCCAGTCCAATACTTGCTTTGTTATAGTGGAGTCATTCTTTCAAAGGTCCAATCCACCTCCATAGTCTTCTTCCTATTACCTCTCCCACTGGTTTCTGCTGTGTTCTTTTCCATACTTCTTCATTTTTAATTATATCCATCCATTTTATTCTGAGTAGCTTACGCATGCACCTGTTTACGAAAATCTGTACCCTTCTTATACATGCCTGTGAAGTTTCACATCCATACAGTAGGATATATTTTACGTTTGAGTTGAAAAGTCTTAGCTTGAGTAGAAGGGAGATATCTTTAGTTCTCCAAACTCGGTTACTAGGCCCATGGAAACAGGGTTTATCCCGGTTACTACACGTGAAAAACGCTTTATCTTCGATTGAATAAAATTTGCGCTTTAAACATTTTGATTTTTATTCCTAGGTCTCTTAGCACGTTGAAATAATTTTTTGTGTATGTAGCATGGCGTCGTTTTTCTCAAATCCATTTTCTACAGACTCTCCTCTTCGAGTGGGCCTAACTCAGTCAATTTTAAAGACTTTTATCTAGAAAGGTACCGACAACATGTAGACAGTTGTCTACAAGTTTATACCATACCAGTCAAGATGTAGACAGTTGTCTACAAGTTTATACCATACCAGTCAAGATGTAGACAGTTGTCTACAAGTTTATACCATACCAGTCGAGATGTAGACAGTTGTCTACAAGTTTATACCATACCAGTCAAGATGCAGACAGTTGTCTACAAGTTTATACCATACCAGTCAAGATGTAAACAGTTGTCTACACGTTTATACCATACCAGTCAAGATGTAGACAGTTGTCTACAAGTTTATACCATACCAGTCAAGATGTACACAGTTGTCTACAAGTTTATACCATACCAGTCAAGATGTAGACAGTTGTCTACAAGTTTATACCATACCAGTCAAGATGTAGACAGTTGTCTACAAGTTTATACCATACCAGTCAAGATGTAGACAGTTGTCTACAAGTTTATACCATACCAGTAAACAATTTCCCATAAACTATTTCTATATTCGGCTTACATTTGATTGGACTATTATCTGGTACTTCCCTTTTATACCTTTACAGGTATCGACAAAATGTAGACAGTTGTATACAAGTTCATACCATACCAATAAATAATTTCTGATTATCTATTTTCGGCTGACATTTAATTTGACTATTATCTGGTACTTCCTGTTTTACCATCAAAGGGTTATTTAATCATACAGTACAAAGTAATTATTTCGCACTCGCCAGTAATACATGCTAGGTAACATTCCTAATTGTTGTAATTATCATTTTTTTCATTAATAGTAAATGTGTAATCTCAATACGCTTCAACGGTCCTAACGTCATTTCCCTCGTAATGACGCATAGTAACTTAGTAGCTGGCTCTAAACTATCGGAATGGCGGGCGCCCTTATGAAATATTTCTCCGACGAGCATAAAAGCGTATCAAGAGAAGAAAAAAACATAAATCTGATCATGTTTTGACTTTTACACATTCTGATCACAAGACATACGAACAGTTCTAGCCAGCATGAAGAATAAAAAGTACCGATTATTTGTTTAGAACCACGATGGCCGCCGTTGCTGGGAGACGTGATATCAGACTATTGAATCCAATTGTAAAGCCCTCATTGCATTTTTTGAAAACCCTGTTTTTCATTTTTAACTATTTAATGTTTATAATTTAGCCCTAAACTATGGAGATGTAGCATTCATCATTATCGCAACCCTGCAAAATGCGAGGATAAAAAGAAAGAAGAAAAACTTATACCCTAAACTGGACAGCCGATGTCGGTCCGGTTTTGCTTTCATCAGAATTTATAACATTTCTCTTTAATCGATTTTAGGAAGCTTCTTGTGTCTGTTCGTTGGAGTCAATACACGAAGAAATTAACATTCTTACGAGGACATACATAATTTATTTTTATCTGGTCAATGAAGTTGGTGATCAATAATATCCCCGAGACATTTTACAAGTTTAGTTTCTTTTTGATATCGCTCATGAATAACATAATTTGATTTGTTGGTTTAGCCCTGTTTACAATTTTCATAACTTTGCATTTATCGAGAGGAATTGGTATATTTCTATTTTGTTTTATCGTTGACAAAGAGTCTCTAGAAATGTTTGTAAAAGTTTGTGATTGTTTCAAATTGTCAATATAAAGTTCTTCAGAGCCATTCGTTCCGATGGAGCCGAAGTTTATCCTGGTTTCTATAGGGTGAAACGGACAATAACAATTGCTTGCTACCCTTTGGATAAGACACTAGTCTATCGCAAAGTACTTTCCGCCATATCTAAAAGCTACCCAATCACTGCTGGGTGGAAGGCGGTCAGATAAAAAAAAAAGATCTCGACTGCATTTGGGATCGATCTCGGTCCCTTTACGTGTGAAGCTGCTCTACCAACTGAGCTATCGGGACCCCTAATTTTTCAAAATTATAAGAAACTATTATTATCTGCAAACAACCTTAGCTTTGTTACTGAAGTTCGATGTTTATAACTTGAGCTTTAATATAGCGCAATATCCACTAAACGTGCTCAAAGAGCTTTACAAGGGATCCCTAGCCAACAGCAACATTTAATATGTAGAACGAGATATGACGCGTGTTGTGCGATATTACAAATTATTTTTCGGTCAGAAACAACACAGATAACGGCCAGGATCTCATATTACACCTTAGTACGGTGAGAGAATGTGAGTAAAGAGTCTTTTCAAAGGATTCAACTATGCTTAAACCCCGGACCATCCGGTCAGAAAGCGAGTGTCATACCACAAGAGCAGATAGCTGCACACATAATCAATGTTGATTAAGTAAATTGAGAAAAACTACGGCGTGGAAGTTGTTCTCTTGGTTCCTTATAGCCGTATGGATGTTTTATTTGACAATTCCATTTTCTTTTTCTGCTTAGGTCAGTGCGGCTATATGGTATGACACTCACTTTCGGATCGGAAGGTCCTGGGTTCAAGCCTCGCTCGGCGCATAGTTGAGTCCTTGGAAAAGGCTCTTTACTCACATTCTCTCACCGTACCCAGGTATAAAATGAGTACCTGGCCGATAACAGCGTTGTCTCTGTGCGAAAAAATTGTAATATCGCCTAACAGCGCCATGCACCGTCCTTCATGGTTAGAGTTGCTGTTGACCAGGGATCCCTTGTAAAACGATTTGAGCACATTTAGTGGATATTGCGATAAATAAAAGCTCAATCATTTTAGGTCTGATATAAAAATAACAAATGAATCCAACAAAGTCCTGATATTCTGTACCGTTTAAGTCTCGTTAAAAACTCCTTATTGTTTACTATGTCAAAAGCTATTGGGAAATCTAAATGCATTGATTCAAATATGCCTTTGGCAATTAATCGATTGTTTCAGAGATTAATGATTTTGTTACTAACTTGAGCTTAATTATAAAGCAATATCTACTAAATATGCTCAAAGTATTAAACAAGGGATCCCAAGCCAACAGCGACACCTAAGACATAGGATGAGACGACATGACGACTATGAGGTACTATTACAACATTATTATGACAGATACAACGCTGTAACCAGCCATATCTACTTAAGAGTGCATCCAATATGATTCAAAAGTCTGACGTCACTTCCACCCAGCAACGAACAGCTTGGTTCTAAATAAAGAAATTCGATACTTTTTATTCTTCATGCTGGCTATAGCTTTTTCACATGTCATTCGATCAGAATGTATAAAAGTCAAAATATGATCAGATTTATAATGTTTTTCTCCCCTGGATACACTTTTATGTTCGTCGGAGAAGTATTTCATAGGGGCGTCCGCCATTTTCCCGATAGTTACTAAGTTACTATGCGTCATTACGGGGAAAGTGACGCCACGACTGCTGAAGCCTATTTACAGTCAGTGATTTTGAGTGAAGAGTCATCTCCAATTACAAATTTGCGACGCTCAGAGTGGCCTCGAACCAGGAACCTACCGGTTAGAAAGACAAACAATAAGACCACAAAACGACACAAATGCTGAAATGATTCCTAACTGCTTTTTGAATGGTTTTGAATGATTTAGCATTCGAGCCATATAAAAACATCAAAGCATTCTAGCAGTTAGAAAGTTTGAAATCTTTAATTTTCAGATTTCGATCAATCTACCTTGAAATTGTGATCTCATCTTAACGATCATTTTCAGTATTTTCCCCAAATGGCAGGCTTAACCAGCAGAAAAATTGTTTGTTTTTTAAAACTCAAACAATCTCTCTACAAAACAACTTTATGTCCTTCTTAATGAAACAAAGATCATTCTTCAAAGTTTGTGATGTACAAAATAAATCTTAATAAGAAAAATGTATATTGTGTCGTAACAAATGGTGAAGGTGGTAAGGAGAGGGTTAGAGGTGTTTCCAGTCGTTAATGATTGTATAAGTTTGAGGTAGTACTGCCTGGATTTACACACACACACACACACATATATATATATATATATATATATATATATATATTATATATATATATATATATATATATATATTATATATATAACTGTACAATGACAGTTTGAACGCAATGAAATCGTGCTGCATAATTTATGTCAGTTATATTTTACAGCGCTGGCTGGTCTTATCGGATACGATACTTTGTTGTTGTTGTTGTATTGTCTCATAAACTTGCAATCAATTATGAATACCAGTAAGCTACTGGCACAGGTCCTTGAATCACACAGGTCATTAGTGGAATCGACGATGGAGAAGAAGTTGTACAACGTTATGTTATGAGTCTGGTGGACTGCATAGGCCATTAGAAGTGATACGAAGAGAGAGACGTGGCCGAGTGATTAAGGCATTGCACTGTGATCCGGATGACCTGGGTTCGAGCCCCGCTTGAGGCACTTTCGGTTTTTTTCCTTGAGCAAGATTATTTACCCTCAACTTGCTCACTTGGACAACATGGGTGATTCCTGTTGACATCAGACATCTTGTTTGATGAGTTATCTATATTCCTTCGTGGAAGGCTAGGCGACGATATCTTATGATATCATGGCGCAAAAGGCATAATTATTTTAAAAAAAAAAATTAAAAAAAAAAAAAATATATATATATATGCACCTGAGATTATAATATTAAAATATAATGGTATGGAGGAGAGAGAGAGAGAGAGAGAGAGAGAGAGAGAGAGAGAGAGAGAGAGAGAGAGAGAGAGAACATAGCCGCATCCCACTATTGAAAAAGAAAAAGAAAATCGGAAGCGGGGAGAATATGACGTCACAGTATTGTTACCGTCTTGACACGAAACGCCTACGCCTACGCCCAGATGTTATTCTGCCAGCACTCTTGAAAATACCCGTATTCAAAAAAATTTGGCCAGAAAACTCATTCTTCAAACATTCATTAACAAGAAAGATCCTCAACTTGGCAAAAACACTCAAACATCGGACTTCGCGACGTCCCAGGTTTGAGAGTTTTAGCCAAGATGAAGGTCATTGTAATAGATCGATATTTGAAGGATGAACTTTTTGGCCATAACGTTATTTATTTCCAGGTTCCACAGTATTCGTCCATACTTGGCGTGAAAAGCTTAAGATGTTATTTGGATTATTTCTTGTGCATTTTGTCTCTAATTCTAGCCCTTGTCACACCGTTCTATGCTGTTGATTCCCAGCAGCTTTGAGTAAGGCACGTTCACAGTCCAATAAGGACGCTCTTCCCTTTGCGAGACACGCAGCCGGTCCAAATTCTCTGCCTAACCCTGACAAAAACACGATTTTCTAATTTTGGCCATATCGAATCCATCTCAACTACCGACAGATTAGTAAGACCCTTAAGATTTCTCAAATGTAAGAACTCTTTACTTCTATTGCCCCGACTTTACCAATTAACCAGTAGATTTTTGACCAATCGAATCATAGAAATTGTGACACACCTTCACACGTGCTCGGACAAACATAGTTGGTTCTTTATAAACAATAACGTGAATAAAATCGAACTCTCTCTCTCTCTCTCTCTCTCTCTCTCTCTCTCTCTCTCTCTCTCTCTCTCTCTCTCTCTCTCTCTCTCTCTCTCTGATCATTGTTATTGTTTTATACCGCCAAATGGGTGAATAGTTATCGCAAGATTTTTTCGAGAAATATTATAATAAACGATTAAATTTACATAGTTTTCTGTGTTGGTTCTATTGATCAGCAATGGGTATTTTACTTAGACACATTCTATTGCTCGTAAGACCCGTGTAGTTTGATATATTCACCAGGCATTGCCACTGTTTACTTTTTGACGACTGTCCGGGAGGCGTGGTTATCTAGGTGTCCTTTCTAGGAAAATCATAACATTAGTTACGGTGAAATGGACGCTTACCTTTCAAATTAATGTTTTTTATACATCACAAATTGTTTTTCACCTCTCAAACATACTACATGATTTATTCTACTCAATAAAACTTCAACATTGATACACATAATGAAACAATTAGTATTTAATTCAATATGATAATACGTAATAATCCTTAATCCTTAATCTCAGGCGCCTGGAGCATATTATACCGACTTGTCAACAGTACTCATTTTAACTGGAGTACCAACCATTTGTTGCGTTATATATTGATTATTTGCTTATTGTATAGTTTATGCGGGCTATTGCCTGAAGGTAAATTAAGTATAGTTAATTTTCTTTTCTTCTTCCATGAACCTAATTCAGTTCTCACTACAATTCGACAATATGTCAAGGTAAGACAGATACCATGATTGCATGTTGACATCGATTCAATTACGTTGGAAACGTCAATCAATTTGATAAATAATACAAAGCTGCTAGAACCCATGGGCTGTAAAAAAAAAGTAATAAACAAAAAATGAATATAACAGCTTCAAAAAAAAAGAGGAAAATATAAACACGGAACGTTTCAGGCTCAAAATCCTTCTTCAGCCAACAACAACAAAACAATAAAAAGATAAATGCATTAAATAAAAAACAACAGATCAATGACTACATAATATAAGGAACGGAATTGACGTCACTTGGCTGTTTGTTATTGTTTTTATTCAGCCATTCTTATGAGTAGTTCTCACTAAATTGTATCTATCTGGCTATAAACGTTTGAGGTTAAGTTTACGTTTTTTTTATGTGTGTTGGCACGTTATATCCGTCTGGCGGATGGTGTGAGTTTATTTATTAAACGCATAGCATTCAATAGTCTGAAGTCACGTCGCCCAGCAACGGCGGCAATCTTGGTTCTAAACAAAGAAAATTGGTACATTTTATTCTTCATGCTGACTAGAACTTTTCATATGTCTTGTGATCAGAATGTGTAAAAGTCAAAACACAATCAGATTTATAATGGTTTTTTTTTTCATCTGGATACGCTTTTATGCTCGTCGGAGAAATATTTCATAAGGGTGTCCGCCATTGTTCCGATAGTTTAGAGCCAGTTACTAAGTTACCATGCGTCATTACGAGGGAAGTGGCGTCATGACTGTTGAAGCGAATTAATCACAGATCGTGGAAGTTTATAAATCACATCGGAGATACGAAGCCCTTCTGACCAAAATATTACGTCAAAAGACAAGTATTTGACCACAAAAGAAAACGAATCGTGAGTTGTATTCACTAAGTCAACCAATGGAAGCACTTGTTTCCTTGAGTACTACAGACGACAACTCACTAGATGGTGAAAAAAAACCCCTCAAAAATGACGTCAAACTATAAGTCCTAGTGGGTTCAAGCTTAGCCATCTTTAACATAATATAGCCTGATACTAGAACCCCCTAGGACTGGCAGTTTGACGTCATTTTTTAAGTTTGTCGATCGCCTAGTGAGTTGTCAAGGAAACAAGTTATTTCATTGGTTGAACTATTGAATACAACTCACGATTTGTTTTTGTTTTTTGGGTTGTTTTTTTTTTTTTGTTGTTGTTTTTTTTATTTGTGTTTTGTTTTTGTTGTTGTTGTTGTTGTTTTTTTGTTTTTTGTTTTTGTTTTTTTTTTGTGGCAAAAGACTCGCATTTTGACGTCATTTTTTGGTCAGTGTCAGGCTATAACTATACGATGGCTACGGTTCAAGTGTCGGGCGATAAGTTGGCTACGATGGCCACGTGCCGAGGCTGTTAGATCTACCGACCATAGCAGCGGGAGACACTACTAAACTACTAAGTGAATTAAGTCAAATGATAGAAATAATGAGTTTTAAATGTACTGTATTACACAGCGTCATGTAGCTCTGCATCCAATTATGGCACTTGTAATCATAAAAAATATCATTTTCACAGTTTGCTCTGGAAATATCTCGAGTTGATAGAGTGGTATAATAGTAGCAGACCTGCCTAGTACTAAAAATAAATCGTAGAAATACGAATCTTTAGGCTCCAGCTAAAGATCTGCATATATTATGTCTCTTTGACTCAATACATTTTTGTTGAGAAGGAAAGTCTAGCTTCTTAGAAACTATAATATTCAAGATAATGGAGCATTTTTGGACCATGCTGAGAACAAATGATTTATTTCTAAAGCTGTTTATAGTGACATTTTTTCTTCTTCTTTTTTTCTCTTGGAAACGACGAATTGTTTTTAAATTTCAAGTTAGCATCTCTGATATTAGTAACTCATAGAGCGATGCTAATTAGGTTAATAACTGGTAAACTAGGTCTCATTTAATGGTTATCAAATTCCGATGTAGCCAAGCTCTGGTTTGATCGCTTTGAATTAATGTTGATGAGAAGTATGGTTATTTTTGTTGCTATTATTATAGCAATACCATAAAGCTAAATAATTAGACGATAATTGTTTCCTGCAATACCTACCATCTGTGGCTTATGATTAGCGACAACTAAGGCTGAAACATAACATGGCTGTTCTGTCGTGCTCTGGAAAGACACATATTTAGAAATTTGGCCAGAAAACTCGTTCCTCAAATATCGATCGATTTAAATGACCCTCGTCTTAGCAAAACGAATTCAAACCTGGCACTTCGCATAAGTTTTTGCTAAGACGATGGTAATTTTGAAGGACGAGTTTTCTGGCTAAATTTATAAATATGTGTTTTTCAATAGTACGGCAGTTTTGTGATGTGGAGTTCATACGTTGCTTTATTACTGTGATATAAAAAGCGCGCGATAACATATCGGTTTTGTAATGTTTGATATGAGGTGACCCGAATGTTAGGTAATTTGAAGAATACTAGAAAAATAATCTAGTTATCGTCAAAATTTATGGTTAATTGATTTTCAAGTCGGTAATAACATAATTACAAGGGAACTAATATAATAAAAAGTAACCAACCCCTCTCCACACCCCCCTCCCCCCAACCCTCAAATTAACATTTTTAAAAACACCACAAAAAAACAAGGGTAGGGGGAATACACAAAAGTCCCATAGGATAATAACTAAACACCTACGTATAACTCATTTGCAGATCCGATAACCCAATTCCGTATGGACCCATTGTTGTAATGAAAATCTCAACAACAAAAAAATTGACGCAAAATATTGTCCATTACAACAATGTTAAGTAAGTGGGTTCGGATGTCAGACATATATATATACACTATGAAGAGCTCTACGGTGACCTCCCCCCAGTGACTTCGAAGATACAACAGAGAAGACGGGAGATTGCAAGCATTCTTATGCTATGGGAACCACTTGGAAGAACCAGGAACAGAGGCAGGCAGAATAAAACATACATTAACTGTCTGCTAGATGACACAGGAATGGACCACAACCGGGAGCTGCGTACACTTATGGATGGCAGGACAGAATGGCGAAGATTTGTGGCTCATGTTTGGCGCCCCAAGGGGCGGCGTAAGTAAGTAAGTAAGTAAGTAAGTAAGTAAGTAAGTAAGTAAGTAAGTAATATGTACACTTACAAGATATATTATGTAGGCCTTCATGTCGCCAAAAACAAATAGAACCAGGAGAATAGCGATAATGTTTTCTTAAAGTGACGAAATACTACTACTACTACTACTACTACTACTACTACTACTACTACTACTACTACTACTACTACTACTTACTACTTCTTCTTCTTCTTTTCTTCTACTACTACTACTACTACTACTACTACTACTACTACTACTACTACTACTACTACTACTACTATTACCACTGCTACCACCACCACCACTATTACTAGTACTACCAGTAAAAGATACATTAAAAGAACTGGAGCATTTATTTACCCCAAAGGTGCTCAGAGCGGAACAGGTTGAGAAGATGCAGCGCAAATGTGTGTTGTTTGTGGGAGGTACCCTTGTAAAGAATAATAAAAGATTATCCCCTCCCGCCACGATACCGTCGCCTTGGCATTCCGTAAAGGAATAGATAATCCATCAAACAAGATGTCTAAAGTCAACATGAATCACTCACGTTGTCCAATTGAACAAATAGGGAGCAAATAATAAACTTGCCCTAATATCACATTCTCTCATTCATCTGTTGTGTTTCATGCATCCTGTTTTGTTAAGGGGAAATCCGAAACGTCCAAATTATCTGTTTTCGTTCATTAAATTGAAGTTTACATTCGATTTCACATTGTTATTTATTTCTTCAAGCTTCGAGCAGCAACATTTACATATCCCCAATAATGTAACTTTGAGGTTGTTCTGGCATGTTGTCTTGATCTAACTCTGGTCCAGGTGTACCTTCGTTTTCTATTCAATGTTTTGAAGCCTGGAAGTGGGACTTCAGTACGGTCTTCAAGAATGTCTCCTCCTTTGTGGAGTTTTTGGTGCCAATCATCCCTCCATGCAGTGGTAAAGAACTACTCCTAAAATAAACTTTGAACTTTTATATAGCGCAATATTCACTTTACAAGTGGTCCCTAGAGCAGCAACACTTAACATGTAGGACGAGACATGACTCCTGTTAGGCGATATTAATTTTTTTTTCCAGCAGAGTGTTGCTGCTCAAGGGACCACTTGTAAAGTGCATATTGTACTATATATAAGCTCAAAGTTTATTTTAGGAGCAGTTCTTTATCAGGTTTTAAGAGGGGTGTTGAAAAAAGATATCGAATATAGAATTGTTTGTTTGTTTGTTTTCGGGAGGAGGGGGGGGGGTTGCCACTTCTCGACGTTGGTGGGATCGTTACAGACAGCTACGATGCTGGTGTACTTTTTTAGGGTGCATACTGAGATCGTTCCCAACCATGGAGTCCTTCAGTTTGGGTGTCTCATTGTTTTAGAGTGAGATGAGTGAGACCAGACGAGAGCGTAATATTCTGCAACTTAGTATCATACATAGGTCGATGATGAAGTTCTAAGAATCTGGGTGGGTAGCGACTATGTAAATAGTATTGATTATTATGAATGTACCAGGGTTTCTAATTCATATCAAATCAAGTTTTTTATAAAAATATATATTTATTAATTGAGTTAGATAGTTATTTTTTTTTTCTTTTTTACTTGTTTATTAACTTTTATAAACAATAATCTATTCATTTTTTGTTTTATTGATTACTTTTACTCATATTTATTTATCCAAGTATAGGTCTTAAATTATCCTTTTTAAGCCAATAACTTTAAGGTCAATACCCATATGCCTATGTTTAGTCTGTATGTATATATAAGAAGAAGATAAAAGTCAACTGGTAAAGTGACTACAGACATTGGATGTCTCTCATTCCTGAGGTTATAAAAAAACTTTCTAAGAATCTTGGTGGGGTTCGTGACCTCCCATAGTGGGCAGGGAGGTACTTATTGTGTCTTCTATCCCCTTATATTATCTGCTTTCTAACTTGCTTTCTGTCTTTGTCTTGGAATGCGATTACTTGGCTTTGTCCTGGCCCGGGCCGGATACCCTGGCTGAGAGGGAAACATTCAAATTTATAGTTTTATAGATCTGGAGTTTATAGATTTGGAGATTTTCTTTTTCATATCTATATGTTATGCACTGTGTTATGTTTTGTTTACATATTATTTATGATTTGTAAACATTTAAGTTTATTCCTCTTTGTGGGGACCTGTGCTTGTGTCTAGATGAGACTTTTAGGTGATCTCAAATTAAGTATATTGATAGTGTGCTCTTGGAATCTTCATCTGTTTCCTATTTGAACCGATTCCCCTGTGTTTTACCTTCATTTGGGTAATTATAATTTTAATTCTAGACGCTTTTACCATCCCATGTTCTTGCTATTTACTGGCACTGATATGAGCTAAATGTGTTGGAAGCGCCGTAAAACCCTTAAAATATAATAAATAAATAATAAGTTCTCAGAATAAAATTTGTCATGTTCTACCGAAAGAACTCGACAATAGGTGAAGAAAATCGCCGTTAATATCATGTTTGTTTTAAGAAAAAAACCGGAATCGTTATCACACCAGAATCTGTTACAACTACAAAAATGGGATAATAGGAATATTAAAAACCTTGGCTGTTGTTGGATTGGTTCAAATTAAGGATAATTAGTGGATATGCTGTAGTTTTTGGCATGATGTGAAAGAAACGCATATTTAATTTTTTTGGCCAGAAAACTCGCCCTTTAGATATCGATAGATAAGAATGACCCTCATCTCGGCAAAAATGTTCAAATCTTGGACTTCGCGAATTCCCACGTTTGAGAGGTTTTGCTAAATTTAGGGTCATTTTAATCGATCGATATTTTAAGAACGAGTTTTCTGGCAAATCCTTTAAATAGGTGCTTTATTGTAACATTATTCAGCATGTACAAGGCCATAGCGGCGTAGGCTATGCAGCATTGTTGGGGAGAAAAAATCAGGAGCTAAATATATATATTGTTTTGGAAAACTGCCAGATAAATTGTGAAGAAAATGTTATTTTGTGTCCAACCGCCTCAATCTGGTACCATGGCGGATTTATTCAGATGTCAGCAAGTGAATTTTGAATTTACAAGGATCTGAAATGCGTGAGCTACCACCTTGATACAGTATTATTTTGAACTAGATGCTCAGAATTTGATTTTTAGTTTTAAAAACTGTTAGAATTTGGTTACGTTCTATATCTGAATGAGGGGAATGTCCATACTTTCTCAAAAGTGACAAAAGTGAAACTGGTAGAGTTCTGGTCACTTTCACTTTAAATTCCCTTTTGGGCATTTAGTTCAGTAGTTTTAAAATCGTAAAGGTGTCAAGATAAACTTGACGAAATCCTGAAAACGTATAGGATAGGATGTGCGGCTATGTGGTCTAGTGGTATGACACCCGCTTTCGGATCAGTAGGTCCTGGGGTCGAGTCTCGCTCGTCTCATTGTTGAATCCTTGGAAAAGGAATCTTTACTCACATTCTCAAACCGTACTAGGTGTAAAACGAGTACCTGGTCGTTAACAGCATTGTCTCAGTCCGAAAAAAATTAATATCGCCAAACATGCGTCATATCTCGTCTACGTGTTAACTGCTGCTGTTGGTCAGGGACCCCTTGTAAAGCGCTTTGAGCCTAAATCTAATTAGAATTATGACAGAGAGCATTTGCGGGTGATCGAACTTGGTTACTTTCGGGTACGAAGCAAAGACCGTACTACTGAGCCACGCTATCCTGCATGGTATATCGGTATTATTCCTTTTTTGTTTCATCTAATGAAATCGGGTTTTTTTAAATCCTTGTCTTACTCGAAAGATTGGGTAAGCAATATAAATTAGCGACCTTTGCAATCTAAATGCTTACACTTGAAAAGGATATTTCTTACTTTGTTTTTAAATTTATGCGGTCAAACATCATCTGAAGCCAAAAAAAAAAAAAACCCTAAGTTTATCCACGCCTCCTATCTCGATTTATCTATTAACATAGATCTTGAAAACGTTTGCTACTAAATCACCACTTGTTCCAAGTCAGACATCAAGTTGTTCTAATTCAGACACATCATTTTTCTAATTCAGAGACCAAGTTGTTCCAATTCAAACACACAGTTGTTCCAATTCAGACACCAAGTTGTTCCAATTCAGACACCAAGTTGTTCCAATTCAGACACCCCGCTGTTGCAATTCAAAAAGAGTTTTTCGATTTGCAATGTTTTGTCGTTTTTGGTGGTTTATTTTAAATTTTAAATTTAACAGTTCTTACTTAATTTGAAGATTCTTCAGAATAAAATATTGGATTTCTGTGCAAACAATCAACTTAAATTATTATATTTTAGAATGAAGTCTCATCTCGTCGTACTGTAGCCAGTATCACACACACACACACACACACACACACACACACACACACACACATATATATATATATATATATATATATATAATGTAAATTTTCACTCACATTTTTTTTGCCGAGACGACTCGTTTCTGTGTTCCTTACACTTCCTCAGTCGGCATAATCCATTTGCAATGTCCGTAGAAAACTCCAAACTAAAGTTGTTTCGCTGTGTAGTGGTGATTAGTTTTATATATATATATATATATATATATATATATATATATATATATATATATATATATACGTGTGTGTTTGTGTAAGTAATATATTTATGTACAGTGTGTATATGGGTGTGTGTGTGTGTGTGTGTGTGTGTGAGTGTGTATGTGTAATTGGATGCGTGTGAGCTTTTGTTCGTATGTCTGAATCTGCACTGTGTAATGCTTTTTACTGATAGTCAATGTGAAGCGCTTCGAAGCTTCGGCGTAAGCGCTATATAAATGTTCATTTATTATTATTATTATCATAGATTTTTGAGATCGTCTAATCAATATTTTTGTGTAGTCATTAATCCTTTTCCGTTACTTCCACGCTTTAAACAAATATCAAACCAATCCACCAAATTGTGAAGGGAAGCCCGTTTGACATTTACTTTAGCTCAAATTTAGTCGCATTTTTGTCTCAATTGTCAAAGGGGTATCAGAATTGAAACAACGGTGTCCGAATTGGAACGAATGACAAGGTAACATAAATCTTGGCCAAACACACAAATAAAGTCTGATAATGGATAAATTATATTTTACCTAATTTATTTTGCAATATGGTATTTACAACTCATGCAACAGTTATCTTTACAATTACTCTCGCTGTGTGGTCATTGGAAGACATTGAGATGCGAAGGCTATAACTTCGGGTGTCCGCATTGAAACACTCTACCCTACTGTCATCCTGTGAAACACAAATACACATACACACACACACACACACATTTTAATATTTTGACAAGATAGTGTCTCGTTCAAATATCGGTCTATTTAAATGATCTTCAGTGAGTTCATTGAAGTCCCAGGTTTGAGAGTTTTTGTCAATATGAAGGTCATTTTAATCAATCGAAATTTGAAGGACGAGTCTTTTGGCCAATAATGGTATGTGGGGTTTGTGTGGGTTTTTTTTTTTTTTTTTTTTTTTTTTTTATTTTATTTTTTTTTTTTTTTTGGGGGGGGGGGGGGGTTCAAGTATCTACAGCAATTAACAATCGAGGGCAATGCAGATACAGTAATATCGACCCTGGTCCCTTAGCGTGTTAAGCAAGTTCTCTACCAACTGAGCTATTTGAACCCCAACAATATTCTATAGATAGAACGAAGATGACGTCACTCATGTCTTTGTAATTGTTTTTTGCCATCCACGTTTATGAATAATTCTCACTAAACTGTATGAACCACACTATAAAAGTTCATGGTTACACAAAGTTTTGTGTGTTGGTCCATTTTACTTCCGGATGGCAATGTTGTGAAATTCTTTGCCAAGCGCATACTATCGATACCTATTTTCTATTATCTTTCAATTGTTATATCACCGTATTAAAACGGTATGATGTAGGATCCACAACATCTTATATAATGAGTGTAAGATGAACTAGAGTGATACGAAATACGAAATTTGTGTCTTTTGCAATGTAAGAAAGTATATCGGAATCTATTCCTTTTGACATGAATAAAAATAATCCCAAGTTCCAGCAGAGATAGCTCAGGGTGTAGAGCACTCGCTTGGCACGCAAAGAGACCGAGCTTGGATCCTAGTGAAGTCGAGATAGTTTTTCCTGATCTTTGAAGTCGAGATAGTTTTTCCTGATCTTTTTGTCATATATATATATATATATATATATATATATATATATATATATATATATATATATATATATATATATATATAATATAAATTGATTCACTCACTTATATGGCCGAAACACATGTTTCTGTGGCTTCCATCCACGTCTTCAGTCGGCATATATATATATATATATATATATATATATATATATATATATATATATATATATATATATACATGCGTGTGTATGCGTGTGTGTGTGTGTGTATGTATAATGTGTGTCTAAATATATGCTATCAGTAAGTCATTTCAGATGTTTCAATTATGCAACCCTATCTAAAATGATAGTTCACAATGCTATGTTTCTCTATATTATATCCATTTCCCAAAGGAATAATATGATGATATTATTATTGTTATATCGATACAAAAAGCTTTCAATATTATATCATATATAGGAAAGGCGTTTTAAAAATGTATGGGAGGGGGTGGGGGTTCGGGACTGACGTTGTAAACCCACATGTCGACCCATTTTCATTAGCTATATTGAAACATCATGTAATTATTTCGTTGCACTCTGAAATAAACACAAATTAAGAATTTTGGCCAGAAAATTCGTCCTTCAAATATCGATCGATTGAAATGACATCTCATCTTGCTAAAAACTCTCAAACCTGGGACTTCCGAGGAAATCCCAGGTTTGAGAGTATTTAGAAAGATGAGCGTCGTTTTAATCGATCGATATTTGAAGGACGAGTTTTCTGGCCAAATTTTAGAATACGCGTTTTGTCCAGAGTGCGGTAGATCAGAGGTGTATGATATTATTCAAACTCGTTAATAGCTCCTGGGGGTGGTTTTGTTGTTTTGTAGTTTTATTATAAATAAGTGCGAATCTGACACGATGTGAAAAAAAAAAATGAAATTAACGAGGTGTATGTGTCTGTGTATGTGTGCGCATGTGTGTGCGTGTGTGTGTATGAGTGTGTTGTGTGTGCGTGTGTTTGGTTGTTGTGTGAGTGATCTTTTAATGATTCGAATGCTGGTGGTGTTCTTTATTTGCTGCGATGGTTTTGTTTGGAATGGTGGTGATGATGATGATGATGAAGATGATGATGATGATGATGATGATGATGATGATGATAATGATGATACCGATGATGATTTTTTTCTGAATGCTGTAATGTAAGTTGGGTAAAAAAAAAATACCCAACTTTTTCTTAGCTGCATTTAGTAATACCAAAATAAGGCCACGATTTACCACAAACTGTCCGAACAATCAGAGATAAGCATTACCTCGCTAGAATTAGGGGTGGGAGTTGGGGGGGGGGGGTGGCATAAAATTAGCCTCGAAGTAAAAAAAAATATACATTATCATAGACAAGAGACTCTCAAACATATAGACCAAAGGACTGGTTTCACACACACACTCCCAAAGATGCAGGAACCAAAAGTGTAGAGAGTGTGATATCAAACCTTTTCTTCTTGTCACTTCAGATGTATTCTGTCTCTGTATTTTAATTTCTGAATTTGTTATAGATAGAATGCGCTTGGCCAAGGAGTTCACAACATTGCCATCCGGAAGTATAGCGGACCAACACACAAACTCTGTGTAACCATGAACTTTTATAGTCTGGTTAATACAGTTTAGTGAGAACAACTCACAGACGCGGATGGCAAAAAACAATAACAAAGGCCTGAGTGACGTCATCTGCATACTATCTATACGTTCCGAACAGTGACAAAAACTCCCCATTGTATACAACAAGGAGACAATAGGAACCATAACACAAGAGGTGATACGATGTGTCAGATGATATCGTGCAGGCCATAAAACATGATCAATTCACATTATGATTAGTGAACATGTACAGCATAGTGTGACGCTTGTTGTCGGTAGGATGGCGTTGGTTGCCAAGAAGATGAAGAAGACGAGGAGGACAAGGAGGAAGAAACGAAGGGAAGGGAGTTGTAGTAGTTGTAGTAGTAATAGTAGCAGTAGTGGTAGTAGTAGTAGTAGTAGTAGTAGTAGTAGTAGTAGTAGTAGTAGTAGTAGTAGTAGTAGTAGTAGTAGTAGTAGAAGTAGTAGTAGTAGTAGAAGTAATTGTAGGAATAGTAGTGATAGTAGAAGAAGAAGAAGAAGAAGAAGAAGAAGAAGAAGAAGAAGAAGAAGAAGAAGAAGAAGAAGAAGAAGAAGAAGAAGAAGAAGAAGAAGAAGAAGAAGGAGAAGGAGAAAGAAGTATTAGTAGTAAGAAGGAGAAGAACAGGAGGAAATGATTGCAAGAAACGATACAGTAGACGAAGATAATGTAGATGAGATGCTGACGATGATGATGATGATGATGATGATTATGATGATGATTATGATGATTATGATTAAGATGATGATTATGATGATGATGGTGGTGGAGGAGTGGGGTATGATGATTAGGACGATGAAGAAGAGGAGGAGAAAAAAAGAGGAAAGGGAATAAAATTAAATTTGGGGCTTTGTTGTCCATATTTGTATGTGTCATTATCAGCTCAAAATCTATACGTGAAAATTGTCATTAAAATCTATTTTTAACACCCAGTCCAAATTGTATTTTGG
Source organism: Berghia stephanieae (assembly GCF_034508935.2). NCBI lineage: Eukaryota > Metazoa > Mollusca > Gastropoda > Nudibranchia > Aeolidiidae > Berghia > Berghia stephanieae. The sequence goes on from NC_088363.1 coordinate 37,930,990, forward strand.
CCAAAAATCAATAACCATGAGCGTGAATCTTGGAAAAACCGACGTTAAAACAGGAGCGCCTTAAGGCACTATCCTCACAGCGAATATATTATTTTTAAGCCGAGGTACAAGTAGCAAATCAAGTTCAACATTTTAAATTATTCCATCTCACAACTTCTGGGGTTTGCCGGAAGGAGTTTTAACAACCGAACGCTGATAGATTCAACAAGGGAGCAAGAGCAATCAAGCCATTTCGCTCTCTTATGTATTCAAAAACATACGAACCTGTTAGACATTTAAAGACAGAAATGGGAAAAGCTTCGATAATAGGTTTTGTTGTTGTTGTTGTTGTTGTTCTTGTTGTTGTTGAGATGAATAAACTTTAAGAAGTTTAAAGAAGGTTATGGGGTAAACTCTGATATTACGTTTGTTGTTGTTGCTGTTGGTTTTTGTTGTTGCTGTTGTTAATACAATTTTAGACACATAAAGGTGTAAATGGGGGTACGCTCTGATTTTAAGTTTGTTGTTGTTGTTGTTGTTGTTGTTGTTGTTAATAAACTTGTAGACACTAAAAGGCATACAGGGGGGGGGGGGGGCAGGCTCTGAGTTTAGGTCTGTTGTTGATGTTATTGTTGTTGTTTTCGTTGTTGAGGTGAATAGACTTGTATACATTAAATTGGCATAAATGGAAGTAAGCTTTGTTTATCTACGATCTGTCAATCTATCTATTTATCTATCCATCTATGAAATAGCTCCTTTTATCAATTTCATAAATCGCCACTTTTATCAAAAATTTGAGCACTATTATTTCATATATATATATATATATATATATATATATATATATATATATATATGATGTGTGTGTGTGTGTGTGTGTGTGTTGATCCATCTATCTCACACACATACACTATAATATATCTATGTGGGTGATATCACCTAGCGCCAACCGCAGCGCAGAGTCGAAATCTGAGCATGCGTAAGGTAATTTGATCAAGGTCAAAGTCACAGTGAAAAGGTTTCATGTTTTAAAAGTGGAGTGAATTAATGATTTGCTATATCACGTCCGCCCAGCAACGAGCAGCTTGGTTCTAAACAAAGAAAATCGGTACTTTTTAGTCTTCATGCTGGCTAGAACTTTATCATATGTCATGTGATCAGAATGTATAAAAGTCAAAACATGATTAGATTTATAATGTTTTTCTCCTCTGGATACACTTTTATGCTTGTCGGAGAAGTATTTCACAAGGGCGTCCGCTATTATTCCGATAGTTAAGAACCAGTTACTAAGTTACTCTGCGTCATTACGAGAAAAGTGACGTTACGACTGTTGAAGCCTATTTTAAATCTGTAAAAACGACAGGCCTTCCTCTGGCCCGGAGCGATGTCGGCAATCAGGTGTATTACATGGAACCATTTTAGCAATGGCAAATTCGATGAATTTGATTTCTTAAAAGCAACTGTGCTCGTAGTAAAGACCTGATTTTGATTATGTAGAGGTTTAGTCTGACCACATTCTGACCACCTGTTCACATTCTGTTAGATCTTTCTGAAAGTACCTTGCGATAGACTATATATATATATATATATATATATATATATATGTGTGTGTGTGTGTGTGTGTGTGTGTGTGTGTGTATAAACAGGGATAAATTCCGGATCCATGAGCATTGTGACCTTGAAGGAAGGACTACTATGTCACAATTAAATTACACATCTATTCTTTTAAATAAATAGGGTTGGGGTTAGCATTCCTCAGTACAGCCCATGTTTAATTATTTGCCAACGAGCACAAAACTACTGACAAATCTAAACATTATAAAACTTTTTTTCGCAGATTGATAGACGAGTAACTTGCAAACCGTTTATGTATTCATTTTGAATTAAGGGTATTTCCAACCATCCGTTGCACCAAACGATTATTTAGAAAATCTGCTAGATCGGTCCTTAATTTGACCTTGGCCTTGGGAATCTTCATCTGGTCACCCTGCACCAGATCCGTTTGCACGCACCTAAAGACGTTATTACCGGGCCAATCTTATCGTTAATGGCTCAAATATTCGTATAGATCTATGTTGATTTTACACAATACAGTTGTATTATAATTGAAATAGATGGGTGCACGCCTGTACCTAGCTGTCTTTATTTCCCCACAAATATTGTGGGTTTTCGACTAGAAGATTAAAAAGATATTTCTTCTTCATCTTCTTCCATTAAGGCCAAACCCTATACACTGGCCTAATAACCCCCATTTTAATAATTACGAGTAATTTAGCACATCGAAAAATAAACGTCACGAAAAATCGATTTGGAATAATTGTTGTATTCAGGAGAAATATGTTAAGACTATATATATATATATATATATAATATTTATCCTTCAGGAGTAAAAGTTAATTTTTAAAGTATGAATTATGAGTGATATAATCGTGACAGTATTTCATTTTTCAATAAATTACGCGTATCAGGTCAATGAACGGATCCACAGGATTTGGCTTTGAAAAGGAAAAGCTTTATGGCTTAAATTTTATAAGCCAATGTCAGATCAAAATCGGTTGTGGATTCTGTACAATTTCTCAACCAAATCCAATTTTGCTTCGATGAAAATCAATAACCATGTGTGAGAATCTAGTGAAATCGCCATAAAGACATGAGCGCCTCAAGGCACTGTTCTGGCACCGTATTTATTTTCAAAATATACAACTTGATTTTGAAGTGTCAAACCAAATTTCAAGGATATAGGAAATTAAGACAAGATTTGATCCACCGACCATCGATATGTAATGACGTGTCATCAGTATCTACGATTATCGTTTTCATATTGAAAATTCCAGAAACTGGGGCGATGCTCCTCTTTTTCAGCCTCCTTCCTTTTCCCGTCACATCCGCCCAGCAATGAGCAGCTTGGTTCTAAAGAAAGAAAATCGGTACTTTTTAGTCTTCATGCTGGCTAGAACTTTTTCACATCTCATGTGATTAGATTGTCTAAAAGTCAAAACATGATCAGATTTATAATGTTTTTCTCCTCTGGATACACTTTTATGCTCGTCAGAGAAGTATTTCATAAGGTCGTCCGCCATTGTTCCGATTGTTTAGACCAGTTACTAGGTGACTATACGTCATTACGAGTTAAGTGACGTCACGACTTTTGAAACCTATTTGACTTCGTTAATTTAAAAGGGCTCCGATAATTCAGTTGGTAGAGTACTAACATCACATAGAAAGGAACCGAGATCGATGACAGGTGCAGTTAATTTTTTTCTGACCCCACTTTCCATCAATCCATCAGAAATAGGGTAGCTGAGTCTATTTGATCTGGCGGAAAGTGCTTTACAATAAACTAGCGTCTTATTAAAAGATAGCAAGCAATTGTTATTGTTCGTTTCACGCTACATAAACCAAGCTAAACTCTAGTTCCATGCGCCTAATAACTGACTCTAAAAGTCTACTAATATAAAGGAATGCTAAATTCAAAACGTTGTTTGGTTCGCGCTGTCTCCGTCTATATGATTCACATTCACTCACTTTATTTTTTTTTCTCCTTTATTTTTCTCTCCACGCAAAAGGGTTAATAAAATATATATTTTACGGTTAATGCGCGCGCATATCCACGTGTGGGCCTGTGTATGTGCATGAATGTGTGTGTTTGCGCGTGTGTGTGTGTGTAAGTGTGTATTTGTGTGTATTTGTTTTATTTGTATGAAAATAATTCAATAACCACATTGATGATTTCAAATAATATTGAAATGTGATATTACGCTATGCGAATCATAGTGTGGATATTTCTTTCTTCGCATTAAGTTGGATGACAGATAATAATAAATATGTTATGCTCCAATGGCTGCTGTCAAACGAAAGATGAGATGAACTATAATCATTATTAACACAAACGCAACCCTCATATCTTTTTGATTATATCATCACCATTTTAATCTTCATAGTTGTTATCAACACCTTTATCGTCGTCGTTATTATCAGCACCATTATGATGATGATAATAATAATAATGATGATGATGATGATGATGATGATGATCATCATCATCATCATCATCATCATCATCATCATCATCATCGTCATAATTATTTTCATCAGTGTAATCAACGTCATAGTTATCGTCGTCAACACCATAAAGTTCCAATCAACAAATCCAGTGTCACAACAAATTATTCTCAATCTCAATCTCTATTCCAGAAACGCCACGGCCAAGAAACCTTCTTTGATTCACTTTCGGAGATAACGTAGTGTGTCCCAACAACAAAGACCAGCAATCATGTATGAGATGATGAAAGCGTACTTCAGTCAAAAAAAGCGGTGCAAGCTTTTGGATGACCGACTTCAGGCAGGTTTATCCGAGGACGAGAGGGCGTTCTTGGAGGCCGCAGAGATTGGCAACGTGGATGTTGTTAAAGGTAAAACCAATTTAATTGTTTAGAAAGGAGATAAATCGCTAATTCAATAGGAAAATTATCTAAGAAATATTATTCATTATAATAATAATGAAAATTAGTGAACTACTACTCATAAACGCGGATGGCAAAAAACAATAACAAACACCCGAGTGACGTCAACTTCATTCTATCTATAATTTTGAGTGTTGGTACGATATATCCAGCTGGCGGATGTTGTGAGTATTTTGGCTAAACCTATAGCATTAATAGAATTAACAAATACGTTGATTTATCCAAATCTGTTTTAAAAGAATGAACACCAAAAGTTTCTCTCTTCTGAATGTGTTAGAGTACAGATTGAACCTGTTTCACAATACACAGTTCTGATAGCCGACACATATTATATTTTATTTCGTGTCGGATTTGTGAATTTTACAATGATGGGGCACATCTACCTTTTTTATTTTTTTTCCCCAAAATATGACCTGGAGACCCGAAGACCAGCCTAAAGATAAACGTTTACACACGAGTTATGTAATGCATGGTTTCTAATATCGTAATGAATGGCAAATATCAGCCCTCTGACAACAAAACAATCACCGGAGTACCGTTGAACCGATGACTCCCATAGCATTAATAATCGACAGCTCAGTTAATGAATTCCGGGATATAGATAGTATGCGCTTGGCTAAGAAGCTCACAACATTGCCATCCGGTAGTATAACGGACCAACACACATAACTATGTGTAACCTTGAATTTTTATAGTCTGGTTAATACAGTTTAGTGAGAATTACTCATAATATACGCGGATGGCAAAAAATAAATAAACAATAACAAAGGCCGGAGTGACGTTAACTGCGATCTTTATAACGACTTAGAATTCGAAGATCGTCTGTCGGGAAATAATCAATTGTCAATAACGACAGACATTAATTGATCTTTAATTGATCTTTAACTCATTTAGCTCATTTAGCTCAAGCATATAAAAGTTCGTTCTATCATAACAAAGTACTTGCAAAAGACTAAGGGCTAACCCACACCAGAGACTGACTCCCGACCCGGCACTGCCGTCTCTGCCATCATCCGGATAAAGACTAAGGGCACGGACAAAATACTAAGACGAAAGAGAAGAGCCACTAGACCTACCCATATCAAGCTCGAAAAAAAAAACGACAGAGGACATCGGGTGATTGGCATGGGTATGTCTAGCGGCTCTTCTCTTTATTCTTAGTATTTTGTCCGTGCACGACGTCTTTATCCGGAAGACGGCAGAGGACGGCAGTGCGGGGTCGTCGGATTCAATCTCCGATGTCAGCTAGCACTAAATGTTGATCACATAGATATGTGGCCCATTGTCTCAACAGATTCCGAAAGAATTTCAAGGCGACGACCACCAAAACAAAGTGAATAGTGAGTTGTATTCAATAAGTCTTCTAATGGGATAAGTTGTTTCCCTAAGCACTATTAATGACAACTTGCCTGGCAACTTGTGAACCGAAAACTGACAGATTACTCTCGAGCCCACACATGAGGAATGGAAATGGAATAAGCCAACAGGAGGGGAACTAATTGAAGATCCCTGTAAACGTCTCCCAGGTCTACAGGATCAACCAAGAAAATACTGGGTAGCTGCAAAAAGACTACGGTCCAAACATACAAGAACAACTGCCAACATGTACAAATGGGAGCTCCAAGAATCACCAACATGCCCAAACTACAACCAAGCACCAGGAGATGCAAACCACCTCGTACTAGATTGCCCATAGACAAAACTGGAAGGGGGATTTGAAACCATCAACAAATATGATGATGACTTCCGAACCTGGATTGATACCGTGAACATAGAAGTGTAGCCGAACGATACTACTACATTAGCTGCGACAAAACACAACGCTTAGTCAAATTCTTTACGATCTCCGAACGGTATTTTGTTGGGGAGTACCAGATGTATGGAATTGGCTTGAACATTGAAATGATAAGAAATATATGATCAGTCTTCTCAAAATGATTTATTTCAAGGTGAACCAGATAAGGATAGAGTAAAAAAAAAAAGAGTTTTGTATAGCGCAATATCCACTAAATGTGCTCAAAACGCTTTACAAGGGATCCCTGGTCAACAGCAACATTTAACATGTAGGACGGGACATGCAGCCTGGTAGGCGATAAAACAATTTTTCGGACTAAGACAACGCTGTTAACGGCCAGGTACTCATTTTACACCAATAAAGAGCATTTTCCAAGGACTCAACTATGCGCTGAGCGCGAAGCTCGAACCCAGGACCTTCCGATCCGAAAGCGAGTGTCATACCACAAGATCACATAGCCGCACATATAGTAGTGTGTACGTTAAGCAGTAAAATTTCACTGGAACTATGCACTTCTTAGTTAAAGCAAACCGCTTTTATACAATACTCAGGAGACCGTATATGCACTTCTTAGTTAAAACAAACCGCTTTTATACAATACTCAGGAGACCGTATAGAATGCATTTTTAAATAGAGGCAAGCTTTATTGTCATTATTTGTGGAATATCCACCGCAAGAAGTAGGTCATCAGTTCTGTATAATTAGCAGCTACTGTCTGTCTGTTTGTGTGTGTGTGTGTGTGTATATATATATGTGTGTGTGTGTGTGTGTATTCGATGTTAGCGGACAAACGCATTGACCGATTTTCACCAAAATGGGCACAGACCTAGCTACCTGTATTTGCAGTCTGATAACCCAAATACTTATGGGCTCATTCTTGGTCATGGAAATACTCTCAAACCAACGCCAAATATACTTCATTATAACACTGTTGAATCAAGCCCGTAATTAAGTTCGGCTATCAGACCTGCAAATATGTGAACGTAGGGATAAAGTAATTTCAAGTTGAAGTAATCAGAAACATGAAACTTTTAGTTTCACAATTTTAAGAAACTAAATTAATTGTATCCTATAAACCTTAAAGACTATGCCGACGCCTCATATCCTTGACTAAAAAGAAAATAATAAAAATAAAAAGTAGAAAATAGAGCTTTTGTATAGCACAATATCCACTAAATGTGCTAAAAGCGCTTTGCAAAGAGCCGTTAATAAAAAACAACACGTAACATGTAGAACGAGACATGACGCCTGTTAGGCGATATTACATTTTTTCCCGACAGAAACAACGCTGTTAACGGCAAGGTACTCATTTTACACATGAGTACGTTGAGAGAATGTGTGAGTAAAGAGCCTTTTCCAAGGACTTAACTATGCGACGAGCGAGGCTCGAACCTAGGATCTTCCGATCCGAAAGTGAGTGTCATACGACAAGACACATAGCCGCACAATTCAGAGTCCAAAATCTAAATAATTCCAACATGAAACCGCTTTGAGGCGGTGGGTCACACATCATTCCGATGAGATTATTTTTTCTTTATTATCTATCTGGAGAAGCCATCAAATTCAAACTCAGACATCGGTCACAAAGTAAACAACAGGGGCTTCGTTACTTGTTCAAGATAGGAATGAGGAGACGACAGCGGCGAGGTTCATCTAAGCCAGATCCTGTCCTGATGGTATCAAGCAATATCCAGTCGGATATCTCACAATCAGTTTATTTTTTTGTTGTCAACGGTTGTTTTGATCAGTGAAAATTCGTCCGTTTTCCATAAAAGCAAAGTCAATATTTCATGGCCTGGGGATTAACTGAAGGGTGGTTTTCCTAGACTTTAAGTCGATTTTTCTAATAAAAAATTTGAGTTTCCATCCATGAGATAGATTGAAATGTAAATTTTATTTTAAGCATCAAATGGCACAAGAATTCCCTTAGTTTTGTGTGAATTTGAAGTTTAAATATGATTAAATAATAGACCGATTGAGACATTTTTCCTGGAAAAAATCATCAATATCTCAAAATGGGGAAAAACGGAGTTAGGGAGTTTTGGAAAACCAATCTTCTTCAACTTGAGAAAATAAATGATTTAAAGCTTATATTAGGCTATCTAATAATTGCATATAAAATTCAACCATTCTTCAGTACACGACTTTTGATCAAATTTCCCGATTTAAACAAATCTTTTGTCTGATGAATCCATTTAAAATCTGATTGTCATGAATGAGATATCTCAAAATCTGTCAAAAGTGGAGATAAACCCAGTTAATCCTTAACCCATGATTTCCTGGCTGACGTTCAATTTGGTGGACACAAAGTCTCAGTGATCTCTTTGCGTCCATCCCAAGAGGTTGTGTTGCAAGGCCATAAATGTCAGACCGTAGTCGTGACATCACAAGCAAAATCAATCGAATCATTATGGCATTCTCCACAACAGAAATGTCTCTGGGCGCCATTGTGCCCTTTTCAATGACCATACCTGTGGCATTAGAATGTAGGAAACATCGGTGCTCTGGGACGCATAATACCCAATTTCAGAAATGGCAATATTAGCTCATTGTCTGCCAAGATGAGGCTTTACATTTCCTTTTTGTTGTTTAGGGGATACGATAATTATGCATTCCAATACGTTTGTTGTAGAGATTTTTATTCATCTTTTCTTTTCATCTACGTTTACTTTCTAGTGTCAAAACACTAGGGATAATGTGAGTGTGACCAAAAACAATGGAGCAACATGAATATCGATCGCTACCTACAACAACATTCTCTCAGAGTTATAGAGCACAGATAAAGTATTAGTAATGCTAAGCTGCTAGAATGTGTGGACTGTGGAAAGAAGATGAAGAAGGGTTTGGAGCGAAATAAATCTTTTAAAAATTCCCATGTTTCATTTCATAGGGAAAATTTGTCTCTAAGGCCTATTCTAAGAGAAGACTGCAATAACCCAGGCGTGCAGCGCCGCAAATTGAGCAAGGGCGAGGTGATTTGCTCAAGGCCACACAGACATAGAATTTGAAACGACTTTTTTTTGGGGTAGTCATGGAAAGCTCATACGATAGATTAACGATCTTCCCGGCCAGCCGAAATTATCATACCAGTAAGGTCGCGGGTTCGATCCCCCTTCGCCGCCGCGAAGTTATTATTCTCTGTTGTCTCCTGGCACTTTCCTACTCACTTCATTTCTTGTTATTATTTCCATAACCAACATGAACACTAAACTTTTAGGACAAGACATGGCGTTTGTTCGGTGATGTTACAATTTTTTTTTCTCCAGAGAAAACTCTGTTAAAGGCCAGGTAGCCTACTCGTTTTACACGGCGAGAGAATGTGAATAAAGACTTGTTTCAAGGACTCAACCATGCGCTGCTCAGAGCGTGACTCAAACACTGTGTGAGACATTTCACAAGTCCACATAGCCGCAATTATCATTCGGATTTCAGAATATTTGACATGTTTATAGTTATTTTTATCGATTGATGTAACATAACGTAATGAAACTTCTATTAAGCTGCTTCATGAAAACACAACAGAGCAGCTGTTACTTGGTATTGTTTAATAGATGCGTAGAGTAATTAATAACTGTTATTATAACTATTGTGCATATGGTTCGTTTAACCAGTTCACAGAAGTACTAACTCTAGAAAAAACATATTCAAATTTTTGGCCAGAAATCGTGTCCCTCAAATATCGATCAATTTAAATGATTCTCATCTTGGCAAAAATAATCTCAAACCTGGGACTTGGCAACGTCCCAGATTTGAAAGTTTTTGATAAGATGGGGGTCATTTAAATTGATCAAAATTTGAATGGTGATTTTTTTTTGACAAACATTTAGAAAATAGTTTTTTTTTTTTCCAGAATGCAAATGTGTCCTGGTTAAGCCTGTATGAGTTGCACAATGATTAAATATAGGATAACATTGAAAGTCGCTATAATAGCAGTAGCAACAGCAGGGATCACTGTAGATTCATTGTGGTTAAGCTGGGCTTTAGATGAAGTAGTAGTAGTAGTAGTAGTAGTAGTAGTAGTAGTAGTAGTAGTAGTAGTAGTAGTAGTAGTAGTAGTAGTAGTAGTAGTAGTAGTAGTAGTAGTAGTAGTAGTAGTAGTAGTAGTAGTAGTAGTAGTAGCAGTAGAAGTAGTAGTCGTAGTTATGCTCATCATTTCAATTTTTCAGGGTCTGATTCATCCCGACATAATACCGATTTGAGACAATGGGTCTCATAGGTAGACAGCCTTCTCAAAATGGTATTTTGTCAGGGTGAAACTGATACTTAATATAATATTATTTTGGTTTGAGTAGAGAAAATACCCCGTCATTAACCAGTTAAATGCTGTACTCTGGAAATAGACGTATTTAAAATTTTGGCCCAAAAATTCGTCCTTCAAATATCGATCGATTTTAATGACCATCATCTTGTCACAGGTTTTATTAAAGACTTGGTGAGGTCCCAGGTTTAAAATTTTTTGCAAAAATGAGGGTCAATTAAATCAATCGAAATTTGTAGGACTAGTTTTCTTGCCAAAACGTTTAATTAGCTTGTCTTTCCAGAGCACGACAGTTAACATGTTAGGAGAGAAGACTTAAAGCTGTGTTTCTTAAACTTTAGAATTGATAAAATTCCAATCACTTTTACAGTCGCATCATATTATGTTGACAATCGTCTCCAAACGGTAAATTTATGATTGGATTAATACGGTTCTGGCAAAATGCACTTTTTGCAGGTCTGATAATTGATAACCCAATTCATTTATAAATGTATGGGCTCATCACTGTTGTAATGGATATATCAAAAATTGACGGAACATATTGCATATGTTAAACCGGGTCTTTAATTACACTCGGATGTCCGACCTGCATATATGTAGACGTTGTTTAGACACATAATCAAACATTGGCACAATGGGTGGTCGCCTACCACCCGTTTGATGACTATTCTATCTACTATGTAATATATACGGGTGTTATTGCTTTGTCATTGAATGTAACTAGCAATAATTTATTTGCCACGCCTTTTTCTATGAATGCTTTAACTCTTTCCTTACCGATCATTTTCAGTATTTTCCCAAAATGACAGGCTTACCCAGCAGAAAATTTGATTTTTAAAACTCAAACAAGCTCCCTACAAAACAACGTTATGTTCTTATTAATTAATCAAAGATCATTCTTCAAATTTTTGTGATGTACGAAATAGATTTGAATAAGAACAAATGTATGTTGTGTCGTAACAAATGTGACGATTTTGCTGCAGATGGTAAGGAGAGGGTTAACAAGAAAATGACGTAGGAGAAACGTAGATTTTAAAAATAATTTGTGTTCAACTATTCATCTATCAAATGTCCCTCAGATTGGAAAAAACAATCAAACCTGGGACTTCACGAAGTTTTCCATCAAATCTCAGGTTTGAGAGAGGTTTTTGCCAAGTTGAAGGTGATGTAATTCGATTGCTATTTGAAGGACGAATTATCAGACCAAATGTTAAAATTCGTGTTTTTCCTAGCTACGACAGTTAACTTTTTAACGTACTTACGGGAGTTCCGTCTCCCTACAGAGGTTGAATGTCATGGAACGCCATTCTTTACGCTCAAGGGCCATTACCGAGCAGTCGATTATCTTTTTGTCAGTTGTTGCCTCCACATTTCCTATCCAGAACTTCCTTGGTTTGCCCCGTGCCTTTCTGCCAGCTAGTTAAAGTCGAGTGCATCTTAAAATGAATATTTTAGAGTAATCCGCTAACGTTCCAGTTGTCCAACTCTCATTAAGATTGCACGGCGTCTATTTCGCAAAAGCATTGAAAAAGGCGAATAATAGCTGTCAAAGTAAACTATGGGCATGGAGAAATGGGGGGAAAGATGTACTTTTGTTTGAATAAATAAATTATGAGACGATGATGGTCTTATTATTAGGGGAATGTGCTTGTAATCAATTATGTCCCTTTATTATGGCAAACACCGCGGCCAGTGTTGCTGTTGGCCAGAAACCATTTGTAAAGCGCTTTGAGCACGTTTAGTGGATATTGCCCTATATATAAAAGCTCACTTCTTTATTTTGTTAATAGGTTTTTTTTTTCAATTACAGTTGATTCAACAACTAGAAAAGAGGCATTTGAAAAAAAAAAAATATATATATATATATAGACACCAAAACACCAAACGAAATAAAAATATTATTGTATCATCAAATGATAACAATGCGATAGAAAGGAGTGGTGACAACAGATAGCCAAAAGAAAAAAAATCGGACCAGCTAGGTTCGAAACACACACACGAACATACACATACACATAACGGATATATATATATATATATATATATATATATATATATATATATATATATATATATATAATCTAAATATCTTATTATAAATTTTAGCGGCCATTCTATTAATTGAGAATGTGCTGTTCATTCATGAGTCAGATTTACTCCCTTTATCTTTATCTCCATATAATTCTATACATCGTGAATAAATAAACGTTGCTGCTAGCTAGGTAAACTTTTTAAAAATCGATCGAGGTTAAAGTGGTACTAATTAAGTAGAATACTGTGACTTAAGAACCATTTCATTACTAGCTAATCAGTATCAGATTGTACTTTGAATACGCTTCAACAGTCATGACGTCACTTCCCTCGTAATGATGCAAGGTAGGTAACTTAGTAACTGGCTCTAAGCTATCGGAACAATGGCGGACGTCCTTATAAAATCATTCTCCGACAAGCATGAAAGCGTATCCAGAGGACAAAAAACATTATAAATCTGATCATTTTTTGACTTTTACATATTCTGATCACAAGACATGAAAAGTTCTAGCCAGTATGAAGAATAAAAAGTACCGATTTTCTTTGTTTAGAACCACGGTGGCCTCCGTTGCTGGGCGACGTGACATCATACTATTGAATCGAATTATCGTCTGTCCTTTCCAGCTTCCGAGAAGAAAATGGTGGTTGATGGTGGAAATACAGTAAGGTTAAAATCACGATTATATTTATTTTGTCAGTCATCTCCATTTGTGTCTTTCACACGGAATAACAAGAACAAACTTAATTGTTTTCATTAGAATGGATGGGCCTTGGGCACTATCTTTTTTCTTCTCAAAACTTCCCATCTCTCTCTCACTCTCTCACTCTCTCTCTCTCTCTCTCTCCTCTCTCTCTCTCTCTCTCTCTCTCTCTATATATATATATATATATATATATATATCTTTCTCTCTCGCTGTATTTCTCTCCCCCCCCCTTCTCTCTCTCTCTCTCTCTCTCTCTCTCTCTCGCTCTCTTTCACATTATATCTCTTTCTCTCTGTCTCTAGCACGCACACACATACAAACACACACTCTCTCTTTCCCTCTCACTCTCTCTCTCTCTCTCTCTCTATCCTCTCTCTTTCTCTCTCTCTATCTATCCCTTAATCTCTCAACATCTCTCTCTCGCTCTCATTCTCATTATCTCTCTTTCTCTTGTCTCTCGCTCGCACACACATACACACACACACACACACTCTCTCTCTCTCCCTCTCTCTCTCTCTGTCTCTCTCTCTATTCTCTCTCTGTCCCTCTCTGTATATCTTTGTATCTCTCCGCTTCTCTCTCTCTCTCTCTCTCTCTAATTCTCATTCTCTCTCTCTCTCTCTTTCTCTCTCTCTCTCTCACTCTCGCTCTCTCTCTCTCTCTTTTTTTTTCTTTCTTTCTTTCTTTCCTTCTCCTTCTCTTCCTCACTCCCTTTTTATCTATCTGTCTATCTATTTATCTATCTATCTATCTATCTATCTATATATCTGTCTATCTATCTATCTATCTATCTATCTATCTATCTATCTATCTATCTATCTATCTATCTATCTATCTATCTATCTATCTATCTTTTTATCTATATAATATGTATTATCATTTTATTTATCTCTATTATATCTATCTATCTATCTATCTATCTATCTATCTATCTGTGTGTGTGTATGTGTGTATGTGTGTGTGTGTGTATATCCAGTTCATAATAAGGAATTGAATCAAACAGAAGCAGTCGGGTAATTATCGATGTAGTCATTAAATATCGACTCAAGTATTTGCACGTGTTTAGACTTGCCCATTCGTTTTCTCAGCCCGGTGCAAGCAAAATTAATCGTAAATAAAGCTACTTAAGTATGCTTTTATAGCAAAATGCTTATCATTGAAAATATTAATGTGTAGCACATGATTTATTTAAAACCATCACAAGTTATACCGGATTTATCTGTTGCAATGAAAATGTTTGATGCAAATGTATGTTTGTTTTTTTTTTTATTTTATGATTGATTTTCTTGCGCTACAATCAAATCAAACAAAAGTTTTCATTCTTGCTTGAAAATCTAGTATTAAATTATCTAAATGTGTGGAAATCATCAAATATGTTGGTAATTTTCTCTGCAACCATAAAAGATAAGCTATTATTAGGCAATACCATTCATAAGCTCACAACGCGTTATAAGGTGTCTGAAGACAACAGCAAAATTTAATATGTTGGCCGAATCATGTCATGTATAATGCGCTTCATCAGTCCTTTTTCAGCAGAGACAAAGCATTTACCAGGCAGTTCATAGCTGATTATGGTGAGACAATGTGAGAAAAGAGTCTTTAAATTGACTCAACGTTGTGTGGTCTACAGCGGGACTCAACCCTGAGACCTATCGGCCAGAAGCAGACTACGGGATGAAAAAGCTGAAAATCCAAAACACCAAAACAAAAAAAAAAAAAACAATTTGCTTGTTCAGTTTGTCTCAGGTATGCCATCCTAAGTTGTCAAAAGTCACACATAATATGTCATCTCAAGATATCAAAACGTCACGCATAATATGTCATCTTAAAATATCAAAACGTCACACATAATATGTCATCTCAATATATCAAAACGCCATACATAATATGTCATCACAATATATCAAAACGTCACACATAATAATAATATGTCATCTCAATATATCAAAACGCCATACATAATATGCCATCTTAAAATATCAAAGCGTCACACGTAATATGCCATCTTTGTAAAATGTTTAACCGCCATCGCATACGCCATCTCACGATGCGTAATAAATTACTTAAGAAATTAAGCCACAGGCACCGGTGTAAGATAAAGAACTGAACAAGTGTGTGTGTGAATGGTGCCAGACAAAGCAAGAAAGAAAAATACAAGAAAAAAGAAAGCATGCCATAAAAAATCAGTCGACCCCGACCGGAGATCGAACCTCATACCTTCCGATTACCAGTAATCAGAAATTCTGAGGTTCGATCCCCAGTCGAGGTCGACTGATTTTTTTGGGGATGTTTTTTTTTTATCATGTAATTTTGTTTATTGCTTTGTCTGACACCTTTCATGCACATCTGTTCAGTTCTTTAATAAATTACTTAACCGATTAATAAATATGGATTACACATTTATTTCGATGTACTCGTGTCCAAACTAAATAACCCAACGCCTCAAAACGATATCATGTCAGTTGTGACCCAGATACTCAAAATAGAATTTTAAGTTTAAAATGACCGGAAATGTCAAATCTTTGAGGAGCAGCGTGGATCAGCGGTACGGTCTATGCTTCTTAACCAAAAGGTAACGAGTTCGATCACCCGCCGCTGCGTTGTGTGGCCTTGAGCAAGTCACCTAGCCATAGCTTGCTTTGCGGCGCTGCACTGCGGCTGACGCCTGAGTTATTCCAGTCTTCCCTTGGAATAGACCCTAAAGACAAATTTCCCCTTGGGGATGAATAAAGGGAATTTTATTTATTTTATTTTTTTATTATTTGTGTTTGTTTCTCCAAAACAAGCACGATTTATTGCCCTCAATACAACATGTAAACTTAATGAGAGCTTCTTAAATTTATCTATATCTTCAATACTTTTTAAAACATTTAAATATGTTTTAACATTAAAGCCAACCCGGCATACTATGATTTTCAGACGAAGAGTCACGTCTAATTTGAAATCCACACATAATATAGAAAATTATGCAATTATTACATTAACTGCCTTCATAAATCTGTAATCATTGTGCCAAAACGCCTTTATTGGCGACCGGCCCAGATATCAAATTAACTTGATTTTAGATGGAAGGCTTACATGCCAAATAATTGTTTTAGCAATAAATTTAGATATCCATGATAGTAGTAGTGATCTCCCATTTCCCTAGTTACCGACGATCATCGACCATGGTTGACAGGATACAAGTTGAAGCCGATATAGGGAATCTTGTCAGTGAATAATAAAACTCACTGTGACAGGAAATTTATTGTAACGAAATTTGCTAATCCAGCATATTTAGTATCTTTAATCTATTATCAAGAATGTGGTTGGAATATCATGAGGATTTTTTATGGCAATAATTGTTATTGGCTGCATACTATCTTTTTTGTCTCTTTAATTTGGTGTCGTTTTGTTTTTGATTTTTTCTTTTTTTTTTTTTTTTTGGTTTTGTTGGGGTTTTTATTTATTTTGCCTTTGTTTTAATTTTTCTTTGTTTTCTTTTTGGTTTCCTTGTTTGTTTTCTTTTTGTTTGTTTTTTCTTGTTTTGTTTCTTTGTTTTTGCTTTGATTTTTGTTGATTTGTTTTTTACGATTTCTAAATAAATTATTTTTCATAACTTATGTTTCTAAGTCTTCCCTACTGTTTCTGCCATTCTCAAAGATATAAGAAAACATTATTTCACTTGACATGTGTGTGAATGAATACTTACCTGGCTATAAACAGTGACGGAAAATACTCGCCGTACCTTTTGTACCAACACTCTTATACTGCCGTTCCTTTACATCAATTTGTACCGACACTCTTATACTGTCATAATTTTACCTCCATTTGTATCGACACTTTATACTGTCTTACATTTACCTCTATTTGTACTGACACTCTTATACTATCGTACCTTTACCTCAATATGTACCGACACTCTTATACTGTCATAACTTTACCTCAATGTGTAACGACACTTTTATACTGTCGTACCTTCACCTCAATGTGTACCGACACTCTCATACTGTCATACCTTTACTCCATTTGTACCGACACTCTTATAATGCCCTTCTCTTTAAAAAAAAACACATAAAAATATTGGTCAGAAAACTCATCCTTTAAATCATCTTACTTCTTACCGGAGTTCCGTCTCCCTACAGAGGTTGAATGTCATCGAACGCCATACTTCATGCTCAAGGGCCATTACCGAGCAATCGATTATCTTTTTGCCAATTAGTTGTCTCCACATTTCCTATCCAGGACTTCCTTGGTTTGCTTCGTGCCTTTCTATCAGCTACTATTCCCTCTAGTACTGAATTTTGGATGGTGTTGTGTCTCCTCCGAAAGTGTCTATAATAGTTTATTTTTCTAAGTATAACTTCTGCAATCAGTTTTCTGGACCTTTGGCCTGCATCAATAAGAACCAAGTTGTTTGATTTCTTTCTGATTCATGGTACTCTCAGAATTCTGCGGTTCACTGGCATCTCAAAGGCATAATTTTTTCTTTCAATCTCCTTCGTTATGGTCCATGTTTCACAGGTATACAGGAATGTGGGCCATAGGTAACATTTTGTCATACACACTTGTTTTTGTTGATATTTTTAAGCTAGTGAAGATTTTTCTCAATTTCATGAAGTTTGTTTTGGCAATGATGATCGTGTCCATACTGGTTCAGTTCCTTTAAGTTATATCGATCGAATAAATTACTCGCGTCATGCAATAATATGTCTTTAATAAGTATCAGATTTGAGAGAAGTTTTTTTTCTACTTCATGGGGGTCTAAGTGTTCATTATCCGACACAATACCAGATCGACAAGGTGGGTCGCATATTATAAGAAATATTCTATATATTTTTATGATATCCTTTGAATTTTCTTTTCTCTGTCCAGCTTTGCTCGAGACCGGTAAGGTGAAGGTCGACTGTAGTGATCAACAAGGGCGGACCGCCTTAGAGATGGCGGTGACAGGAAATGATGTTGATACTGTGTTGTATCTCCTGGAAAGGTCATCAGCCAGGAATATCCATCGGGTATGTAAAACCCCTGTCTTATCCCCCTCTCTCTCTCTCTCTCTCTCTCTCTCTCTCTCTCTCTCTCTCTCTTGCTCCTTCTCTCTCTCCCGTCTTAGAGATGGCGGTGTAAAGAAACGACGTTGATACTGTGTTGTATCTCCTGGAAAGGTCATCAACCCCTTTCTTATCCTCTCTCTCTCTCTCTCTCTCGCTCTCTCTCTCTCTCTCTCTCGCTGTCTGTCTCTCTGTTGCTCTCTTTCTTTCTCTTTTTATCACTTTCCGCGCTCTATCTCTCTCTTAATATAATCTATCTCTCACTCCTTTTATATGATAGTGCGCCTCTCTCTCTCTCTCTCTCTCTCTCTCTCTCTCTCCCTCTCTCTCTCTCTCTCTCCAGATCTTTTTCAATCCCAGTATTAAACATAATGTTTGTCCTTTACTATCTATTCGTCTTTCTTCCCATTCTACGTATAATATCTCCAATATCTAATCCCTAAACTAATAAAAATCTAATTATAAATGGGGAGAACTTTATCGCACAGTATTATAATATTTAATATTATCCTCATTTTGTCAAAAACTTCCAAACCTGTGAATTACCGCATTTCTCGGTGATTGAGAGTGTTTTAAGAAGATCTGGGTCATTTCGATCGATCCATATTTGAAGAACGAATTGTTCTGGACACAGTTATCAATATGTGTTTTTTCCAGGGTACGGCAGTTATACAAGGACAACGATGGTCAGCGGATCAAACCTCTAAAGTCCCGATTTTTGCGATCGGCGGATCAAAGCTCTGGAGTCCACATTCGAGCTTTGCGCACCATGTTATATTATTTAATATGGGGCGGATCAGACCTCTGAAGACATTAGAGGTCTGATCTACCATAAATGGTGCGCAAAGCTCTTATGTAGACCTCAGAGGGTTGATCCGCCGATCGTGAAAATCGGGACTTCAGAGGTTTGTTCCGCCGACCATCAACAACTAACTTAGGCGTTATCTACACTTCTCAAGGCTTGATGATCTCTACGAGTGAATAGAAATCACGAATTACATCAACTCGTGCGCACAAGCTACAACGCTATGATGACAGTAGGCGACCCGGTGTGTTTCCGTCTTTGTATAGGGTTCAACAGTCGTGAATTCTCTTCCCTCGTAATAGTGAGTTAGTAACTGGTTCTAAACTACTGACGAGTATAAAAGTGTATCTGGAGGAGAAAAATAATATAAATCTCATCATGTTTTGACTTTAATACATTCTGATCACATGACGTGTCAAAATGTTCTAGCCAACATGAAGAATAAAAAGTACCGATTTTCTTTGTTTAGAATCAAGCTGCTCGTTGCTGGGCGGACGTGATATCAGACTATTGAATCCTATTACTACTTAGTCATTAATCAAGGGACTGAATTAGACAGTGACTATATTTACTGTCACAACGTATTGGAACTAAAATTTAAAGATCCAAGTACAAAAAGATATTTTTGTCATATTTTTAAAGTGACATTTCATCTAATCAGCGAGAAACTGAAAGCACATTTGACCCTGGTTCACTCACCAATTATTTTCATGATAAACACAGCCTGCTCGTCCTATCCTATTACGACAATTTTACTTATTGTATATAATATTTTCTACGACAGAATCCACACTTTAACCTCCATTTTCTCAAAATTAATTCCTTAAGTCTCAGGTTTAAGAGTTAAGGAAGAAAGCTTGGAAACTAAATAAATAAATGTATTTTTAGAATTGGGTAGAGTTACATTATATTTTTGTATCATTTTCTGTGAGATTGTTTATGCGTCTGAGATGAAGTGTATGAGAGGTGATAATATAATATGTGTTTGAGAAGATGTTTGTGTGTGTGTGTGTGTGTGTGTGTCCGGGTGTGTGTGTGTGTGTTTGTGTGCCAGTTTGTTAATCATTCTTTCGGCTCCGTCAATGAGGATACGACTGTCCCAAGAACATTACAAGTAATGCCTAGAGCTAATAATCGGTTTACGCGGATGTAACGTTGGTCTATTTTCAAATGATGGAAGAAGAATGACGAGGGTGGGGGTAGTAGATAGGGCACATGATTAAATTGGTAATGAGGTTGAGGAGAGAGAGAGAGAGAGAGAGAGAGAGAGAGAGAGAGAGAGAGAGATAGATAGAAGAGGGGAGAGAGAGAGCGAGAGAGATAAAGAGAGAGAGAGAAGAGGAGAGAGAGAGAGAGAAAGAGAGAGAGAGAGAGAGAGAGAGAGAGAGAGCGGTGGATGAAGGGATAGATAGACATATAGATAGATAGCTAGATAGATATCTGGATAGTCTCAATCTGCAGAACTCTGAAAAACATTTCCGTTTAAATTCATTGCCAGAAAACTTTATATACTTTTTAAAAATTCTGATTACGGCAGAAATGACAACCCTGAATTTTGTGGCTATGTGGTTTAATGGTATGACGCTCGCCTTCGGATCGGAAGGTCCTGGGTTTGAGTTCCCCTCTTAGCGGCGCATAGTTTAGCCCTTGGGAAAACCTCTTTACTCATATTCTCTCATCGTACTCAGATGTAAAATGAGTACCTGGCGATTAACAGCGTTGCATCTGTCCGTTAGAAAAAAATTGGAATATCGCCTGACGAGCGTCATGTCTCGTCCTACATGTTAACTGTTGCCTTTGGCTAGTGACTGGCTTTGAGCACGTTTAGTGGAAAATGCGCTAAAAAAAAGCTTAAGTTTTTTAAACCTTTTCAGTCGACACTAGGGTTGTTTTTGTTTTTTTATTTTCAAGTCTTCTCTTGCTATTTTTGTTTTTCATGCGGTTATGTGGTCTTGTGGTATGACACTCGTTTTCGGATCGGAAAGTCCAGGGTTCGAGCCTCGCGCTCGGTGCATAGTTGTGTCCTTTGAAAAGGCTCTTTACTCACTTTCTCTCACCGTACTCAAGTGTAAAATGAGTACCTGGCCTTTGACAGCGTTGTCTTTGTCCGAAAAATTGTCATATCGCCTAACAGGCGGCATGTCCCGTCCTACATGTTAAATGTTGCTGTTGACCAGGGACCCCTTGTAAAGCGCTTTGAGCAAATTTAGTGGATTTTGCGCTATATAAATCTCAATTTTACGTGTAAAATGTTGCTTTTGGCTAGTAACCGGCTTTCAGCACGTGTAGCGGATAATACCCTACATAAAAGCTTCAGCTTTTTTCTTTTCAGTCGACACTAGGGTTTTTTTCATTCTCAAGTCTTTTCTTGTTATTTTTGTTTTTCGTAAACTGTGCATGCAACATAAAAGAAATATATTATTCGATAATGGGTGTCTTCATACAAAAATGTTTCTTTCCCAGCCCACGATTTCTCACCATTTCTTTCTCCCTTTGAGTGCCACTCACTGTCACACAACTATTAATGAGCAAATGTTCCTTTCCCTTCCAATGCCGTCTGCAATCAATAGTGATGGGCGTTAACCGTTATCAACATTGAGTTGTTCCCGATACGAATATTTATTCCGGATACCCGATATTTAAAGAAATGAAAACTGTTCGGAGAATCACGCTGATTGTAAATAGTTTGTATAAGTTTTAATATAAATGCCATTTTGATGTTAAGTACTTTGAGAGACAAAAAGATCCCTATTTTCCCTTTTCCGTACTTCAACCATAGGTACTTGCTCAGCCGTAAAATGGTGACTCGCACTCTATGGAATAACATTTCGGTTCAATATGTTCAGCTCGATAAATATGCATCACCATACCCAAGTGTAAAATAAGAACCTGGTCATGAAACAGTGTTGTTTTCATAAAGAAAAATATTTAATCTCACCTAGCATGCGTCATGTTTGTTCCTAGATGTTAAGTGTTGCTGTTGGCTAAGGATTACGACTTGTCAAGCGCTTTGAGCACGTTTATTATTGGATATTGCGCTATATAAGAAAGAAACTCAAAATCTCAAATTCAAAACATGAATACTCAGCAATGAAATGCCACCCTGCACTGTATGAAATGAAACATGGGTTTACTATGTTCGTCTTGAAAAATAAGCAAGCATTGCAAAGCGTATCAGGCATGATGAAATCGTAGACCCCTGTATTATTTGCATGTAAAACAATTCCCACTATCAAGCTTAATTAGTAATGATTTAAGTATCAAATATCGACATGATCGGGGTTTTTTTTTGTATCCGATAATACCCCCTAGTTTCAAATATCGAATCATGCCCATCCCTACGAATCAATATCAAGTTTTCCTTTGGGTAGCATTGCCTATTGTTACAAACAATGGAAGGACATAGTCATAGAATAGATGAACATAGCCATGGTATTAATTAGCCGTAAGAGGCTTTATGGACTCAGAAAATGCCTCTCATAAATTTTCCGACCTTTGATTAATATTTAATTTGGTCGTTATTGTTTCATCAAGAACGTCGCCTTAGAGGGTGTCATGTCATGGTGGCCGAATGAGAAAACCATTTCACGATTACCCGAATGGTCCGGGGTTCGAGCCCAGCAGATTTCGGATTTTTTTTTCATTGGACTTGAGCGGTAAAGTATTAAAAGAAAATAATAGATAACAAATTCCCTTCATCTATCTTCAATGGGGGAATTTGCCAATAGTGTAAGCGTCAAAAGCAGACTAAGATAGCCCACATTGCAGCGCTGTAAGAAAGACAACTTTTTGTGGGGTTTTTTTTTAAATATAAGGGACACTCGGAATGATCCCCGTGTAGCATTTTATGAGAATTGAGTTTTTGGTATGGAGTAGAACAGTAGACAGGGGTCCCGATGGCTCAGTTGGTAGAGCACAACATTCTTCACAGTCAAAGAAACTGCGATAGTTTCCGGCCGGGTGCAGACGATATTTTTTCTAACCCTCCTGTCCACCAAGCAGTGATTGGGTAGCTGGAACTGTTTGATCTGCGGAAAGTACTTTGCGATAAACTAGCGTCCTATCCAAAGGATAGCAAGCAATAGCTATTGCTATTTTCCAAAGTACTGTCTGCATGCTAGACATAACAGACCCAGCTAATAAATCACTGCTGGGTAAGCAGGGGGATCGATCGGATAAAAATCTTGAATTCAACCGGGATCGATCTCAGTCCCTTTGCGTGTGAAGCGATTGCTCTACCAACTGGGCTGTCTTGACACCCTGGGAATGGTAACGGTGCCAAAATGTCAAATGACAAATAAAATTTAAAATTTGAGCTTTTATATGGCGCAATATCCACTAAATGTGCTCAAAGCGCTTTACAAGGGGTCTCTGGTCAACAGCAACATTTAACATGTAGGACGGGACATGCCGCCTGTTAGGCGATATTACAATATTTCGGAAAAAGACAACGCTGTTAACGGACAGGTACTCATTTTACACCTGAGTACGGTGAGAGAAAGTGAGTAAAGAGCCTTTTCCAAGGACTCAACTATGCGCCGAGCGCGAGGCTCGAACCCAGGACCTTCCGATCCAAAAGCGAGTGTCATACCACAAGACCACATAGCCGACAAATATTATATAAAACGTGAATTGTCCTTTCTTTTCTTTCAGGCTCTGTTGGCGGCCGCCGACAACGATATGGAGAGGATCTGTGAGTTGATTTTGGACCACCCACTCTACAAGGAAAGCGTTCGGAGGGAAACACAAAGACAAGCAGCTGAACTATCAGGAGGAGACACTTCGTTTTTTGAGGATTCGGGGGCCTCGGATAACAGATTCTCACATGCCAACCTGAGTAAACTTCTCCTTGAGGTGAGTGAGTATCATAGTTTTAATACGCTTCAACATTCGGAAAGTCACTTCCTTCGTAATGACGCATGGTAACTTAGTAACTGGGTCTAAACTATAGGAACAATGGCGGTCGCCCTTATGAAATATTTCTCCGACGAGCATAAAAATTTATCCAGAGGGAAAATATCATTATAAATCTGATCATATTTTGACTTTTATAAATTCTGATCACAAGACATATGAAAAGTTCTTGCCACCATGAATAATAAAAAGTACCTGTTTTCTTTGTTTAGAACCACGATGTCCGTCGTTTTTGGGCGACGTGACATCAGACTATTGTATCCAATTCTACTAGTGGAGAACACATGACCTCAATACGTCGAGGAGAGCGGTTCAATGTAGACAGACCTGCCTACCCCTACAAAAATTTCGTAGGACTCCGAATTTTTGGGTCCTAATTGACAAATATATAATGATATTTAATTCAATAGACTTCTTGAAAACACAGTTTTGTTGCAAGAGATACTAAATAAAAGAGTTTAAAACATTAATCTAATGTAATTTAAACCCAAATTAGTAATTTTTTAAAGAAGTTATAATGTCTACTATAATATTATTACCACTGAAAACTACGAATCTTTCTCATTGCAATTAGGCAGGTCTGTCTTGAGATAGACATCGAGTTTGATACCACTTTTTTTTTTTGAAGTGGTGGATAGCTCAGATAGTACAGGGTGTCCACAAAGCCTGGGTACATGTCGTACTTCCCCATCTATTGATATTTATTCATTTCTGTTATAGATTGTGGAGATTTGGCTGAATGATACTTTTATTCACGGAAGAAGAGGTCATGTATAGTTAAAATACTATTCATTTACATCCCAATCGAATAAGATAGAGTTTTTAAAGAGGAGTTTGTACTATTACAATGTACCCAGACTTTATGGACACCCTGTAGAGCCACGCTCTACCCGGCCAGGCGGAGTTGTCGTACCAGTAAGGTCGCGGGTTCGAGCCTCCATTAATATTGTCTTCTCACTTTCCTACTCACTTCGTTTCTTTGTGGAGAACCCCCAATGCTTGTGTGGAAATATCGGGGATTACGAACAGGCACCGTTTTAACCCTCTCCTTGCCAACTATAGGGGCGAAGTGGCCGAGTGGTTAAGGCATTGCACTGTGACCCGGTTGACCTTTCGTCTTTTTTCCTTGAGCAAGATTATTAACCACCAACTTGCTCACTTGGACAACATGGGTGATTCCTGTTGACATCAGACATCTTGTTTGATGAGTTATCTATATTCCTTCGTGTAATGCCTAGGCGAGGATATCTTATGATGCCGTGGCGCAAAAGGCACAATTTTACAAAAATAACTATAGGAAAATCGTCATATTCGTTACGATACAACCACCATTTTTCTTGTTCAAATTTCTATTGTACATCATAAAATTTAAAGAAAATGAACAGTGTGTTGCAGAGCATGTATTGCTAAAGAAATTCTGTATCACAAGAACTTACTGCTATTGTGTTTGAGTGATAACAAATATATTGTTGTGTTTGTTGGGTATGACGTTTTGGGAAAAATCCTTAAAATGGCCGGTAAGGAGAGAGTTTATTTAATTATTATCCTACTGTATTGTGGAAATTAATGTAGATCAAGATGAATCTTTTGATCCAACAACGACCGAAATCGATCCGGTAATAAAGTATAAAGTCTGTTGTTGCGCACGATGTTAGATGGTGATTAGCAAAATACGATGATCGATTATTGAAGAAATAACCATTCGAGTCAACGGGTGATAGAATTACCCTTGAAGAAAAAGTTTATATGTTACTAGTAGATATATCAATCTGTAAAAATATGATTTAATCTTTTTCAATTTTTTTCTGCAAATCTGTGTTTGATGGTAAGACAAAAAATAATATGGGCTGTACTAATCAATTTTGAACCCCAACTCTATCATTTTTAAAGATTGATTGGAATTAGAATCTGACCCTTTGAAAAGCTCTTTGAGCACGTTTAGCTATGTAAAAGTGTAAATTGAAAAAAATATATATGTCCCTATGCGTGTGAATCGAGTACTCCATCAACTGAACTATCTGCCCCCCCCCCCTCCCCCGCAACCTCTCCCTTTATTCATTTCCAATACGCAGGAATTGTGTTATCAAAATTTGTAAATGACTAACTATGTCTCCCAGGTACTGCTGCGAGCGGCCAAGCGTAACCAGTTCCAAGTGGTGAAGAAAATCATGATGTGCGGAGTTCATCTGGAGGAACCCCATGACTACTTTTGTGCCTGTGAAACTTGCACAGAGGACAGAAGGGAAGACTTTAAGGTCGGTATAGATAGTGGTGCGCTTGGCTAAGAAACTCACAACATTGCCATGCCATCCTAAAAGAAAACGGACCAACACATAACACTATGCATAACCTTAAACGTTTAAAATCTGGTTTATACAGTTAAGCGAGAACTACTCACAAATATGGATGGCAATAAAACAAAAACAATGACAAAGGCCTGAGTGACGTCATCTTCGATCTATCTATAGAATAGATGGATCAAAATTGACATCACTCAAGTCTTTGTTATTGTTTATCCAGTCATTTTAACGTCTAGCTTAGACAATAAACGTTTAAGGTAAAAGCTAGTTTTGTGACTGGTTACGTTATATCCGGCTGGTGGATGTTGTGTGTATTTTATCTAAACACATAGCATCATTATAGCAGAGAGATTTTTAAATCATATCATCATCACCCCGGCGCGTGACAGTTCCAAAAGTTGGTATATCACATACCTGAATTTGTCCTTGATCCAAGCTTTCTGCTTGACTTCGCTATAAAATATAGTTAGATGGGGGAAAAAAAGCACATATTTTGTTTCCATTCTGGGAGAGCGTATATTCTTTCAACTCTCTGATACATTTTTGAGAGAGCTAAAATTAAAAGCATTTTCATTGGTTCCCGCTTTTAGTTGCGGCCCGGAAGTTATTAAAGACAGCTGGATTAAGATGAAGGACCTTGTTTTATAGGAAGAGAGTGACTCCCCAACTATTTGTTACATACTGGTGTACTTTTTCGAAGGGAGCCATGCTTAAAAGACATTTTCATTGGTTCACCCTTGTTAGTTGTGACCCGGAAGTTATTGAAATTAAGTTTATTAAAATGAGGTTGCTTGATTAAAACAATGTGAGTGACTTCCCACTTATTTGTTATTTTCCTTGTTTAGAAATGTTTCTTTAAAAAACAAAACAGAAGAGACAACATTAATGAGAGAGCGTATGATTAATCAATCTTTCAATCGAAGGCATTGTTTTATAGATTATATGACTTAGATTAAATAAATAATCTTCAGTTGTCGCCGACGGGTTTACTCGTACAGAACATTGCACAATGGGCTGGGCATTATTTGAAATTCTGACTTCATCCGAACCGCTTGTTTTCATTAATCAATTAATCACGTCGATTCGGTTCATCAATAATTTATTTGACAGCAATAGAAAAGCTGTTATTTGGAAAACCGTTTTAACTTGTTTGACAATTGTTGTCACCCATATACGGGCCGCGTGAAATTCTCCACAGGTCTTGGAAACGTTAACCTTCTACTCTTGATCAACTTTATATAGAGCAATATCCATTTTACGTGCTCAAAGCTCTTTACAAATGGTATCTAGTCAACAGCAACACTTAGCATGTAGGACGAGACTTAACACCTGTTAGGCGATATTATAATTAATTTTCCGCGCTGCTAACGATCATGTACTCGTTTTACACCTGAGTACGATGAGACAATGTGAGTAAGTAGTTTTTCCCAAGGATTCAACTATGCGCAGATCAAAGCGGGACTCGAACCTAGGACCTTTCGATCAGAAGGCAAGTTTACAAAACTACGTAGCTGCACTGAAGGATATTTTTATTCACTTTTTAGTTGTTTTGAATAGCTGAAATGTATTTCCAATTTGTGGAAAGTACCACAGATCAACAGACTATATAATACGATGGGTTATGAACTATAGTCCTTCGGAGCCATACGGTCCGTAGAGTTTTTACTGTTTCTTTAGTATTAAACGGACACTATTTTATTAATTGCTTACGATCCCTTGGATAGGAATCGCAAATAACTGAAAATACGAAGTCCCATGATTGAGAGTTTTTGCAAAGATGAGTTTTCTGGCCACAATTTAAAATAAGATATTTTTTTTCTTATTGGCAAAAAAAATATCAAACTTGGGAATACACAATTCCCAGGGTTGATATTTTTTGCGACTTCACATATCCCAAGTTTAAGAGTTTTTGAAAGATGATTGTCGTTCCGGAACGGAAATCCAATATTTGGGTGATTGGCAAGAAGAGGGTGATCGAAATCGATCGATATTTGGAGGACAAGATTTCTGGCCAAATTTTAAAATATATAATCGTATTTTTCCAGAATAAAAGGCATATTGCTTTTTTACCTTCAGGTATTTACCACTCGTCGTTTGGACACCTACACAGCCATGGCCAGTCCTGCTTACATCAGTCTTACGCAGGAAGATCCTTTCTTAGCAGCCTTCAATCTCAGTAAAAAGTTCAGACAGCTCTCAGAGGTAGAAGGAGAATATAAGGTAAGATAACCGTTTTTAAAACGTAAGCTTTAAGATAGAGCAATATCCACTAAACAATGCAACGTCACGAATGTTAAAGCAGTCCTGCTCTATGGGTCAGAGACTTGGCGAACAACCTTGAGCACATCAGCCAAGATAAAAACTTTTGTTAATTGCTGTCTTCGTCAAATCCTAAAGTTGAAATGGTCTGACAAAGTGCCAAATGCTGACCTTTGGACAAGAACAAACCAAGAACAAATTGATGTCCAGGTCAGACGCAGAAAGTGGCCACACCCTGCGGAAAGAGCCATGTAAGATAACCAAGCAGGATCTGGAATGGAACCCACAGGGCGAGAGGGAACGGGGTCGTCCAAAACAGACTTGAAGGAGAAGCCTTCACCAAGGTTTGAGCGTCTCCAATCTTACCCGGAGTGAGGCAAAGGTCTGTGCCAAGAATAAAAGAAGATGGAATAGTGCCGTTGAGGCCCTATGCTTTGCCAGGAGCCAAGAGGCATAAGTCAAAGTAAGTCAATGTACCGTCGACTGGAGTAACTTTGACTTGTACATTTGGAGCATTTTGAGTCATCTCAGCTTTGTTGTAGTTATTTTTCTGTTTAGACGACTTGACTTTTTATCAAAGGAAAAAATTGCCACAAAACTAAATATCTACTCTATTTGGTCGAAGTCAAAGTTACCCCAGTTGACTCAAATCGATTAGGCAGAGGGGTCGTAAGCTGCAAAACATTACACCAGTCACGGAAATTGGGTAGTTGGGTCTGTTAGAGCTGGTGCGAAAGATCCAGGATCATATCCAGTGGATAGCAATCATTGCTACTGGCCCTTTAGAATCCTATCTCATGGTTTTGAAGGATCTAACTATTTTCTGGGAGTGGGGGGGGGGGGGAGGGGCGGAGACCCCATCTGAAAAATGATGCTAACAATAAGATTCAATAGTCTGATGTCCGTCCAGCAACCAGCAGTTTTGTTCTAAACAAAGAAAATCTTCACTTTTTATTCTTCATGCTGGCTAGAACTTTTTTAAATGTCATGTGATCAGAATGTATAAAAGTCAAAACATGATCAGATTTGTAATGTTTGTATCCACTTTTATGCTCGTCGGAGAAGTATTACATAAAGGCGTCCGCCATTTATTGTTCCGATAGTTTAGAACCAGTTACTAAGTTACTATGCGTCATGACGAGGGAAATGACTTCATGAACTTTATTACTTTTCACAATGTCGGTGAAAATAATTTATAAAATTAATATAAGATGTAATTGAGGCATGTCTGAACAAAACAAGCATATTTTGGCATAACATCAATAACTTAGACATAAATATTTAACTGCAGACATTTACCTAGATCGTAAAACAGCTAATTACTTTCCGTTATATATCAGTTTGATTAAACTTTTAGAAATGAAACATGTTTACAACAGATCTATTCAGACACTATTTTTTATGTGCATAATCTTTCTTTCAATGAAATTAATCATTATAGAAAACATTTGCATTCAGCCTTCAATTCTAATTCCCAAGATGTAGAACAACAAACCTCTCTATTCTAGCCAATTAAGCAAACATGTTTTTGTTTATGGGAAAATTATTGAACCAGCATTAATACTACGTTTTCAACAACAACAAAAAAGAGGGAGAATTTAATGTTTTACTTGGATTACTTCAGACTCAAAACCCCTCTTCTGTAATCAGCAAATACAAGTGAAGTTAATTGTAAAAAAAATTCTTGAGTTTCACAAGTCCCTGACCAACAGCAACACATATAGAACGAGATATGACGCCGTTAGTCGATATTACATTATATATCTGTGTATGGTGAGAGAATGTGAATAAAGAGCACTCTCTAACTATGCGCAGGGCGAGGTTCGAACCCTGTACCTTTCGATTTGAAGCAAACGTCATACCACAAGACCACATAATTGTATTAGAAACCATTTCCATTCATTCTTCAACTCTACTGCCCATACTGTGAATTCAAAATCTCTCTGTTGTTGCCAATCAACCTAACTGTTGTTGTTTCTTCATGTAACAAGTACGGAACAAACATTATTCCACCCCTCTTCATAAATAGCAACGCGTAATGATATCATGTTTACAATAATAATTTGTGACGTCAGATTGTCAAACGTTGAATTTCACTAAAATTATTTTTAAAAAAAAGAAGTATCATTTCAATATTTTTGAAAATGTCTTTTACTCAGAGATGACGAAATCGAAATGGATAGAGTGGTAGAATAAAAGCTTTCTTACAGTCTTGCGTTTTTGAATTCGAACTTTGTTCCCAACGCGCACTCGCAAGCTCGTGCAGCCGTTGGAGCACGTCAGGAATTCCAAAGAGTAAGAGTGTAAGAATCGTATATTAAGACTACATATTCAAAACAGAAAAAATAAAACACAAAAAAGAAAAGAAAGAGAATACAATACCAAACACGGATTATTTCAGGTTCAAAACCCTTCTTCAACCATCAACAAAACATCCCAGAAAGGTTATCCTACTTTTGCATATTTTATAACCCCTTATTCGATTCCAAATTTGGAATGTTGTATAACTACGCATTTCTAAGTCGAGGCACTGTTGGAGGATTAGCATCTAATTCTAATGGGGCTAGTTCACACCACTTGACAACGGAGAGTGATGTCATGTGACTCCCGGCAGTTACGGGCTTAATATGGCTGCCGAATATAAACAGTGAGAGCGAGCTCATGTTGGTTGACACATCTGATTAATAAACGCAAACGTGTGAACTTATTTTCTCTTCATTTTTAAAATTTATTTTGTTGTGTGAATAATACCAAGAATTAATTTGAGAGCATTTCGTTTAATTTAATCTCCTGTTAATAATATATTAGGCCTATTGGGTGATTCGTCCCAAAAGGCTCACAGAAAGTTTCACACACTCACTAGTAGCCTCCTACTCCTACTCCCTCGAAGTCCCAGGTTTGACAGTTTTTGCCAAGATGAGGATCATTTAAATCGACCGATATCTGAAGGACGAGTTTTCTGGTCAATTTTTAAAATATGGATTTTTTCCTGAGTACATCAGTACTGAGGTTCTCGATATTTCACCCCTTGATCACAGGCGGTCGATTAATTTTATTCGCCATACGGCTCTCCTGCCTATCGGCTGGATATTAATTTATGCAGTGTCATACTTGTAATGGGAGCGATCTAAATTCATGTTTTCCTCCAACCAGGTCATCAATCACATGATCTGTTGCTGTCCAACGATTGGATATTTCTCCAGAAATGTAAACACGCTGCTTTGTTTATGAAACTTGTAAGCATACCCATGTGTCAAGCTGAACAAAATGACCAATCCTGATGTTAGTTAATTCAAAAACTGTGAACACTTTTCACTATGTAGGTCACTTTGAGCACATATTCCAATGTGACCAATGACGTCCAGCACATGGGCATGTAATATATAGATAGAACGAAGATGACATCACTCTGGTCTTTGTCATTATTTTTTGCCATCCGCGTTTATGAGTAATTCTCACTGA
Source organism: Berghia stephanieae (assembly GCF_034508935.2). NCBI lineage: Eukaryota > Metazoa > Mollusca > Gastropoda > Nudibranchia > Aeolidiidae > Berghia > Berghia stephanieae. The sequence goes on from NC_088363.1 coordinate 37,962,990, forward strand.
ACTGTATTAACCAGACTATAAACGTTCAAGGTTACACAGAGTTTTGTGTGTTGGTCTGTTATACTTACGGATGGTAATGTTATGAGCTTCTTAGCCAAGTGCATACTATCTATATCGTACCCATTATAGCAGATGGCCTTCTAATTATGCTGAGGTAATAAACAACAAAAGTATGGGCGACACTGTGAGAAATATGTATTGAGTAATTTAAAAATCCTGGGAAAGTTAGGAAGGATTTGAAATAGATCACTACACGTCCATTACTAAGCATTAAGGGGAGGGGCGACACCTGAATTATCGATTTTTGGGTCAAAATATAAAATTTCAGTTTTTTATTTATTATAAAAGAACAATCATTTTTTTACATATTTTCAGCACTGAGAAGGTGATTTGGATAATATAAAGTCTGTAAATCGTCTTTCATAAACATGGAAGTCGACATGAAAATACCAAACTTTTCAATTTTTTGTGAGAATTCAACTGAAAATAATAGGGCTGAAAAGCATTATAATACATATCGATGTTGTAGATTTTGATATCGATAGTTTAGTCTACTCTTTGCCCGTCTAGTTGACAAGGTTTCAGTCTCATAAATATCACAATATGGGCAGGGGAGGGGTTTAGAAACTGTTAGTCGCGAACAAAGATTGTGTGTCAAACAGCTGATAAGAGGTCAAGTTGTCAGGTAAATACAACGTGATCACGAATGGTGCGATCTGATTGGCTGACCTTGTTCTCGACCTCCGACTCCGCGCCAGGGATTGGATGTTGAGTCAGGGTGAAAGTTCGCCTCTATTACTATTACTTTTACTACGATTTGTTTACATTCCGATTGATCAGTTGTTTTATCAAATTTTGACACGTATTCACGTTAATTATCTCTAAATATTTCCAATTTTTACTGGATTATTATAAATATACCTAAAGTGACCAAAAAATCCAAACGTTGGCAACAATTATTTGCTACATAAGCCAAGAAAGCAAGAAAGTTATGATGGCTCATGGTTGATCCGTGGCCACAAATCTTTGATTGGAATTGGGTGTGTGATAGTAGTATTATGATAAAGCGATTCCAAGCAATGCCGCAGCGGAAAGAAATGAGATGGGCTATTCTTGCCGGTCTTTACCACGGTTATTCCACCAATGACTTCCCTCAACATAGGTATTGTCCTCCTGAACCGGACTCCATATGCTTTTATAAAAAATATATTGCTGCCCATGTGTATCCTGTTGACACAAGCAGCGTCTACATACACCTTTGAATTTTGATTTGCTTCATGAGCACTTGAAGCCTGTGTATGTGATTTGTTGTGAGATGAAGACAGCACAAAATCCAAACGAAAGGTTTCATAATTCTGTTTGGTCAAGATGCCATAAAACATACTTCCATTCCCTGAAAAAAGTTGAGTTTGGTGTAGAGTATAATTTCGGTCCAACAGAAATAACATCCCTGAAAGTGTCTTTGAGCATCGGTGGACTGGGAAAACACTCCCAGATGTTGAGTCAGGAAGCAGAGTCAAAAAGACTTGACCAAAGCATAAGGGTTGCTCAACATAAAGAGAAAAACAGAGGCAAAATGAAAGCTCAGATCCGTGAAAAAGCCCAGAGGGAGGCAGAAAAAGAACACGGGGGACCCTCATACGGTGCTGGTATGTTTTGAGCTGGTTGTACCGTTTTGTCTTATTATTTTCATTCATTGTTATCTTTGATCTCGTTTTTCTCAAAATGACATTTTTTAACAATTTTTTTTATCTTATTTTGTCATTTATCAATCAATTTGTTTAAAACTTTGCATGTCTAGAGCTATATTGATTATCTAAAATCATACAGAAGGAATTTTAAATATCTTTATTATTTTTTGAAAAATTGACATTTTTATGTCAAAAAACATGATTTTTATCATACCGAAAAATTATTTTTTTTTTAAATTTATAAATTAAAATCTATTAAAAATATTTTTAAAATGCTCTGTATTTTTTTAAATAATATACAAAAATACAATCATGCAAAATTTCAAGAAAATTCCATGGAAACTTATTGAGAAAGTAACTTTTAAAAATAGCACCCAGAGAAGAGTAAAATCCAAGATGGCGGCCGTCACCATGGCAACCGGACACGCCCACCGAAATAAATCACATGGTTCGAATCCATTGGTCATGAGCAATGTCCCAATATAAAAAGATATTGGATATAGCCATTATTCTTGAAAATAGTTTCAGGTGTCGCCCCTCCCCTTAACCATTCAGAATATTTCCTGCCATTTAATGGGCATGATCTACATTACATTTCCATGTCCTCAAGGTCATTGGTCATATTGCAAAGTGTGCTCAAAACGACCTACATAGTGAAAAGTGTTCACAGCTTTTGAAATATCCAGAATCACGATTGGTCATTTTGTTCAGAATGACACATGAACATGTGTACAATTTTCATAAACAAAACAGCGTGTTTACATTTGTTAAGAAGCATCCAATCGTTGGACAGCAACGAATCAAATGATTGATGACTTGGTTGGACGAAAACATGAAATATAGATCGCTCCCACTTGTTTCGTTGCATTGACTACTTATTTCCTGTATGAAAAGGCCTCAGACTATGGGTCTTCGTTTCGCGGTCAGCCACTGATTTCATGGCCAAAATATACTTTATTTGAAATGTTTGTGTCAAAAATAAAACAACTTAAATGTTTATACGACTAGACGTCTAGTTTTAATAAAAAGATATACGATAACTGATGTAATTTTCAAAAGTACGTTGATTGAAGAACTGAAGGCTCATACTATAGATAGTATGCTTGGCTAACATTGCCATCCGGAATTATAACGGACCAACACACTATGTGTAACCATAACTCATAAACATGGATTGTAAAAACAATAACAAAGGCCGGAGTGACGTCACCTTCCTTCTGTCTATCGGATAATAGTAAAGAAGTCATCCGTGTCAATAGCTTAACAGGAATAGCAACAAGTGGTCACAAAGGAACCACCAATGAGTGAATGAGAAAATTATGGGGGACGGGGTAAGAACAAAACTATTTACTTATTCTCTTTTGCTTTCATAGCATTGATTTCATAATAGCCAATGCTGCAAAATCGGACGACCTTGATGGCGAAAGGAACAATCGAGTTGGTACGAGAATGAATATTGTTGAAACAATTAGCATTAATTATGAACGATACTTTGTCGCGTATCGTATAGGTTCTAAAAACCTTTAAATGCTCTATCTATAAGATAATATAAAGAAGGCATCCTAAATCATGGGGAGGGGGTAGTAATAACAAAACTATTTACTTATTCTCTTTTGCGTCGACGACGTACTTAAAAAAGATTTAGACACAAAAAGATATCTTTCACCAGAATATAAAATAAAAGGTCACGTCTATTTCCAGCAACAGACACGTGTCACACTCTAACAATATGAAACACGAACTCATGTCAAATCAATAGGGAACAAAAGGGTGATGTCAAAAAACAGGTCCTAATCTAGTGTAAAACCACTCTTCTGGAGGAATGAATACATACCTTGTGTAATTGATCTTCTGGTTTCAAAGAGATGGCATCTTAATTTCTAATTTAGATATCGTGGCGTCCAATAGTGTTTTGTCGATTACTCCCTAAATTATCTGGCCACTTCTTATATTGTTTTTTTTTCCGGTTTCCCACTTCCGATTGGAGTAACAGTCATTTCGTCTATTTATTATTAAACTTCTAATCTTATCTTTCACTTGTCGTTGCCATTCATTTCTTTTTAACTAAGTAAGATCGTAACATTCTCACATCTTACATTGGTGACACCGACGTGATGGACAGGTAAATTTTGTTAGACTTAGCAGGGGCTATCAAAACCACAGTTTCCCCGCCTACAGTGAACGCAGTGTCGTTCAAGTCTCCTACTTTCTGGGCGACAAACGCGACAGCCTGGTTCCTTCGGCTGGAGGCTACATTCGCCATACACTGTCCTCCCATCACCAACGAGAAGACCAAATAAAAGTAATCCATCACCACTCTTTTACGGTCCGTAATCCCAATAATCTGCCTACACATCCTGCTCCTAAAGTAATTCTGCTGCCTTATGTGAATATAGTAGTGTGGGGCCCTGGATGGCCGAGGCCATTCGGGCAAGGTCGGATCTCCATTAGTCAGATATCAGGGCGACATCCGGGATGGAGAGCAGACAGCCCCCACCGCTCTCTAAGTCAGTCTCTAACACTCTATCATTTGTTTTTGTTTTATTTCCAGTATATTTACCAAGAACTCGACGCGCAGGTCCAAAAGTTCACCCTGAATCTCCTGGACATGTGTCAGAGTTCTGACGAAGTCAAGTCTGTCCTCAACGGCCGCCCAAGGTCAACAGAAGACGTGAGTGGGAGCCGAGAGTCCACGAACAGCATGGATATGTACGTTAGTGACAGCAAGATTCTCCCTTTGGTCTACACGGCTGTTAGACTTGAACAGAAAAAGGTAGGAATGGAATATTTACAAAATTATTCTTCTCTTCTTCTTCTTCTTCTTCTTCTTCTTCTTCTTCTTCTTCTTCTTCTTCTTCTTCTTCTTCTTCTTCTTCTCCTTCTTCTCCTTCTTCTTCTTCTCCTTCTTCTTCTTCTTCTTCTTCTTCTTCTTCTTCTTCTTCTTCTTCTTCTTCTTCTTCTTCTTCTTCTTCTTCTTCTTCTTCTTCTTCTTCTTCTTCTTCTTCTTCTTCTTCTTCTTCTTCTTCTTCTTCGGTCAGGGAGCCAACGCCATCATGCTGGCAATAAGTGCTGCTCCATGTTGTATACGCTCAGAGAGCCCAGGAGTTGTTAATGCTGGCACAAATTCTTCTAGCAGATTGTTCCATTCTTTTGTGATTCGTGGGAAAAAGATATGTTGCCTATATGTTGTGTTTGATCTGTTGATTGTCTATGTCAAGGAGTTGGCGATAAGGGTGCTGCTATGTCTGTGTGTTGAGAGTTGTGGTTGGTGTTTGTTGAAAATTTAGTTTGCGCTTGATGGTAGATTGTAAAACGAAGACAGCCTAGATTGTTTTTATTTTAACTCTCTCCATTTTCCGGATTTTCCCCAAAACTTCACACCCAACCTATACAAAAATAGATTTATTTCACTCGTATACAAAAGCTGTAAGTTCTTGCTATACATATTTTTTTCTGCTAAACTTGCTCTTCAGTACAGTGTTAATCTACTTTAACTATAGCAGGTATTTTTGTTCAAATATTATGATTTACAAAAGAAATCTAAATGAGAAAAATGTTGGCTGCATCGTAACGAATGTGACGATTTTCATATGGGTGGTAAGGAGAGGGTTAAAACAATGTCAATACATAAAAAATGGAAAATAAACAATAGAATAGATTTCGGTTTGATATTTAGATATCTCTAAAACGTGACCCATAGCATGGCATCGGGTAATTTGTCGGAACACCGTGTACTTTTAGTAGGTCTGGTAGCATAACTTATTATGGGCTCATTGTTCTAATGGACATATTCTAAAGCAAGCTCAAAATTATTGTCCATTTCAACAATGTTAAATTAAGCTATAATAATTGCTTTCGATTATCAGACCTTCAAATAAATGATTTTCGATATAGACATGAATCTTTGAGTCTCCGGACTATAAAATTTGATATTTTATCATTTTATTAATTATTATATGACAGAGTGGCTCAGCGGTGTTGTCTTTGCTTCGTATCCAAAAGATACTGAATTTGACTACCAACCAAGCTCTCTAGTCTTGAGCAAGTCACCTCGCCTTAGCTCACTTTGCGGCGCTGCATTGCGGCTGACCCCTGGATTATTCAAGTTTTCTCCTGACATAGACTCTAAAGATAAATTTTCCTTGGGGATGAATAAACAGATTTTTATCGAAGACACCCAATGATACATTTGGAAGAAATAATAACCCCCCCCCCCTCCCGTCCCCCGCCCCTTTTCCGCTTTAAAATAGAATGAATAGTAACAAGATTGTAATGGTGGGAACAGACAGATGTTGCTGGCTGGACGGTCAGAGACCGCCGAACTCTGAAAAACGATATTTTTAAACATTTAATTTAGCAAGAAAAATTGTCTTTAAAATAGCTATCGATTAAAATACCCCCCCCCCTTCCCCATCTTGTCAAAAACTATCAAACCTGGGACTTCCTTACTTGAATTCATTCTTGACATATAAGGTTTGAAAATTTGATGACAAGACGAGTGTCATTTTAATCGAACTGTACCCCAAAGACGTGTTTTCTGGTCAAATTTTTGAAAATGTGTTTTTTGACAGTACGACAAAGTGAATGACCACTTTAAATATCGGTCGACTCTCAACTTGTCAATTAAAAGGAAAGGAGGACATAGCGATGGCTCGCGACCTGTTTCCATTTCAAAACAATCCTATTGTTTGTTTTTCTTAGTTTGTTTTAGATGATATGTTGTCCCCCGTCTCCTCAAAGCGGTATTAGGCCGGATTATATATATTTTTAAATTTTAGATCATTTATATAGACCAATATCCACTAAACGTGCTCAAAGCGGGTTACAAAGCTTCCCAGGCCAACAGCAACACTTAACATGCTTAGAGACGTTTTCAAGGACACACCTAGGCTCAAACCCAAGCCCTTCTGATCCGAAAGCGGGTGACATACCACTACACCACATAGCAGCACATTAGAGGCAGGGTAGTTCATTCAAAGTCAAATAACAAGAGAGTCGGGTAGAGGTAAAGTAGAACGTCTTCAGATAAGAAAGCCCCCCCCCCCCCCCCCCCGCCCCTCATACAAGTACTTCGGTCCTTAAAATTATGCGGCTATGTGGCCAGATTGTATGCCACTTGCCTTCGGATCGGAAGGCTCTGGGCTCGAGTTCCGAGCAACGCACCGTTGAGTCCCTTGAAAAGACTCTTTACTCACATACTCTAACCACACTCACCAGGTATGAAACGAGTATTTGGCCATTAAAAGCATTGTCTCTGTCCGAAAATAATTGTCATATCGCTTAACAAGCGTCATGACTCGTCCTACGTGTTTGTTATTGGTGTTGTCTAGAGACCCCTTGTAAAACATTTTAATCACGTTTAGTTGATATTGCCCTATATAAAAGCTCAAGTTTTTTTTTAAACTTCTTACACTCTTAACTTGGCTGGACCATTCATTGGACAATACCTCGGGATGCGTTATTACATTGTTTGTTTTTCTTTGTTTGTTTTGTTTTTGTTTTTTTTTTGTTGTTTTTTTTGTTTTGTTTTTTGTTGTTTTTTTTTTTTGTTTTTTTTTTTTTGTTTCTCTTGCTTGAACGCACGAACTTCGGATTAGATTGGGTTTTATTTTTTAAATTCTGGCATATTTAGTATTGCGTGTGTATGTGTGTATGTGTGTGTGTGTGTGTGTTTGTGTGTGTATGTGAGTGCTTTTATCCATTTCACCATCGGTACCGGTGATGAAATGACATCCTTTATTCCGTATGGTAGAGTTCTATTCATTTTCAGTCCACCTTATCCGTTTACCTAAGTATAATACATTTAGAGATAAGAAGTATTCATAATGTGATATTGATACGATTTACGTTGCTGCTTGAAGCTGGAAGAAATAGATAACAATAGTCAAATAAAATGATAACTTCAATTTAAGTAACTGCTACAGACTACGTAGACGTTTGGGGCATTCTTTAAAAAATTGCAATATTTATCAAATCGTATTGGAGATGTGCGTGGGTATTGATTTTTTTAGCATTAAATTATTTTTAGATTTTGAAATATTTTCGTTTACAAATAAATGATCGCGTTCATTTGTTTGATGACAACAAAGCTACCTAGAATTAACACTGAGAGACAAACAAAATGCGATTAAGATCGGTATTAGATATGACCGCTACAATATTTGACTTCAATGACTACAGCCCCCATAGCAGCGTAACAGACATCATCACACAGCTTGGATGGACTCCCTTACAAGACAGATGGAAAGAATAACGACTAACTCTCATGTTCAAAATTGCAATTGAAATGGCGGCCGTCTCACCGGAAACAACTAGACACACAGCGAAATTCACGCATTCAAAGAAAAATCCACTCAAAAACACTAAAAAACACAAATCTACAACCTCAACATCTTCAAATATTAATTTGCACCCTGCACTAAAAATAAGACTGGGACGCTTTTCCCGAATCATGTGTGAACAGATTTTAAAACATTCAAACGAAGATTATGAAAATTCTTCAACATAAACACCAACAATGAAATGGCTGTCACACTCAACAACTCTCTCCGCCCCCGAATACAAATACTCAGAATTGTGTCGACTTCGAGTAACATTTAGATTCAGAGCGTTGTACTCGAGTTTTCGTATTTGTAAATGACGCATAGTAACTGGTTCTTAACTATCGGAATAATGGCAAACGCCATTATCTTCATCACCGCCCTTACGAAATATTTCTCCAACTAACATACAAAAGTGTATCCAGAGGAGAAAAACATTATAAATCTGACCTCAACTTTTATACATTCTGATCACATGACATGTGAAAAAGTTCAAGCCAGTGTGAAGAATGAAAAGTATCGATTTTCTTTGTTTAGAACCAAACTGTTGGTTGCTGGGCGGACGTGACATCATACTATTCAATCCTACTGCTTGGAAAGATCAATGTTATTTTTTGAAGTACACTTTTAATAGTTATATGAATTGGTCCGTAAATCCATCATGGAATGTTGTAAAACATTTAGCATCAATGGTTTTTGATAGCATACAGAGTCCTGCATAGGAATACCTTCATCTTTGCGAGCATGCACAAACTATGATAAGATTCTTTCATCTCTTTGTATTGATTAAACGATTTATTTTTATCGTGTCCAATAACACAACGAGCTTGCGAGTATGTGTTATTGCGTGATAAAAATATAACGAGTTTAATAAATACAAAGAAATGAAAGAATACGTTTATTTCACCCCTGCAAGTAAGATTATTAGATATTTTGTAATCAAATAGCATGGTGTTCGTACTTCTATTCACCATAATTTGTATCTTTATCTATCTACTTTAATGACACTTTGACACAAAAATAAAAACGTTTGATTTGTATTCATGCGCACAAAAAGACTATTTTCAATCGCCAATCAGCTGTTTATTTACACCCGATTTCACACCAATGAAATGTTCGCAAATATTCTGCAATCGTTGAATAAATTTTTTGTTCAGCGCATTCAAAGCATAATTGAACGATTACGCATTTCCTAAGAAATAATACGGCTTTCCATTGAGAGAGCTGGTATAATATAAACCTATTAATTTCATACCAATACGACGTACACTTCCAAAACAACATTTTTTATGTTTTATATCATGACTAGTTAAAAATA
>NC_088363.1:37979818-38009818 GCF_034508935.2 Berghia stephanieae
CAGTCGGATGGTGAAAAGGTTTGAATTGAGATATTGCCAAATTTCGTTAGAAGGTCAATTTTTGTCAAAAATGAGTTCTTGTCATAAATTAATAAATAAGCCCTTTTTGTAAACCTTCGGGAAATATCAAAGCTTAATTTCACTTCTTACAGCTAGTCCAGTTGAAAAAAGTATGAAATTTGAGAAAAGTCGCTGGATACCTTTCCCATACATTTGACAATAATTTCATGAAAAATCACCCGATTTACTTCAAATAACGATATCAGAAGTATCTTACTACAAACTCTCTCTCTCTCTCTCTCTCTCTCTCTCTCTCTCTCTCTCTCTCTCTCTCTCTCTCTCTCTCTCTCTCTCTCTCTCAATCTCACTACTCACTATATCTATCTACCTCCCTCTCCCACTCTCTCAGTCACTATATCTATCTATCTCCCTCTCTCACTCTCTGTTACTCTCTCTATCTCTCTATCTCTCTCACTATCACTATATCTATCACACACACACACACACAAACACACTCACTCTCTTTATATCTATCTCCCCCTCTCTCTCTCTCTCTCTCTCTCTCTCTCTCTCTCTCTCTCTCTCCTTCTCTAACTCGATCTCTATATCAAACCCTCACACTTCCACTCCCTTACATTCCTTTGTTGTCTCAGTCCCACGGTTCACTTTTTTTTTAATCTTGAGCTTTTATATAGCGCAATATCCACTTAACATGCTCAAAGCGCTTTACAAATTGATGTCCCTCTTTGCACAAAATACACATACACACACACATACACACACATACACACACATACACACAAATCGCGAATAACATAATGGTATATACATATTGATATTGTGTAAATCGAATATAATGTTAATTGATGACCTTTTCAGTAGGAAACAAGAAAACATCCCCGACAATGGTAACAACAACAGCAACAATAACAACAATAACAACAACAACGATAACCACAACAAACAACAAAAACAAAAACAACAACAACAACAAAATAGTACTGTGACATCAACTGCAAAGAAATATTAAAAGAGCTGATACACATTAACGTCATTGGACCAAACACTTCAGACCGCTTCTATTTTTGAAGCTTGGGTTTTTCCAGTCTTCCCTAGGACAATAAACTGAATTACAATTTCCCCATTGGGAACAAATGAAAGGAATGAATTCTATATGTTTTTATTCTCTTGATTTATGAATCAACTAATTAACAAGTTAATGAATGAATGATTTATATATAAACCAAGAAATGAATTGATTTGTGGGAAAGCAAGCGAATGGATAAATATTATGTATGAATGGATGGAGTGATGAATTATTGAACGTATGGATTATTCAATAACCAGTCAAGATGATGAATGGAGTGGGTGACATTACTATGTTATTGTGAAGCAAATCGAGCCAGAACAACACACAAAGCCTATCTGTCAGTCCAGACAAGCCAGCTGAGATCCGTTACCAGAAGAAACAAAAAAAAAAAAAAAGATGAATAGGATTCAATAGTCTGATGTCACGTCCGCCCAGAAACCAGCAGCTTGGTTCTAAACAAAGAAAATCGGTACTTGTTATTCTTCATGCTGGCTAGAACTTTTTTACATGTCATGTGATAGTAGTAGTAGTAGTAGAAGTAGTACTAGTAGTAGTAGTAGTAGCAGTAGTAGTAGTAGTAGTAGTAGTAGTAGTAGTAGTAGTAGTAGTAGTAGTAGTAGTAGTAGTAGTAGTAGTAGTAGTAGTAGTAGTAGCGTATGGCTACACTACCAAAGTTATTTCGTCAACTCAGCTTCTAAAGTCTTCCTCCGCCCTAAGGACGGTTGCATAGCCACCTTCAAGTTTAGTGATTGGACAGTTGAGGACGCTGTGATCGCTAGTCTCTGGGGTGCCTGACATTTCTGGCAGGTATCACTATTTCCAAGTTTCCATCTGCACATATTTGATACAGTTCTGCCATGTCCAGTTAAGGGGCGATGTGAGGAAATCCAGTATTTCCTGGCGTTATTGAATGCAGATGTCATGTGATCAGAATGTATTAAAGTCAAAAGATAATCAGATTGATCATGTTTTTCTCCTCTGGATACATTTTTATGCTCGTCGGAGAAGTATTACTTAACAGCATAATCCAATGTTCCGATAGTTTAGAACCAGTTACTAAGTTACTATGCGTCATTATGAGTGAAGTGACGTCACGACTGTTTAACCCTATTGCTTCGTGGTGTTAACACTAATGAATGAATGACGTCAGAGACAGCTCATTTTTATATTGTTTTAGACCTCATGAGAGGTAATAAAATCTCACCGATTTCTTTTTTCAACAGCCGATCGAAGCAGGAGGTTTGAAGTTCAATCGCCAGTCGAGGGAGGCTGATAATTTGGGATAGTTTTTTCTTGTTATTTATTTTATGATTGTTTGTTTGTTGTGTTTTTGTTTTGTTTTTCTTCTCTGCTTTGTCTGGAAGTGTTTCATACACACCTTTTCATGTTTTGATCTTGCAACGCGTTAGCTCATGGCCTTCGTAAACTCATGGCCTGATTGTTGCCTTCGTAAACTCATGTCCTGATCGTGGCCATCGTAAACTCATGGCCTTATAGTGGCCTTCGTAAACTCATGGCCTTATAGTGGCCTTCGTAAACTCATGGCCTGATCGTGGTATTCGTAAACTCATGATCTTATCGTTGAATTCGTAAACTCATGGCCTGATCGTGGCCATCGTAAACTCATGGCCTGATCGTGGCCATCGTAAACTCATGGCCTGATCGTGGCCATCGTAAACTCATGGCCTGACACTAACAAATAACGTCAAAAGACAAGTCTTTGGCCGCAAAAGAAAACAAATCGTGATTTGTATTCAACAGTTCAACCAATGGGATCACTTGTTTCCTTGAGCTCTACTTAAGACAACTCACTAAGCGGTCCGCAAACCTAAAAATGATGTCAAAATATGGGTCTTAGTGGGTAATAGTGTCAGGCGATAATATAACGATGGCGACGGTTAGTTCCCCAGTGTGTCAATCTAATAATCTTGTCCAAGGGAAGCAGGGCTCGAACTCGGGATCTTCTGGATCCTAGTGCAATTCCTGAACCACTCGTTCACTTTTAAAAAGCTGAAAAAATATGCAAAGCTGTGGGTTTGGGTTTTTAATATTCTTTCTCTTTTTTCTATCCCTCCACAGTTCATCGCCCACCCCCAATGTCAAGCTCAGATCGGACAGATGTGGTACAGTGGAACGCCCTTATTACGTTACCTGAATCGATTTGCCTACCTGATGTGCGCCATTCCGCTAGGGATTCTCGTGTGCCCGTTCCTGTCCATGTGTTACCTCATAGCACCTTGGTCAAGGGTAAGTTTGTCTCCATCTGATATCTTCCAAAGATAGTAGGCATGCGTTTGACTAAGAAGCTCACAACACTGCCATCCGGAAATATAACGGACCAACCCACAAAACCCTGTGTAACCATGAACTTTTATAGTCTGGATAATACAGTGAAGTGAGAATTACTCGTAAGCATCGATGGTAAAAACAATAAAACGACCCGACTGACGTCAACTTCATTCATGAAGTAATTATGACGTCATAAGTTGTTTCTGAATTTGGTAATTTGGTAATAATGCTGGAATTATATATGGACTAATAAAGTAGGCTGATCTCCTACTTAGCCTAAAGGTAGACTCTGTCTAAGCTCGCTGCCCTACACGAGTATTTTCTAGTAAGGTTTCGCTGATGTTTTGAACTAAAATGGCATTGGTCCAGTTGGCAGTATCACATAATAAGGAGGTGTTTATTTCGAATCCAACGTAGGAGTCTCAGTCATAATATTATGGTCTCTCCCCTTCTGACAAAATGAAGCGCTGTTGGGCACGGTCATTGATTAGATGAGTTAAATAATTTAAGTCACAATGCTTTGTCCCTGGGTAAAGCACTAATACAGATATAGTAATACATGAATGTAATCCACTTATTTGTGCGGCTATGTGGTCTTGTGGTATGACACTCGCTTTCGGATCGGAAGGTACTGGGTTCAAGCCTCGCTCGGGGCATAGTTGAGTGAGTTCTTTGAAAAGACTCTTTACTCACATTCTCTCACCGTACTCAGGTGTAAAATGAGCACCTGGCCGTCAACAGCATTGTCTCAGTCCGAAAAATTGTAATATCGTCTAACAGGCTTCAGGTCTCGTTCTACATGTTACGTGTTGCTGTTGGGCAGGGTCCCTTTTGTAAAGCGCTATGAGCACGTTTAGTGGATATTGCGCTATATAAAAGCCCTTTTTATTTCTATCCATAGGTGACCAAGTTGGTGAATACGCCCCTGATGAAGTTTTTAAACTACACATGTTCCTATCTGACGTTTCTCATCCTGGTCATCTCAGCTCGCCTCTACCTACGACCTGTCTTTGATTCCTTCTCCTGTGACAATCCGGAAACAGTTGGTTATTTCATCTTCATCATTATCCTCATGTGTATTATAGGTAAGGAGGAGGGGTGGAGTACAGCTCAGTTGGTAAAGCCCTCGCTTCTCAAATTACAGTGGTATCCATCATAGATGTATTCGAGGTGTTTTTGACAGCCCTGTTCATTGGCCGTAACTAGGCAGTTGGGTCTGTTTGACTTGGCAGAAAGTACTTTGCGATAGATTAATGTCCTATCTAAAGGATAACAGCCAATTATAATTATCCGAAACAGGGATTGTAATGGATGAAAAAATTACGTCGAAGCCTGGAAAGTTGGAGTTAATTTTTAAAAACTCAGTCTCGGTGTTTTTATGAATCGTATGCTTTTGTCTATTGCTCTCACTCCTCGAAGTCACCGACCCCTGAAGATCCGATATATAAATATATATATATATATATATATATATATATATATATATATATATATATATATATATATATATATACATATGTTGACCTTAAATAGTATTCGCTGCGTTGACACAACTAAGGGACAGAATTTATGACAAACGCATTCCCCCTATTGATGCTATGCTTTTCGGTAACATTCTCATAACATCCACCAGGCGGATATAACTTACCAACACACACACACACACACACACACTCACACAAACACGAACACGTACAACTATGGTTTACCTAAAACGTTTATAGTCTGACTGACTGATGGAACTTAATGAGAAATAATCTTTAAAATGGCTGTCTCAAGACAACAACAACGAGCTGAATGACTTCAATTTCATCCTTTCTATTGTTCACTGTTTTGACACCTTATTCCCCTTATAACTGTATGTTTATTGAGTGAATGCATTATCAACCAAATTCAGTCCTTTGATTGGTGGACAAAGAATAATTACAAAGACCATTCCACACGGAACTGGTGTTTCAATGTTGTCGCTTTTTGTGTTAATGCATTTAGTGATTTTGGAAGTTTTTGTATAACTCGTAGAAACCATAAAGACCAAAGACAAGTGTTTACATGTGTGCTGTCCTTTTAATTAACCAGTAGATTTTTCACCAATCAAAACATGGAATTTGTGACACATCCTCATGCGTGTTAGAACAAACCATAGTTGGTTGTTTGTAAACAGAAACGTTAATGAAATCGACCTCCCTCTGATCGTTGTTATTGTTTTTATACCGCCAAATGGGCGACTAGTTGTCACACGATTTTCTCAGAACAGATTATGAATGTTTAAATTTACAGATAGTTTTCTGTGACCTCTTGCTATTGACATGGATGTCTTTAACTATTATCGTATGAGCCTTCAGTTCTTCAATCAACATACAGTACATACGCTTTTGAAAATTACGTCAGTTATCGTATATTCTATTTACAATTGTCGTATAAACCTTTAAGTTGTTTTATTTTTGACTCGAAAATTTAAAATAAAGTATATTTTGGCCCTAAAATTAACTGACACCTTAAGTGTTTACCTAGAGTAAACAGCCCACAGATCCTGAGCATCACTCTTAATTTTAACACAGATGATTGCAAAAAATGCATCGTGTCGTCAGGTTTTGCGATGCAATTCCTTTATAAGTGTGTCAAAGTATTGTGAGAAAAACTCACTAATTGCCTGACCCATTTTTTGTATTTGACACGCACTCAGGGTATCACATGCCTTTTCATAATGGAAATAAACAGACAAGGGGACGAAACCGGATAAATGGCTGAAAATATTCTTATTGGTTAATGCTTAGAACGGGCAAACCATCAATAGGATTCAGTAGTCTGATGTCACGCCGCTCGGCAACGGCGGCCATCTTGGTTCTAAACAAAGAAAATCATTACTTTTTATTCTCCAGGCTGGCTAGAACTTTTCATATGCCTTGTGGTCAGAATGTGTAAAAGTCAAAACATGATCAAATTTATATGTTTTTTCCCCTCTGGATACGCTTTTATGCTCGCCGTAGAAATATTTCACACGGGCGTCCGCCATTGTTCCGATAGTTTAGAGCCAGTGTCATTATGCGTCATTAGGAAGGAAGTGACGTTACGACTGTTGAAGAGTATTATGTTCACCGAATTCGATCGTGGCCTTCGTAAAGTTATGGCCTGATACTGATCAAAAAATGACGTCAAAATGCCAGTCTTTTGCCACAAAAGAAGACAAATCGTGAGTTGTATTCAATAGTTCAGCCAATGAAATAACTTGTTTCCATGAGCTCTACTAACGACAACTCACAAGATGGTGCAAAAACCAAATGATGACGTCAAACTGCCAGTCCTTTTGTATTTCAGTATCAGGCTATATGTTAACAATGGCTACGGTTCGACCGTAGCCATCGTAAACTTATAGCCTGACACTTACCAAAAACTGACGTCAAAATGCCAGTCTTTTGCCACAAAAGAAAACAAATTGTGAGTTGCATTCAATAGTTCAACGAATCAAATAACTTGTTTCATTGAGCTCTACTAACGACAACTCACTAGACGCGAAACAAACCTAAAAATGACGTCAATGTTCTTGTGTCAGGCTATATTATGTTAACAATGGCTACGGTTCGACCGTAGCCATCGTAAACGTATGGCCTGATACTTACCAAAAAATTACGTCAAAAGACACGTCTTTGGCCACAAAGAAAAACATATTGTGAGTTGTATTCAATAGTTCAACCAATGAAATAGCTTGTTTCCTTGAGCTCTTCTAACGACAACTCAACAGAAGCTACACAAACCTAAAGAAATGACGTCAAACCATAAGTCTTAGAGGGTTCTGGTATCAGGCTATAAGTTTACGATCGCTCCGGTTCGACACAACCAAAGGATTGAATCTGCGATAAGGACATTCACCTAATACTGACTATGAAATAATTCTCTCTGGCTAGGATGGATATTTGAAGAATGCAAACAAATCTACGCGGCAGGATTCCAAAACTACGTGGCGTCAGGGTGGAACGTGCTGGATTCTGTCATGCTGAGTTTTCTACTGGCATCGTTTGTGCTGATGGTGACTGTTCCTGTCAAGCTGAACAAGGTTATTATTATTATTATTATTATTATTATTATTATTATTATTATTATTATTATTATTATTATTATTATTATTATTATTATTATTATCATCATTATTATTATCATTATTATTATTATTATTATTATTATTATTATTATTATTATTTTTATTATTTTATTATTATTATTATTATTATTATTATTATTATTATTAGTCATAGTAGTAGTAGTAGTAGTGGTAGTAGTAGTAGTAGTAGTAGTAGTAGTAGTAGTAGTAGTAGTAGTAGTAGAAGTAGTAGTAGAAGTAGTAGT
Source organism: Berghia stephanieae (assembly GCF_034508935.2). Classification (NCBI taxonomy): domain Eukaryota; kingdom Metazoa; phylum Mollusca; class Gastropoda; order Nudibranchia; family Aeolidiidae; genus Berghia; species Berghia stephanieae. The sequence continues at coordinate 37,987,539 of NC_088363.1, forward strand.
AGAAGTAGTAGTAGTAGTAGTCGTAGTAGTAGTAGTAGTAGTAGTAGTAGTAGTAGTAGTAGTAGTAGTAGTAATAGTAATAGTAATATAGTAGTAGTAGTAGTAGTAGTAGTAGTAGTAGTAGTAGTAGTAGTAGTAGTAGTATAGTAATAGTAATAGTATAGTAGTAGTAGTAGTAGTAGTAGTAGTAGTAGTAGTAGTACTGGACAGTAGTAGTAGTAGTAGTAGTAGTAGTAGTAGTAGTAGTAGTAGTAGTAGTAGTAGTAGTAGTAGTAGTAGTAGTAGTAGTAGTAGTAGTATCATTATCATCATTATTATTACTATTATTATTAGTAGTAAGGGTAATAGTAGTAGTAGTAGTAGTAGTAGTAGTACTAGTAGTAGTAGGAGTTGTAATAGTAGTAGTAGTAGTAGTAGTAGTAGTAGTAGTAGTAGTTGTTGTGATAGTAGTAGTAGTAGTAGTAGTAGTAGTAGTAGTAGTAGTAGTAGTAGTAGTAGTAGTGGTGGTAGTAGTAGTAGTAGTAGTAGTGGTAGTAGTAGTAGTAGTAGTAGTAGTAGTAGTAGTAGTAGTAGTAGTAGTAGTAGTAGTAGTAGTAGTAGTAGTAGTAGTAGTAGTAGTATTAGTAATAGTATACTTACACATTCATTCCTGGAGAGCTCAGTTTCCTAGGACAGTTCTTCTTTCGGATCTTCAACAGTAATCGTTTGCGTGATAGTCTCACTCCCTCCATGCGGAAAGTCTGTAGATAGCTGCATGGTCAGGGTTGATGCTTTCTTCCGTCATCAATGCCTTCTTTGAAAAGACTGAGATTTGTATTTTCAACTTCAAAAGCAGACATGATCTAATTCGAATCGTTTTGAAATTATAGTTAATATTCTCCATCTGGATCGACACGTACATATTTGCAGGTCTGATAACCGAACGTAATTATGGGCTTTGTTTTGCGCTGGTTTGAGAGTATCTCCATTACAACATTCAACTCATAATAATTTGGGTTACCAGACCTGCAAAAAAAGGGAAATGGCGTTCTCTTGGTCAAAGCACATAAATCACATTACTCCACTCGACTTAGGTTTGAATGGCGAATACCAAAAGGACGCCTTTCTGTAGAAAATGGAATTTTGATTTTATATGCCTGCCGAGAGAAAAATTGATCTTTAAAAAAATGAGCTTTTATATAGTGCAATATCCACTAAACGTGCTCAAAGCGCATTACAAGGGCTCCCGACGGAACATAACGCCTTTTAGGCAATATTACTTTTTTTCGCTGTTAATGACCAGGTACTCATTTTGCACCTGATTAAGGTAAGAGAATGTGAGTAAAGAGCTTTCTCCAAGGATCAACTATGCGCCGGACTCGAACCCAGGATCTTCCGATTCGAAAGCGAGTGTCATACCACTAGACCACATAGCCGCATTACATTGTGAAGCGCATTGAACATCGTATATATGTGGAAATATCAATGTACTACATAATATCTAATAATTTAATTATTTTATACGTCATTCAAAATTATTATTATAATTATTATAATTAATATAATTACTATTTGATATAGCGCCAAAATCCACAAATAGTGCTCAGAGGTGCTTTACAATATTTTTTTTTTTTGTTTGTTTATTTTTTGGTATCGCACGACATGTTCATTCATTCGACTACAAATTCACTACAACAGTCACACGCATATATCTTGTTCGAAGTTCACATAGAATCACGATAAACAGAGTGAAAAATTTTGTTTTGTTTTTTTAAAATGCCGTTTGAACTCTTTCCTTATCTAATTCTTTGACAGGCAATTCGATACAACGGCCTGGCCAAGGGAGCAAGTAGCGCCACCAAGTACCAGAACCCGGGCAATTCGTCATTCCTGACCCTCGTGATGTCAGCAGGGGCGCTAACTGATCAACCCCATCCTTCGTCCTCACCCGTTTGTGACCAGGCCCAGAGATCGGCCGAGGCTGCTTTTGACAGCTTTTGCTCCAGTTTTTACGCTGAAGATTTTCACGGTATGCATGATGAAGCTAATCTAATAGGGTTATTTTTCGTTTTAGATCCAGTTAAAGACTGGTTTTCAAAAATGTGTTAAGTCGATTTAACTAAATTTTGAGATCTTCCATCTTGGAGATAAATTGAAACGTAAACTTTGTTTTAAGCATCAGGAATTTCCCTCGAGTTGTGTGAATTTGAACTTTAAATATGATAGAGTATTAGACGAACGAGAAATTTCAGGGGAAATAATCCTCAATATCTCAAACTTGGACAAACGGAGTTAGGGTGTTTTGGAAAACCACTCTTCAGTTTCATTAACACGTCATTCTTGAGAAATGAAATCTTTTCTCCTATCGCTCGGTTCACGCCTGGTTTTATGTTTTGTTTTAATTTATGTTTTGTTTTGTTTTGTTTTTAGGGGTTTTTTATTCAGTGTACGTTTGTTTGTTTTTCCTTTTTTCTAAATCGAATCTAGATAGTGCCAATGAAAAATAATAAATAGAAACAAATCGTCGAAGTAATGTTATTTTTTTTCTTATTTCTTCTTCCTTCTTCTTCTTCTTCTTCTTCTTCTTCTTCTTCTTCTTCTTCTTCTTCTTCTTCTTCTTCTTGTAATTATTATCATTATTATTATCATTATTATATTATTATTATTATTATTATTATTATTATTATTATTATTATTATTATTATTATTATTATTATTATTATTATCATCATCATCATCATCATTATTATTATTATTATTATCATTATTATTTTTATTCTGCTTTTTCTTATCTTCCTGTACCTCTTTTCCACATTAAATAAGTCGTATTTACCTTCTTGATCACAGTGACATGGGAACCCTCTTGGGTACCGGATCCAGAACTACTCTCAGACATTCTGTTCTCTCTGGGAACAATTCTGAGCATTACTCGATTCTCCTTCATCATGCCTGCCAACGAATCTCTTGGAACCATGCTCGTGTCAACATTGTAAGTTGTCAATAGTTTTAACAATACATATTTTCTTTGAGGGTCCCGATAGCTCAGTGGGTAGACCACTCTCATCATAAGCAACGGGACGGAGATCGATCCCTGGTGCAGTCGAGATTTTATTTTTTTCTGACCCTTCTGCCCACCGTGCAGTGAATAATTGGGTGGTGGTTAGGTCTGTTAGATCTGGCGATCTGTACTTTGCGATAGACTGGCCTCCTATCCAAAGGGTAGCAACCAATTGCTATTGTCCGTTTCATGCTATAGAAACCGGGATACGTTCCGGGTCTATGGGCCTTATTGCTCTGAAGGTCCAACAATATTGACCACAAACATGACCTTAAGTGTATATATGCCTTCCAGATGAACGGTTTGTCTATTCAAATTCTGAGAAACAATTTTTGAAATATGATAATCACAGAAAATGAAGTGAATAGAAAAGTGCCATAACACAATAGAGAATAACAATTTCGTGACGATGGGGGCTCGAACCCACGACCTTACTGATACGACAACACCGCCTGGCAGTGGGGGGACGCTATTCAGTCGACGCCATCCACCACCAATGTATAAATCTGATAAGCTATACTTTCTTGAAAAATAAGATACTGGAATCTTTTTAAATTGAGCTTTATATAGCGCAATATCCTATAGATGTGCTAAAAAGGGCTTTACAAGGGATCCCTGGTCAACAGCAACATTTAACATGTAAGACGGGGCATGACGCCTGTTAGGCGATATTACAATTTTTCGGACAAAGACAACGCTGTTAACGGCCACGTACTCATTTTACACCTGAGTACGGTGAGATAATGTGAGTAAAGAGCCTTTTCCAAGGACTCAACTATGCGCCGAGCGCGAGGCTTGAACCCAGGACCTTCCGATCCGAAAGCGAGTGTCATACCACTAGACCACATAGCCTCACAATATGGAAGCAATACGTCACTCATAATTTTTGGTTTTCACAGAATTGTTGCAAGTTTGAATATTTAAGCAAATATAAAAAAAAAAAACTTCCTGTTATTTTTCTGAACATAACCGTTGCTCCGAAGCTTGTTATTTGTAAAATATATGTTTGATTTTCCTCCATTTTGATTATAATGTTGGTTATCGTGTCCATACATAAAAACACAGAATTTTCAGAACCATGGTCACCAGGACAAAATACATTGTGAGAGGATAAAAAGTAGTAGTCATTCAGAGCCATGAGCCCCATGGAGCCGGAGTTTTTCCCAGTTTCTGTAGCGCGAAACGGACAATAGCAATTGTTTGCTACCCTTTGGATAGGACGCTAGTCTTTAGCAACATACTTTCCGCCAGATCTTACAGGCCCAGACACACAATCACTGCTGGTTGAAAATGGAGTCAGTAATAAAAAAATCTCGACTGCACCTGGGATCGATCTCGGTCCCTTTGATTGTGAAGCGAGTGCTCTACCAAATGAGCTATGGGGATCTCTGATGTTCATGCATTGAAACATAGAATTTTCATAACCATGGTCACCAGGACAAAATTCGGTTGTGAGAGGGTTAGATACATTAATATTATTTCATGTTGATACTTCCTTTTTCTGTCTTCCTTAGTCGTGTGATTGCGGACATCGTCAAGATCATGGGGATGTTTCTCCTCATACTTTTGGCATTCACGTGTGGTCTGGCAGCTTTGTTTGCCCCAGCAAGATGTCTCACGGACTCCTTCGGAAGGTAAGATGAACTATTATATATCGCTCTATCTCTGAATGTTGCTCTAAGTCGACTCAAATCTGAGTATTTGTATTCGAGGGGGGAGAGCTGTTGAGTGTGACCGCCATTGTGGGTGTTAGGCTGAAGAATTTTGATAATCTGTTGTGTTCACACATGATTCCGGAAGAGCTTTCCAGTCTTTGATAGTGCGGGGTTCAAATGAATATTTGAAGATATTTGGGTTTGTAGATTCGGTTTGTAGATCTGAATCCCGGCACTAACTTCAAAATAATTTAAATTTGATATATTTTTAATAGCATCAATTTTATAGATGTATTGATGAAAACAATTTCTCTTTCAAAATTTTATATCCAGTGAATATAATTTAGTGCAGACGTATACTGAGAAAATCGGCCTTTAGAGAGAAGGTTTTTTTGAGGGACACCTTTCTACAAATCTTGTCTTTCTATTTTAACTTACACCCCCCCCCCCCCCTTCCACCTCTCTCTCTCTCTCTCTCTCTCTCTCTCTCTCATTCTCTCTCTCTCTCCCTCTTTCTCCCTCTCTCTCTCTTTCTCTCTCTCTCTCTTTTTCTCTCTCTCTCTAAGCTCTCTCTTCCTCTCCCTCTCTTTCTATCTCTCTATCTTTCTTTCTCTCTTTATCTATCTATATTTCTCTGTATCTATCAATCTATATATATATATATATATATATATATATATATATATATATATATTTCTCTCTCTCTGTGTCTCTCTATCTATCTCTCACACACCCACACACACACACACACACACACGCACACACACTCGCTCGTTGACTTTCCACATCAATACCTCGGTGCTACTTGTATATTTATGACATCTGTTCCGAATCACCCTTGAACAAAGTTCTCTATAATTATCGTAATAGTGAAGTGTTCACATGTTGAAAGAGATCACTCTTCTTAGCTATTGATGAACATTTGATGCATATTATAATAATTATAGATAAGCTGTATTAGTAAGCTGAGGATTACACGGATTTATATTACATTTTGGGGTAATCCTACACATTTATGTGCGTTATGTGGTATGTCACTCGCTTTCGGAACAGAAGGTCCTGGGTTCGAGCCTCGCTCGGCGCATAGTTCAGTCCTTGAAAAATTTTCTTTACTCCCGTTTTCTCATCGTAATCAAGTGTAAAATGAGTACCTGGCCGTTAACAGCGTTGTCTCTGTCGGAATAAATATGTATTACCTAACAGGGGTTATGTTTCGTTCTACATGTTACTAGTTGGTCATGGACCCTTTGTTAAACGCTTTTTAATGGATATTGCGATATATAAAAGCTCAAGTTTTATCCGTTTTGCCCCTCTCTGATCGAGATAGCTGATTGCTTAAAAAATTAAATTGTGACTCAGAAGGTCCCGAGTTAGAGCCCCACTTCAGGCACCATCGTTTCTTTCTTGATTATTATCCCCAATTGTCTCACTTTGAAGAAAATTGATAATTCCCGTTGAATCAGACGTTCGTTGAATGGATTATTTGTATTGCTTTATGGATTGCCTCACCGTGGAAGGGCTTTATCACTTTTAGATCATTAAAAAAATGTAAAATATTATTCATACTTGAAAAATGCCTCTGATTTCATGCAGTGTCAGGAAAATCTGACGATTTACAAAATTAATAAGTACCATCCATATTATAATATTTAAAATGATAAATTGCAGCTTGAAGATCAAAAGAATAGATACATCCGTCCTTGGTGTTTCATTTATCGTGTTTTGTTAATAAAGGGGAATTCCGAAACGACCACATAATCTGTCTACATTCAATAAATTGAAGCGTACATTTCATTACGTATTGTTATTTGTGACCCATAGTCTCAAAACGGTATTATGTCGGAACGAACCATATGCTTAGAAGCCGAATTAAATGTTAAATGGTCAAAAATATAGATTGTTGGCATTGGCACCCTAAAATATGGTATCCATTCTCCTCAATAAAACATACAAACTCAACAGAAGTCTGATATTTCTGGCTGTAAATTCAATTTTCAACATCTTAACCAACCCGACTTAATACCGTTTTGAGGCGAAGGGTCACATTTATATTACAGTTTTGCTCATTACATTTGGATTGAAAAGATAAATACAACTTTTATCTCCCCCAGCTTTTCCGGCACGCTGTCCACCCTGACTTGGAGCTTCTTTGGAATGGGATCCATGACAGCTCCATACCTCAATGACGGCAGAAAAGGTGGCGCCACCGTATTGTCCTTGACCAACAATCCTGACAAGTAAGTTTTGTTTTCTTTCACTTTTAATCCTCTCCTTACCAACTATGCGAAAATATATCGTCACATTCATTACAATACAACCAACAATTTTCTTTTTCAAATTTCATTTGTAACATCATAAAATTTAAAGAAAATGAACGGTGTGTTGTAGAGCATGTTTTGCTAAAGAAATTATGTATCGCAAGAACTTAATGCGATTGTGTTTGAGTGATAAAAAGTAAATTTTTGTGTTAGTTGAGTGTGGAGTTTTGGGGGAAATCCTGAAAATGGCTGGTAAGAAGAGGGTTAACCAGGTAACTGCCGCGCTGTGAAAATTTCGTATTTGAAAATTTGGCAAGATAATTCGTCCTTTAAATATATGATTGTTTTGAAACCATATTTGTAGCTGAGACATCAAACCCATAACACAGTGTTAAGCTTCGATGAACCTTTTATTTACTCTTACCATTACATCAACATTTCATGGCTTGGTCAAACAATGTTCAAAATTGAAGGCAAAACAATCTGAGACATAAAAATCCTTTATTTAACATTGTTGGATATGCACAAATCTATTTAAGATAGATAAACACTGTCAACAACATCAGAGACACACCATCAAACCGACAGGAATGAAGAGAAACTTGAAGGCGGCTGAGGCTGAAATGGCAGTCAACTATGCCAGCGAAGAGCTTTAAGTCAAGAATGAGTCAAACACTATGCAGGACTAGAAAGCCGATGCCTTTTGATGTTGCCCTTTTTACTCGCACCGACACATATATGCCTTATAGCCCTTATGTCTAGTTTTATTGTTAACAATATGCGGCTATGTGATCTAGTGGTATGACACTCGCTTTCGGATCTGCTAGGTTCGAGCCTCGCCCTGCGCATACTTGTGTCCTTGGAAAAGACTCTTTTCTCACATTCTGTCACCGTACTCAGGTTAAAATGAGTACCTGGCAGTCAACATCGTTGTCTCTGTCGGAAAAGTTGTAATATCGCAAGTTACGCGTCATGTTTCGTTCTACACGTTACGTGTTGCTGTTGGTCATGGACCCTTTGTAAAGTGCGTTGAGCACTATTAGTGGATGTTGCGCTATATAAAAGCTCTTTTTTTTCTTTAAATATTAATATTTTATCATATTTATATGTTCTGCCCCAATCCAGAGCACAAGGAGCATCTTCCATCGCTGTTTACCTCTATGGTATCTACGTATTCCTCACTATGATTGTAATGATGAATCTCCTCATTGCTGTCATGTCAAACAGCTTCCAGGAAGTACAGGTATTGGAATAATATGGATCTATTCAAATAAAATAGGGTCATTGCTGTTATTGCCGTTTCTCGGCTGCGGGCGGCTATGTGGTCTAGTGGTATGACACTCGCTTTCGGATCGGAAGGTTCTCGGCTCGACCTCGCTCGGCGCAGATTTGAGTCCTTGGAAAAGGCTCTTTACTCACATTATCTCACCGTATTCGGGTGTCAAATGAGTACCTGGTCGTTAACAGCATTGTCTCTGTCCGGAAAATTATAATATCGCCTAACAGGCGTCATATCTTGTCCTACATGTTACGTGTTGCTGTTGGCCAGGGACCCCTCGTAAATCGCTTGTAGCACGTTTAGTAAATATTGCGCCATATAAAAGCTCAATTTTAATCTCTCATTCTACTTCATTGTCTCATTCATCGTATGTTGTTGACACATGGTTATCCTGAATTGTCAACATCATCTATCTTTGCACATTAAAATGATCAATTTTAAGATTGTTATACAGTTGTTTGAGCTTCAAGCAAAAAAAAACAACAAACATTTGTATTGTTATCATATCTTACAATTATGTTATTTAATGTATTTTGCAAGTTTCATTATATTAATTTTCTTAAAGATACTTGATCTTTGCCGTATACAGAACATTAGATCTAGGCCTACTACAATAAAATCTTGCGCAAACACCATCTCTATTCACTATCAATAAAATGGGTAATATTAGACTATAGGAAGGCACCTGTAGGTAAATTTGACAAGGTACCTTAACACCGGGAAGTCTGTATAGTGACAAGAGAGTTGCCAGAATGTTTCATTTATGCTTTTGTATTTTTGGTTTTTAAAAAACAAACAAACCACATTGGTAGTTAGTGACACCCAGGTCAGAATGTAGACATTTTGATTTTTAAAACTGAAACCATGGCCGAAGAAAAAACACAGTTAATCATTTGTTAGACTGAAGCAAACCTTGTGAGAAATTAAGGAACTTCACTTATTGTTCATGCACCAGTTGTCTGAGATTCAAACTCCTGGCGAGGCAGGCTGATTTTTGTGATGGATTTTTTTTCCTTGTCTGCTTTGGCTATGGCTTGTGGTATGACACTCGCGTTTGGATCGGAAGGTCCTGGGTTCGAGCCTGATTGGTGCATAGTTGAGTCCTTGGTAAATGCTTTTTACTCACTTTCTCTCATCGTAACCAGTTGTAAAATGAGTCCTGGCCGTCAACAGCGTTGCCTCTGTCGAAAAAACAAGCAACTGTATTATCGCCTAACAGGCGGTACATGTTGCTGTTGGTCAGGGACCATTTGTAAAGCGCTTTGAGCATGTTTAGTGAATATTGCGCATTACAAAAGCTCATTTTATGCGCGCCTATTTTTCAGAAATATGAAGCAATTATTATTTTGTTCTTTTAAGTAGTAAAATCAATCAAAAAATTCTGGTACATATTAATTCATGGGGCTTTCACTCATGTTTTCCAACATACCATTGTACATATATAGTAAACCCAATTCGTTAGGTCGATTTTTCCACTTTTTGAGATGTTAAATCCATGAAATAGATTGAAACGTAAACGTTATTTAAGCAATATTTGGCACAAACAGTTCCCATGATTTGTGTGAATTTGAAGTTCAAATATCTATGACAAATAATAGACCGAATGAGAAATTTTGGGGGAAATAATCCTCATTATCTCAATATGGGAAAAAAACGGAGTTAGGGAGTTTTGGAAAACCAGTCTTCAATTCAAATGCATTGTTTTTCTTTAGATATTTCAATCGTACAATTACCCAAATTTCAGGACGAGAGGGACGTGGAGTGGAAATTTGCAAGGACTGGCTTGTGGTTGACGTTTGTGGAACCCGGAAACCCCGTGTACCCGCCATTTAACATCGTGCCCTCTATTCTCAACATCTGGGAGGCATTCGTCTTCATTGTCAAGAGGACCAAATTCAAATACTTACTTCCCCATAATGGAAAGAATGTCAGATACGTAGGAGTACAAGTAAGAAATGTTTCTTTAACATAATAATAACTTATATTATTAGGTTGTACAAGATATTATCTCTTTTAATTGGCTTAAAACGCTCTCTTTACCAACTACAAGAAAATCGCCACGTTCGTGACGATACAACCAACGTTGTTCTCATTCAGGTTTCTTTTGTTCATCACAAAATTAGTCGATTTCGTTTGGTTACTATGATGCTGTTATGTAGAGATTGTTTAGCAGAACAAATTTATATATCTATAGCGTGTGGAATTCCTTCAGAGTTAGAGTTTTAAGAATTAATTTTATGTTGGATGGGCATGACGTTTCGGGGAAGATAGTCGGTAAGGAGAGAGTTAAAATCTTTTAGTTCCAATATTGATCAATTGCAATGACTCTCAGGAGGTGCCGATAGATCAGTTGGTAAAGCACTCATCACACGCAAAGGGACCGAAACAGATCCCCGTTGTAGTTGAGATTATTTTCTGATTACCACCCCCCCCCCCTTTCCTCCTGTGTCCATCCGGCAGCAATCCGCAAGCTGAGTCTGTTAGAGCTGGCAGAAAGTACTTTACGATAAACTGACGTAAAACCCAAAGAGTAGCAAGCAATTGCTATTTTTTGTTCCACGCTATGTAAACCGGGATTAACTCCGGCTCATTGAGTTTTATGGCTCTTATGGCCCTCACCTTATGAAAAGGGTTTAAAATTTAAAAGCTGTCATTTCAAATGTTAAGTCATTTTTTTAGTTTCATAATGAATTATTCTAAAATTTAATCCATTTTAATTTACAGGGATAAGTTTCAAATTTCAAGTCATTTTAAGAGTTTCATACAGAGTCATTTTAATCGATCAAGATTTGATGTAAAAGTTTTCCAGCCAAAATGAAAAAAAGAATGTATATTCGTTTATATGACGGTATTGCTGATACATTTGAGATAAACTGTACGACGTCATTCCTGCCTAACAACGGCCTTCCAGGTTCCACAATGAACAGAAACAATCAAGCCGCAATCTTTACCACGAGCACAGTTGCTTTGGAAAAAGCAGATTGATTGAATTTTTGCTTTTCTAAAATGGTTCAATGTTTTATATCTGATTGTCGGCATCGCTCGGAGAGGGAAGCCTGTCGGTTTTTCCCGATTTCCAAGTTGATCCGCTTTTGGTTTCTGTGAACGTTGTTAAAAGGAAGTGACGTCACGACTTTTGAACTCTATCGCACAGTGACAATAACGTTTCTAAATACTACAGTAAATTAATGAAAACAAATGAATATTCAAAACGGCCAAAAAACAAAATTTAAAAAAAACAACAAAAAAACACCAGAATACCAAACACTGAACGTTTTTGCGCTCAAAACCCTTTTTTCAGTCAAGAATAAAAACAATAAAAACATTGATGTATTGATTACCTTGATACTAAATTTGCTTTCATTCATTTTTGTACGTTACTTTCTACAATCCACAGCGTCAAGCAATTTGTATTACGTTGAACATTACGATATTTTTAAGTTGAGTTGTCTTTTGTGGGCTTTTTTTTTGGTGGGGGGGGGGGGTATTTTAAATTGAACGAGAAAAACAGATTTGGGAATGATTAATTTCTTTCGACGGCGTTTGAAAATAAAACTGGGCATCTAATTTAAAAAGAAAGGGTTGATGGTAGCTTAAGGAACATACAACGCCTCATGATTTATATAGGTGTCAAGTTTCCATGAATACATGCCCAAACCTTGGAAAACAAGGATAATTGATGTCAGCTACCATAAGACGTTTTGATTGATGGATTTTCTATAATATTCCTTTAAGGAACGCCTTTGGGACGACAACTAACGATGACACACGAAAGGGCAGATTTTTTTTCTCATTGTGTGCAGCAATTTACTCGCATACTGAAATTGTTTGCTTGTGGCAATGGTGATTTCTCAAGTTGTTTAGTGCTTTATTACGTAAAGACGAAACAGCAATTTCTGAGTAGTGATCACCTGAATAATTTGTTTCCCTATGACATTTGCTGATTACGGTAAAACAATTGATGTGTAAGACTGATTAGGGATTTGGCCTATTGTTTGGTGTTCTGGTGAAATATAGTTGTGTCCATTTTGGACACGAAATTATACTTTTATTATTGAGCAATAATAATGAGACCCAACTTGTCCATTTCTTTAAAAACATTAGGTTTGCGACTTTATTGATCAATAAAAATCAACACCCAACTTATTAATTGTGACTTTATTGATCAGAAAAATTGACAGCCAACTTGTTAATTGTGACCTTATTGATCACAAAAATTGACGACCAACTTGTCAATTTCATTAAAAGGGTTAGGTTTGAGACTTTATTGGTCAGAAAAATTGACAGCCAATTTGTCAATTTCTTTAAAAGAGATAGGTTTAAGACTTTATGACGATTTCGACAAGTTGGATGTCATTCCCGTGTTTTCTTGGAATAGACCATCAGGACAAATTTCTCCATGGGGATGAATAATGGCAATCTTATGAGATTAGATCTCTTTTTAATTGATTGATATTTGAAGTAAATGTTTTCTGGCCAAATTTAAAACAAATGTATTTTGCCAGTTTTCGGCATAGTAGATAGTGGTAAGCTAGAAAACAGAAATATCCCATTGGAATTACGTTTTACTTTGCAGCGACCCAAGAGTAAAATTCCAAATAAGGTAAACTTGATAACTATCGGAACATATTCACTGAGTTTGGCATGCAAGCTACTGCTATCTGCACAATCTTAAATTGCATAAGAAAAAAAAACTAATCTTCATTACCCAATACGACTGCCCTGTTCTGTCACTCTGTATATTTTTCAAACAATCGACGAGAGTTTGATATTCTGTAATATTTTCCTGTTTCGTTTCAAATCAAAATTTATTATTTCGGGAATGAAAATTCTACCAGATTGTATACCTTGATATCTACATATCATCTTCTCGTGGGAATAAATCATAGACATTCTCTAATGATTTTGCTTCCTCTTCATGATTCATGCAAGACTAGTATATTATCTCACTAGCGACCTATCGCGTTCGTGAGAATGACACTGATTAGTTTTGTAATTAAATCAATGAAGAATGAAAGGAAGATTTTGAGGGATGTTTGCTTCTTTTGTCATATAGGGAAATATGAACAAGATTTGGTATTATTTATAATCTTTATTTTCTGACAAGGGAATTGCCGGTATGTTCCAATGAGGTAATATTGTCCGTGCCCTTACAAATAGATATTGGGCGTTTCCAAATAGATAAGTAGGCAAAATGACTCATGCTGAACAGTGCTTTACAATTCACGCTCAAATGGCTTCCTCTGTCTTCTGCAATCAACGCAGCCACAGAGATTAAGAAACTGTTTTACAGGGATAAAGAGTCGACTAAATTTGACATCATTCAATGAGACAAAATGATGCTAAAAAAGGTCTTAAAAATCTTCTTTTCCTTATAAAATTCTCTTAGGGTATATTCTGAGAACGAATTTAGATCATGAAGTTTAGATATATAAATATACATATAATACGGTTATGTCTGTATTGCAGAAAAAATGTGTACTACGAGGCATATCGTCTGTCCATAGATAAAGTTCTTTATAGGTTACAAGTTTTGATTTTAATCACAGTTGAATGAAATAAATCAAATGTTCTTGGATGAAAAGGAATATATTCTTGATAACATCTTTCATTAATTAGAATTTGTTTTAGTAACATCATTGAAAATCAGCTTTAAATTGATGATGTTAAAAATGTTATGAATATTGAATTCTTTTGGAAATGTCTGATTTTTAGAATCTACTATTCACGGGATGATAGCAGTAATATCGTATACCGATAATAATCCAACAAATCTGTTTCATTTTCATTAAAGAAATTATATGAAAGAATTTGACTCTTGGCACACAAACACATTGATTAACCGCATTGTGTTACCGTACACTCTTGTTGTTTTATCATTTGTGTTTTTTATTGGAACATTATTGCAAGAGTGAACTTTTGTGATAAAAATAAACTCTTGTAAAGTGAATGCTTACTCTATATCACTGGAACATACCGGCTACAATCCTTGCTTTTTAATATTCTGATAAGCTGGTGTTTTATCAAAACATTTTTGTGGGGCCGTCTGAAAAAGCCTTACCTGGAGTTTGTTTTGCAAATTTACATTTATATTTGGAAAAAGAAAAAAGAAAAGAAGACTAAAGTCAAACCCAGGTCTGGTCATGCTGGCTATAATATTATTTTTTGACCATTTTTAGTTCTACCAGGTTGGTGGGTGTATATTATGAAAAATGGATTATTTCACAACTTCAGGCAAGACTTTGACATACGCAATATCCAAGTGCGAGTCAGTTATATTCTACTTGTATCTATGTCACTGGGTTCTATTGGTACTTAACTTATCAAAATACATATTAAACTTCCAGATTTTATATTGTGGCACATGAAGACAGAAATAAGATTTTTAAAAGAGGGAGGAGAAAGAAATCGAAATGCTGCTGTACATTAAAATACAAGACGTAGTTAAATTTTTGGACATAAAACTCGTCCTTCAAATTTTGATCGATTAAGATTACCCTCGTCTTGGCAAAAATAAAAACTCAAACCTGGGACTTGGGAATTCTTCCTTAAAGCCACAGATTTGAGTTTTTTTCAAGATGAGGGTAGATTTAGTCAATCGATATCTGAAGGACGAGTTTTCTGTCCAAAAAATTTTATACGTGTTTTTCTTAAGAGCACGGCAGAATGTAGGCAGGCTTGGTCCAATGAAACACAGCTATCATGGATAACAAACAAACCCTTTGACAGTATCTTCTATAACACAAAGCTTCATCTCTGACTCTTGCTTCTTACTCACTTCTCAAAAGACTGGTAGTGACTGTGAGTTGGACGAAATGTTTGAGAATCCCGATATGGACGAAGGGCACTACACACGTAAGGTAAGCTTGACAATTCCAGAAAGAGCAAAGTCATATTTTTTCACAATCAGCTTTCTGGTAGGTATTGTCATCTATGTTTTGTTTTTATCCCCCCCCCCCCACCTTTTATTGACTACACAGCCTTGATCAATGTTAGATATACAATCTTGCTTGATGTGCTATTTGAACCTAAAGTGTGCCATAATAGAGATTTAATAAAACCGAACATCGGGCATCTTGTTTGATGAGTTATCTATATTCCTTCGTGGAATGCCTAGGTGACGATGTCTTTGGATGAATCGGCATAATTTTTAATTGTTTAAAACCATGAGCTCGTCTCTCAAAGAGAGCTTTGGATCTGATGCATTCACATAACAATCTGATATTAGAATTTATGAGGGGGTTTTGAGTTTTTCTTAATCTAACCAGAGGCGTTCTTGTGTTATAGAAGGCTTTAGCAGATTACTAGTTAAGTTCAAATAGGTTTTATCTCATTCATTTGAAGAGTTACTAGGTTACTATCAGAGTTGAAGTTATTGTTTTTAAAACAGTAAATATTAAATCAATCACGCTTGAACCGTGACCATCGTTAACTTATAGCCTGACACTGACCAAAAAATGACGTCCAAATGGCAGGCTTTGGCCACAAAAGAAAACAAATCGTATTATCTGTGGTGAATATCATGAAAACAGCCTTTAGGCTTAGCCTCTCACTGAATGCCATTGGATTTTGTGTTGTACTCTTCATATTAATCTTTATAAACATTTACCACCGACCTCCCTTTCTTTGACATTTTACTTGGAATCTTACTTACATAAATTAAAATTGATCCTTTATAGAGTGCAATATCCACTAAACGTGCTCAAAGCGCTTTACAAGGGGTCCCTGGTCAACAGCAACATTTAACATGTAGGACGGGACATGACGCCTGTTAGGCGATATAAAAAATTTTCGGACAAAGACAACGCTGTTAACGGCCAGGTACTCATTTTACACCTGAGTACGGTGAGAGAATGTGAGTAAAGGGCCTTTTCTAAGGACTCAAATATGCGCCGAGCGCGAGGCTCGAACCCAGGACCTTCCGATCCGAAAGCGAATGTCATACAACTAGACCACATAGCCGTACTGAATGTCATTGGATTTTGTGTTATACTCTTCATATCAATCTTTATAAACATTTCTCACCGACCTCCCTTTCTTTCACTTTTTATCTAGAATCTTACTTATATCATTAATGATGTCGACAGAATCTGTTCTTTAACAATAAATTCTAACCCATGTTTTAATCCTATACTTAAAACTTTCAGTTCTCGTCCTGTTTTTTTTTTAAATTTCTAATCATTTATAACTGCATGGGTTGAGACCTTATATATTTATCATATACTTGCTTTCTATTTTTATAATGATCTGAAAATGTTTTTATTCACTTTGTCATTAATTTAGTTATTTTTTAGGCCATTTTGTCTATCTAATCATGCTTGATGTCAAATTATTGCTTTTGGGTTATTTGGTCGTTGTTGTTTTTGTTTTTTTGTTTGTTTGTTTTTTTGCTTTTTTTTTGTTTGTTTGTTGTTGTTTTTTTTAATTTTGTTTTTGTTTTTTTGTTGTTTTTTTTTTTTTGGGGGGGGTTTGTTTCCTTTTTAATATTTTTAAAGTTAGCGGCGTGTTTTAGTTTTGGACAAATTAAGTAGTTTAATTCCTTGGTACTGGTTGAAAATGAGAAACGAATTTTTACATCGTGCGAAATAATAATGATAATGTAGTTATTATAGCTGATTCACAACCTTTATAATTAATTATCATTCATTTTAGTCGTATTATAGAATTACTCCAGAATTTGGGAGACTCATTTTAAAAGGTTTATTATGTGAAATTATATGTATTGTTGGCTGTATTGTTTTTGCTTGGTGAAGTTCACCAACTTTCTTGCATAACTTTTCAATTTAAATTGGTTTAAAATTTCAGATAGCTCGGTATTTTAAATGTATTTTTTAGGTTAGATTTTTACTTTAGCTTTTCATTTTGTGTTGTTATTTGTTTCTTTGTTTTATCTGTTATTATATTTTAAAAATTTATTCTTTATCCTTTCATGTGTTGTTCGACGCTTTCAAATAGGTGAAACACAATTTTAGAACATTCGTGCAAAGACCGAATATGACTCTAAAGAAATGAGAACATAATTTTTCGTCAAACCTTGCTCTCACCTAATGTTTGCCTAAATAGTTTTCACTCTATTTGATTCTAATTAGTAAAAATAACTAACTATTAATTATTTCAGTGATTTGTTAACCTAGTTAATGGAAAAAAGTAGAACTTGTTCCTAGAATATATATATATATATATATATATATATATATATATATATATATATATATTATATATATATATATATATATATATAATTTTAATATTTAATAATAATAATAATTCGCTCCATTGCTACATGTCGAGCACTATCCGTACCATATTTGTATCAAATACGATTCAATATATATATATATATATATATATATATATATATATATATATATATATAATATATATATATACTTTAATAATATAGGAATACAATCGTATATTTTGTTACGTATTTTATATGAATTTTATATAACAACTAGAAAAACTATCGGTTTTAAGATGAATTATGATTTTAGCACATAAGACGATATGTCAAATCCTCCATTACTATACACTGTGTTCATATTTTTCTCCGGATATAATAGTATGTAAAACGTGTCGATTACGATAATACATTATACTTGAATTTCACCACGATATTTACTCACTAAAACTTTGATTTCGTCTAAACAAGTTTTGGAGATCTTACTTTTTTGTTTTAAAATTTATCAAATTAGAAGATCGTCCAATTCAATGGATATATGAATTCATTTGACCTTTCACCTCAAACGGGGATTATCTCGGAGTGAATGACAAATAAATAAATAAATAAATATGAATGTTTATATGGCGCATTTTCAGGGATTACCATACTCAATACCCTTCACAATAATTTACTTAATTCCCAAGCAGGTCATATGGAACTATATTTCTATTTCACTCAGTACTAATCGCCTGTCATGTGTCCTTTTTTCTGTTCACTAACACGTTTATAATATCCGTCATTTCCTGTAGCCAGAAATTTTAATCAGACCAGAGTCAAGTTGGAGTAATGTCTGTAAAATGCCTTACCCAAGTAGGACGCAACTTTGGGACCAGAATTTTCCTAAATTTGTTTGATGGATTATCTTATATTACATTTCTTGGGAGGCCTTCCGAAAGCTCCTACATCCCCAGTATTCTTTGTTTTTTTATAATGTTCTAGTAGGGGGTTTGGGAGGGGGGAAACATTTTTTAAAAGTCTCCCTCCCTCCCCCCCCCCCTTCCCAAACCCCCAACTAGAACATTATAAAAAAACAAAGAATACTGGGGATGTAGGAGCTTTTGGAAGGCCTCCCATTCCTTCATGTAACCTCTAGGTATTGGCACCTAACGATGTCGCGATGAAGGGCTAGTTTAGTTATATCTTTATTTTTTCTGCATACAGTACATGAATGCATTAATTTATTGACTGCATTTTATCATCGTGATATAATGGCTTGCACGAATAATCTTTCCGTCTCTAATTCATTAATCCACAATCAATCGCATCGAAGCAGAATGAATTTGTGTAGATAGATTTAATGAATGACACAATTTAAGCAGATATTGACCTTATTTAACCTGCAATACGTCGTTCTCTATGGAACTAGTTTCCCGAAAGCTCACTGTACCACAGAAATGACGTCAGCTGAGCTGTCTAGGTAGACAAAATGTTATCCAAGACTAAATAGGGGTAATTCTATTTATGTTCTAAACCCCATATCAAATTTATTTCCCAATACTCATTATGCTAGGATATGACAACAATAGGTGGTGAGGGAGGGGGGGGGCGCATTGATGATCCTGATGGCGCATTTGGTAGAGCACTAGGTACACACGTAAAATGGCAAAGAAAGTCTATATTATTGTCTGACCCCCCCCCCCCCCCCACCCCCCAACAGTGATTGGGTAGCTCGTTCTGTCAGATCTGGTGCAAAGTACTGTACAATAGACTGGCGTCCTATCAAAAGGGGTAGCAAACAATTACTATTGTCCGTTTCACGCTATGAAAACCGGGATAAACTCCTGCTCCATGAGCCTTGTAGCTTTGAAGGACTTCCAAAAAGAATACACATAAATCTAGAATAGTACCATCGGTATTCACTGAATTATGTTAACTGATTCATCTTATAAAGAATGCTTGACTGGCTTAAGATAAATGCAAATATTTTAATAAAGTTACCTTTTAATATCTAATTTTAGAAATAATTCCTCAATTCTTCAAACGTTTTATATTTTAAGTATACCCAGTTTAACCAATTTCCTTGTTGAATGTTGTGAGCTTTTGTATATAACACTAGAAGTAGTTTTCGTTAATCAATTGTAAAAAAATAATAATACGTTGAATACGTTGAATGCAATGTTAAGTATTGCTATTTGTTGGCTAACTTCTTAACTCATGAAAAATATTTATACTTGTTTCCTAAAGAATATATATATTATCCATAGGTCCATTACACATTCGCAAATTTAAGCTTGTCTTCTTATAAAAATTGTTCATAGAATAATTACCTTTTTATCGTCATTATCATCATCATCATCCTTATTATCATCATTATCGTCGTCTAAATAATCATCAACGCCATTATCCTTCAACATCTAAAGAAAAAATTTTTAATAAATTAATAATAATAATAATAATAATAATAATAATAATAATAATAATAATAATAATAATAATAATAATAATAATAATAATAATAACCATAATAGCAACATCAACAACAGCAACAACAATAACAACAACAGTAACAATAACAATAACAATAACAAGTACAATAACAACAAATATAACTACAATATTAACAATAACAACAAGCACAACAACAGCAACAACAACAATAAAAGCCATCACCACCATCACTATCAATTAAACAGCAATAATCATTACATTCCCCTCTCTTCTTGTTTCTGACTTTCCCAGGACGTCCTGTGTTTCCTCGTCCGCCGTTTCGTGCAAGATTGTGAACGCAAAAAGATAGAAGGGGAGGATGGCCAATCAAGTAAGATATTAGACCAAATTAAGATTTTATGGAGCAGGCATCGGTGTAAGATAAAGCTCTGAACAAGTGTGTCTGAAAGGTACCAGACAAAGCAAGAAAGAAAAATACTAGAAAAAAGTCATCCAAAAAAATCAGTCGACATCGACTGGGGATCGAACCTCAGATCTTCTGATAACCGTTCAGACGTAACATGGTAACACGTCTGACCGGTAATCATTAAGGTCTGGGGTTCGATTCTCAGTCAAGGTAGACTGATTTTTTGGGGGGATGGGGGGGGTTTTCTTGTATTTTTCTTTTCTTATTTGTCTGGCACCTTTCACACACGCTTGTTCAGATTTTTATTTTAAGATCCTATACTTTTCGCTTTGGACTTGTTGAATGGTTGGTCACTGCCGTCATTGGACAATAAAGGGTCGCACGCATATCGATATATGGGTCAAATTGAGCTGTTGACACTGTCACATTCTTGGACCAAACGCGCACTATTCTTTCTGGGTTTCTTGACTCTAAGTCGATATATATATATATATATATATATATATATATATATATATATATATATATATATATATATATACATGTTTTATTACCAAAAAATACTAAAAACAAACGATATACAAATAAATGGCTTTAAAGACAAAGAAGCAAAAGCGTTTTATTTTTTGGCTCTCCTATAATATTGTTTTTACGATTTGCGACCTTAATTTCTCAAAACGGTGGACCATAGCCTATGAGCACATGTTATTTGCAGGTCTGATAACCGAACGCAATTGTGGCTTTGAATTAACATAATAGTATTGGAAAATATTTCGCGCTTGTTTGAAAGTATTTCCATCACAACAATGAGCCTATAACAATTTGGCTTATCAGACTTGCAAAAAAAAAAAGTGAACGTAGGTTACACGGCAGGCTTTTATAAATGTGATTGCATCCAATAATATCTTACGATACCACGAGAAAGTACCATGTCAGCATTGTTTAAAGATAGAAGCGTAAGGCTTGAACGATCAAATTGTCAATTAGTATCTGCAATGTGATGTGAAAACTGACATTAACATTATTTTATGTTATTTTATAATAATAATATCTATTTATTTATTTACTTCCTATTTTATTTATTTTTATTTATCTACTTGTTTATTGATGAATAAATATATGAATAAATATATAAACAAATAAAGAAAATTTATTAGTCCACGACGAAATTGGTTTTACGAACGTGAATTATAAGAATGAAAATTGAAATTCTGGATGGAAAGTGTTATGAAGCGTACATTTTAGAGAAATTTAGAAACGTATTACTGGTGAATAAACATGTTTAGTTCATGAGAACTTTCACTATTGTTAATATTGGTCACAACAAAAAATAATATGAAAACTTTACAATACATTTTCTTCCATATTTTAAAAACAACAGCTAGTGGAGAAGAGCAGATGCGTCGACTAATCGAGAAAACTTCAGCAAAAATGGAGAAGAGAATCGGTGAACTTACAAATCGTCTGATTTGTCTAGAGAAAGACATAAATTACATCAAGACGGAAGAAGATGAAACAAACGCGTTACAGAAAGAGCATTTCCAAGACTTTACAACATTCAGTCAAAGAAAGGGATCAGAGGTGAGAAGCTACTTTGATTTGCCTCACACATTTCGCCTCAGTGACAGTTGTTTTTTTGTGTTTTTTTTATTAAGGGACACTACTCATTCATATTTACTTCAGTTGAATATTTTAACTGGATTACGTCCCTTATATCATCATATTTTAAGGGTCGCGATAAAGAACAATTAATTGATGTTTATGATCGCCTCAAACATTATTATTATTATTATTATTATTATTATTATTATTATTTATTATTATTATTATTAATTATTATTATTGATATTATTATTATTATCATTATTATTATTATAATGCAAACCGATCATGTACATCTTTTTGGCAGCCTAAAACAAGGGCAATGGTAAGTGAACCAGCGAGGGTATTCTGTTTTTCCAGCTAGATAAGCTAGTCACAAGTTGAAAAACAAATTTAATGTAGACAGTATATTGATTATAAAGCATAGATAGG
>NC_088363.1:38014818-38034818 GCF_034508935.2 Berghia stephanieae
GGTTGTGTTTTTCTTCAATAGAGAAAAAAGATAAAAATGAAAGTAAACATATGATTACCTATTTTAACAACATACACCATAACCAACGTATTTCCACACATTGGTTATGATCGATCTGCACTTATTTACAGGTCTGATAACCCAATTCCTAATGGGCTCATTGTTGTTATGGAACTCTCATAAATGATGCAAAATATTGTCCATTATAACAGTGTTAAACCAACTAGGCCTATAATATCGTTCGGATGTCAGACCTACATATATGTTCACGTCGATTATGATCATCAAATCATAGTATTTCTAGTAACACATCTATTATAGATAGAAAGAAGTTGACGCCACTCAAGTCTTAGTTAATGGGTTGTTTTGTTGTATTTTTGGGGTTTTTTTTTATTATTCTTTTTGTTTTTGGGGTTGTTCTTTGTTGGGTTTTTTTGTAGGTTTTTTTTTGCCATCCATATTTATGAGTAATTCTTACTAAACTATAAACCAGACTATAAACGACCAGGATTACACGTTGTTTTGTGTGATGGTTCCATATATTTCCGGATGGCAATGTTGTGAGTTTCTTAGCCAAGCGCATACTATCTATAGCTCTTGGCAATGTCAATGATCATAATGTGTGTTCTACATGTACTAAATCAAGTCTGATAACCCACATTGTTCTTATAGAAATAGAGAGACTCTCAACTCGACGCAAAACTATTATGCTGTACAACAATGGGACAGCGTGGCTTAGCGGTACGGTCTTTGCTTCGTACCCGAAAGGTACCGAGTTCGATCATCCGCTGCTGGCTGTGTGGCCCTGAGCAAGTCACCGCACCCTAGCTCAATTTACGGCGCTGCACTGCGGCTGACGCCTGAGTTAATCCAGTCTTCCCTTGAAATAAACACTAAAGACAATTTTCCTCTATGGGACAAATAAGGGAATTTCATTGATTTTTATGTATTTTTATAGCGCTCGCTGGGATATTAGACTTGTTTATATATAGCCCACCTTCCCAAGATGTTAGTACGTCTAGATGGATCAGACTTCCTCCAAAAATTGAATTCAGAATTACAATTTGAGCATTTTTCAGCATTTCATGTATCCACTAACCAAACTCAATGCGCTTTACAAGTTGATAATGAAATGAAATACATTTGGGGTTTTCTGAATGTTAAATACTGTATTTATTTCCATCATAACGAATATATAATAAATTAACCCCAATTTAAAGATTTATAAATAAATTATATTCAATTTCATGCATTTATACATCCTAATGTTATAACGCTTTGAGATTGTGGACAATATATAGATGGTCGGCGGATCAAATCTCTGAAGTCACGATTTTCACAATCGGCAGATCAAATCTCTGAAGTCCCGATTTTCACAATCGGCAGATCAAAACTCTGAAGTCTACATACTATGAGCTTTACGCACCATGTTTTATGTAATTTTGGGTGGATCATACCTCTGGTGATGTTGTCAGATTTAATCCGCCGATCGTGAAAATCGGGACTTCAGAGGTTTGATCCACTGACCATCGTTATGCACTTAATAAATACATCCCGACATAATACCGCTTTGAGGTTGTGGATTATATAATATATAAAATGTATACGTAGTTTTCTTTTTTTTTTTGGGGGGGGGGGGGGGGGGGGGGGGGGGTTGTTTTGTTTTTATTTTTTATGTACATTCGATGCATTCACAATACGTATTTAATGTCTTCCACTATGTATATATGTCTTGATGTCTCTGTGCACTAGTAAATAAGTATCCATGTATTCACTTTGTGTTTGTTGTTATCCAATAACCTTTTCATATGAGGAGATGGCTTTCGAAACCTGCTAAGTCATACTTGAACTTAAACATAATATTTATTATTGTTTGCAGGTCTGCAAGCCGAACGCAGTTAATGGGCTTGATTTAACATTGGTCCAATGGACACTATTTTTGAGATGATTGGAGAGTATTTCAATTACGAACTTACAACAATGAGCCCATAACAAGTTAGGTTACCAGACCTGCAAATAAGTAAACATTGGCTAAGTCTTATTTTTCATAATTTTCAGAGAAAACTGCTGGTTTATTTCGGTTTTTTTTTTTTTTTGTTTTTTTTTTGGGGGGGGGGGTTTGTTTGTCTTTTGTTTTGTTTTTTGTTTTTGTTTTTGTTTTTTGTTTTTCTTTTGATTTGGTTTTTTTGTTTGTTTTATTATTTTGATCATTTACTTGGTGGCATAAAAAGGACAATACTTATCTTGTTTGCCTTACAGTACAGAACAATACACTAACGAAAAGGTGAACATGAAAACAGTACAACCAATGGATGTTTCTTTTGAAATTTAACATCAGCTATTCATGGTCATTTAAAATTGTCCAATAGAATGAAATAGAGTTTTATTTCATTTCCTATCTAGATATTATGGCTTAGCAGGTTTTGAGAGTCACCAAGTCATCATATTATCTCATATTGTCAATCATTTCATCCCCATTCACCCCAAGGCTATTCTAGAACCATTTCACTCGATACAGATTTTACCATTTTCGTGACGATCGATCGCTCACAATTGGTGATACATTTGCCCAGATGATTGAGATCAGATTCCCAAAACCTAATTTAAGACGAAAATGATTAGAGTTACACAATTTTAGATCGGATTAATTTACGAAACGGGGGGGGGGGGGGTCACGATAGCTCAGTTGGTAGAGCACTCGCTTCACACACAAAGGGACCAAGATCGATCCAGGGTTTTTGATCCCCTTGTCTACACAGCAGTGAAAGGGTAGCTGGGTCTGTTATATTTATCGGAAAGTACTTTGCAAAAGACTAGCGTCCTATCAAAAGGATAGCAAGCAATTGCTATTGTCCGTTTCACGTTATAGGAATAGGGATAAATTCCGGCTCCATAGACCTAATGGCTCTGAAGGACTACCATTTTTTTTTAATTTACGAAACTTACATTCATTTGTCTTCATGAGGTAAATTAGAACATCGTGTCAAGACAGTAGGGTTATTTTAACTTAATGCCCAAAATGTACCATGATCGACTCTTCGCCGCTCTGTGTCGCCCTGAGCAAGTCACATCGTACCAGCTCACGCTTGGGTTATTCCAATCTTCCTTTAGAAAAGACCCCAAAGACGAAATCCCATTGGGAATAAATAGAGGTATTTTTTGTTATTTATATAGATATTTCAAAAATTATTCTTGCATCGATTGTAATAATATTTCATAACCAAGACCTAAAACTCTATTCCCAGTGTCTGTTTAATCCCTCTATAATACCGTATAGAGACGGCGGGTCACATTTTATGATTAAATAATCTGGTTGTAATGTCCTTTGTGATCTTATTATCAACGTTGGAGGATCACCGACACTGTTCATGCTTTATTTATTGTATGTACTACTATAGAATAGTTTATTACTAGGTTATCTTGGTTTTCTTTTTCTTATTTGATTTTCTCGATGGTCGGTGGATCAAACCTCTGAAGTCCCGATTTTCACGATCGGGGGATCAAAACTCTGAAGTCCACAATATACGAACTTCGCGCACCATGTTTTATATAATTTTACTAACATCAGAGGTCTGATCCACCCAAATTTAAATAAAATATTGTGCGCATAGTTCGTATCTAGAC
The DNA here is from genome assembly GCF_034508935.2 of Berghia stephanieae. Lineage (NCBI taxonomy): Eukaryota > Metazoa > Mollusca > Gastropoda > Nudibranchia > Aeolidiidae > Berghia > Berghia stephanieae. Next base: position 38,018,443 of record NC_088363.1, read on the forward strand.
CCTAGAACAAACTTCCCCGATGGGATGAATAAAGGGATTTAACCCTCTCCTTACCAGCCATTTTTAGAATTTTCCCCGAAAATTCTCACCCACCCGACACAAAAATAGACTTTTCTTACTCAGACAAAAAAAGTAACAAGTGCATTCTATACAGAAAGTTGTTCATTAAAATGATGTCTACAATACAGTGTTTAGTATTTATAGCTGTACTCAAAGTATTTCTTTTAATGTTGTAATGTACAAGAGAAATCAGAAAGAGTAAATTGTTGGTTGTATCGTAACGAATGTGACGATTTACGTATGGTTGGTAAGGAGAGGGTTTAAAAAATAATTCTTATTATTTTTATTGACGAATGCACATGAGTCCTCGAAAAAAAATTGTTTTGGAAACCTGAACTTTTGTGAAGAATATAAGCATCAAATCACCCCACCTATCTGGTAATGTTCGATACCCAATCGAGGTAGGCTGATTTATTTGGAGGGGACGGGTTTTCTTGTAATTTTTTTCTATCTGGCATTGTTTTATAAACACATCTTTTTAGAAATACGACAACAGAGGTTGGGTCAAAATTAATAAGTGGTGATTAAACATGTAGATCTTTTGGTTTATTTAACCCATTGCTTCTCAATGCACCTGATTATGCCCGCTAAAATCCAACATTGACGCTTTTCAATGTGCCCAGCTGCGCCCGCTAATGCTACGGAACAAGTTTAGTGTTTGAAGCTCATTTAAAGAAGGAGAACACATTAATTTGATGGTTTTTAGCCAGTAACCCAGATGTGAAACTGAAAGCGGCTGTTTACAGTTTCTAAAAACTACATTTTCCGGGTTAAAAGATATTGTTAAATGGAGGTAGACGAGTTGAAATAAAGTTGTTGTTTTTTTTCTTATGTAACCATCTTGTTAAGTCTAATGAATTATTCATTTTTCTTTAAGTCGGATCCCTCTGCCGTAATTTGTTCATTTTACCAATGTTTCTGGACATTTTGTAGCCTGTCCAATAAAACTATTGTGTAAACGTAACAAGCAATAGGCAACTGTTTGTCTCTGTTGTTGGTTTTAAGTTTTTGTATCTTAGTAAAATAAAATTGTTCATGTACGTTTAAGATGAGGCGTTTTTTTTTTTTTTTGTTTTTTTTTTTCTTTTTAAATATCAGGCTTATACTGTTTCTTAATGAATATTTTATTGTGATTTTTAATAACCTATTGATTACCTCAAAGAGTCTCAATAACTTATGTGTAAGCGAGCGAGGATCGAACCCAGCACCTAAAAGTCTCATCCAGACACAAGCACAGGTCCCCACTCAGAGGAATACACTCAAATGTTTACAAATCATATATAATATATTTTTATGTTTTATGGGTTTTACGGCTCTTGCAACAGATTTATTAAGGTTATCAGCGCCAGTAAAAAGGAAGAGAATGGGAAAGATGCAGTAAGTGCCCCCCTACTCATTATGGGAGGCTAGGGACTCCACCCAGATTGTTGTTTTTAGACAGCCATTTAATAATTAGTTCTCACTAAATTCTATAAATCAACATTTAAAGTTAAACATAAGTTTTGTGTGTTGGTAGGTTATAGTATCTGGCTGGGGGATGATGTGAGTATTTTAATTAAACGCTTTGTTTGTTTTAGTTTTTAAGGGTTTAATGGCGCTTGCGACACATTTAGATTATATCAGCGCCAATAAAAAGGAAAAAATGGGATAGTATAAAAGTTCTAGAAATGCAATTAAAAGCACCATAGAAAAAGTAAGACAAAGGTTTGTCGGGAATTGGTTCAAATAGAGAACAGATGTAGATTACATGAGCATGATCAGGTATTCATTTTACACCTGAGTACGGTGAGAGAATGTGAGTAAAGAGCCTTTTCCAAGGACTCAAGTATGCGCCGAGCGAGGCTCGATCCCATGACCTTCCGATCCGAAAACGAGTGCCATACAAAATAAGTTGAGATAAGAAGATAAAAAAGATGAGGAGAATAACGACAACAATGATTGTAACACATGTGGTAATTTCTAAGCTTCAATTTTATTTGACTTTAACGTATTTACACCATGACAATAAATAGAGATATTTACAATTCAAATGGTAATATTATAATGCCAAGACGTTTATTGAAAGTATCGGATCAAACATCACATCCATTTCCTAAATTCAACAAGAGGATTCATAATATGGGGGAAATCCCCTGTACTTTTAAATAAATAAATATAAGATTTCATAATCAAAGATCGACTTTTAAAAATATATTTATATAAAATTATTATTAAGAATAATATTATAGATTTTTAAAGAGACGATTTCAGTTTCGTTGCTTAGAAAATTGGTTAAATTCTTTGTTCTTTATCTCAGAGAATGGATAAGAAGTACATGGTAACATCAATCGTTGAATTAAATTAATTAATTAGATAATTTTCTAATAATCAAGAAAACGCCATTATCTATCTACATCGACGTGCACAATTTTGCAGGTCTGATAAACGAACGCGATTTTGAGCTTGACTTAACAGTGATGAAATGAAGTAATATGTTTCATCGGTTTCAGAGTATTTCCATTACAACAATGAGCCCATAACGATTTGGGTCATCAGGTCTGCAAATACGTACACATCGATCTTTATGAAATGCATTTAGCAACCGGTTGTTTTAAATGGTTCTTTATAGGTATATTTTTAATATTAATAGACATGAGGAACAATCAATCGTAGACCTACAAAACGTATTTACTACTTTAAAGTCAGGTATATGGACATTATAAAAAAAAAAACAAACAAAAAAAAAAAAACAAAAAAAAAAAATTGAGGTTTAATAAAACGCAATATCTACTAAACGAGCTCAAATCGCTTTACATGGAGTCTCTGGCCAACAGCGACACTTAACATTCAGGACGGGACATGACACCTGTTAGGCGATATTACATTTTTGTTGGGACAGAGACAACGCTGTAAGCGGCCATATACTCAATTTACACCTGAATAAGGTGAGAGAATGTGAGTAAAGAGCCTTCTCCAAGGACTCAACTATGCGCCGAGCGAGGCTCGAACCCAGGACCTTCCGATCCGAAAGTGAATGCCATACCACTAGACCACATAGCCGCACAAACATCGACGAGTAAAGATGACTGGTATTATTTGTAAACAGCTTCTCATTTTGAGTTAGTCTACATAAAAATAGATCCCGTTCACAGCCTGTTGGAAAACAGATATAGGGGGGGGGGGGTAGAAGACGCTGCTTGTTTTGGGACATGACAACACTAAGTAATCTCATTCCAAGACAAAGACAGAAATCAATTGGAAAACTGATATAGGGTGATAGAAGACACAGCAAGTGACTCCCTCCCGACTATGGGAGGTCAGAAAGCCCGCCCAGAACTCACGTTCTATCAGAATGTGACATAGCATGGTCTGAAAGTCACATTTTCAATTATTCTTACCATCTTATGGGCAGTTCTGTTCGTAAATTAAAATCCATCCATGATTTATCTGGGTTTTATCCCCGTTTCTTACAAACGCAACTGTTTTAATTAGAGTAACAGGTTCACTACTGTTTAAAGTTTTTAAAAATTTTGAAAGACAACATAATGACACTAACCATATGAGTAAAATTATGGTGGTGAGAGTAATAACTATGGAGTGATTGATAAATATTTAATCTGTACAAAATGAAGGTGTGAATCGTTATCAAGTTCTTAAAATCCGAGTAAAGAATTGCTTGTGCCCGCCCTGAATCGAAGGCGTTGATGAAGATGTCGGTGTTGCTCAATGTATGGATTGGTGGGTCAGCGCGTAGCCAACGTTAACTGATATCCTGCCACTAGAATCAACACGGACGTATAGTTTGACGTCATTTTTTAGGTTTGTGCAGCCCCAAGTGAGTTGTCGTTAGTGCTGCTTAGGGAAACGAATGATCTCATTAGTTGAACTGTTGAATACAACATATGATTTGTTTTCCTTTGAGGTCAAAGACATGTCTTTTGGCGTTATTTTTTGTTCAGTGTCAGGCTATCAGTTGTGTGTATGAATGAGTTCCTAGCTATAGGTAGTAACGGATATTGTAAGATCGTTAGTACATAAAAGACGCCTGACAGGAGATGGAACTGTATGAGAAATGGAAATATTGTTTCATTTGGCCTTTTGGGTGCATAAATAAAACATTGTGAAGCGCAATGGAAATGGTAAATCTGTAATTTTATATATATATATATATATATATATATATATATATATATATATATTATATATTGAATCGTGTTTGATACAAATATGGTACGAAAAGTGCTCGACATGCAGTAATGGAGCGAATTATTATTATTTAAAATATTTACCACAATATTTGAGACAGTCTACATTAATGTTTCAGGCTTAATTTGCCATCGTCAGGACTGAGTTGTTTTGTTGACTGTTGTTGTTTCTTGAAGTGGTTCCGGTTTAAAGTTGCTTAACAAGAATTTACGCCGATGGGGACACTTTCCGTACATCTCACTTTTCATGTTGAGTGTGGCTTCATGAGGGTGTTTGATTATAGTATATTTCTCTTCCAGGCATAAGCTACATTGTTTTGATGTTGGTGTGTATCCTGTTGCTTTAGATAAAATTTTCCATGAAATGTTGTGGTCTAGTTTGTTGTCTTTTAATTTCCAAATATGTTCGCTGAGTTTTGTGGATGTTTTTTTGTTAGTGTTTCTAAATGTTGAGGTGTGGAGGTTGTATCTTGTTTTGAAATTATTTTCTGTTAGTCCTACATATTTTTCTTGCTTGTTTGTTTTAGTTTCTGTGACTGTGGCTTGGTAAATTAAACTTGATTCTAAGCATTGTTTGTTTAGCGGGCAATGTTCTTTATTTCTGCAGTTGCATTTTCTGGTGGGTGGGTTTTGCTCTTGTCGGTGGTTTATTAATATTTTTTGTTGTGGCTTGAAATTATTTGTTCTATGTTGCGCATACACGAGTAGCTTATTTTTATGGTATTCCTGTTGATAATTTTATGTAGCTTGTGGTTTTTTGGAAAGTGTGTATCAATTAATTTCAGGAACTGCTGTCAAAAAAACAGTTGACTTCCTCGACATCACATTCGACATAAAATCCAATTCATTCCAACCGTTCAGAAAACCAAACAACACCATTAGTTTTCATTATTAGTTTCATTAATAAAAACAGCAACCACCCCCGTCCCGTCATTGAAAACATACCAAAAAACATAGCACTGAGGGTGAGCAAACTTTCGGAAAACAGAGAGATATTCAACGTCGCAGCCACCCCCTACAAAGAAGCACTCACAAAAAGCGGATACAACACACCATTTGAATACACAGACGCCTCCCTCTCATGTAAACCCCAACACACAAGTGAAGAACGTAAAACAAGAAAACGACACATAACTTGGTTCAACCCACCTTTCGACAAAAACGTCAGCACAAACATAGGACAGCAGTTCCTGAAATTAATTGATACACACTTTCCAAAAAACCACAAGCTACATAAAATTATCAACAGGAATACCATAAAAATAAGCTACTCGTGTATGCGCAACATAGAACAAATAATTTCAAGCCACAACAAAAAAATATTAATAAACCACCGACAAGAACAAGACGCACCCACCAGAAAATGCAACTGCAGAAATAAAGAACATTGCCCGCTAAACAAACAATGCTTAGAATCAAGTTTAATTTACCAAGCCACAGTCACAGAAACTAAAACAAACAAGCAAGAAAAATATGTAGGACTAACAGAAAATAATTTCAAAACAAGATACAACCTCCACACCTCAACATTTAGAAACACTAACAAAAAAACATCCACAAAACTCAGCGAACATATTTGGAAATTAAAATACAACAAACTAGACCACAACATTTCATGGAAAATTTTATCTAAAGCAACAGGATACACACCAACATCAAAACAATGTAGCTTATGCCTGGAAGAGAAATATACTATAATCAAACACCCTCATGAAGCCACACTCAACATGAAAAGTGAGATGTACGGAAAGTGTCCCCATCGGCGTAAATTCTTGTTAAGCAACTTTAAACCGGAACCACTTCAAGAAACAACAACAGTCAACAAAACAACTCAGTCCTGACGATGGCAAATTAAGCCTGAAACATTAATGTAGACTGTCTCAAACATTGTGGTAAATATTTTAAATATAATAATAATATATATATATATATATATATATATATATATATATATATATATATATATATGCATATATAATTACTTATAAATTCTAGTTTGAAGGTATTTCAAAACAAAGGAATCAACACAAATCTCTATTGACATGTATTTTCATTACAATTCTTAATGTTTGGAGAATCTTGGACATATTTTTCTACAGCGAAGACCTACAAAATATTTCTGTCGGCTATCTGTAATTTAGTAATGTATTTGTGTCTTTAATGTTTTTGTTGCTGACTGAAGAAGGGTTTAGAGCCCGAAACGTTACGTGTTTCCTATTTTGTTCTTTTATGAAGCTGTTATATTCATTTTTGTTTATTACTTTTTACAGTCCACAGCTTCTAGCAGCCTAGTATCACTTTGTTTGTTTTTAAGGGTTTTACGGCGCTTGCAACCCATTCAGGTCATATCAGCGCCAGTAAAAAGGAAGAAAATTGGATAGTGAAAAGATTCTAGATGTACAATAAAAGGACTTGAAGAAAAAGTAGACAAAAGGGATTGGTTCAAATAGGGAACAGATTTAAGATTCCAAGAGCACACTATCAGTGTACTTAGTTTGAGACCACATAAAAGGCTCATACAGACACCAGCACAAGATCCCACTAAGAAGAATACACTCAAATGTTTACAAATCATATGTTAAAGATAAAAATAAATATGACAATACATAACAGAGAGACGATTTACAAGGAAAAAAATATCACCTCCCAAATCATACCTATACATTCGACGGTTTCCCTCCCAGTCAAGGACTCCGGCTAGGGTCAGGATAAATCTTAGTAAACTCATTCCAAGACAAAGACAGAAAGCAATTTGAAAACATATACATGGGGATATAAGACACAGCAAGTGCCACCATGCCCACTATGAGAGGTCGGGAACCACACCCAGGACCATTTCAGTGACAGAGAGATGATTTACAAGGGGAAACGAATAGCATCTCTCAAAAAGGTTGTATACATTTGACTATCTCCCTACCAGCTATGTTTTTGTTTGTTTTTAAGGGTTTTACAGCGCTTGCAACACATTTAGGTTATATCAGCGCCAGTAAAAAGGAAGAAAATGGAATAGTCGAAAGTTCTAGAATTACAATTAAAGCACTCAAGAGAGAGTAAGACAAAGGGGAATTGAGAACAATTAGAGATCAGATGTAGATTCCAAGAGCATATTATCAATGTACTTAGTCTGATATCACCTTTAAGTCTCATCCAGACACAAGCACAAGATCCAACAAAGAGGAATACACTCAAATGATTACATTTCATTATACATTAAAAATAAAAATTACGATAATAGAGAGATGATTTACAAGGAAAAAATATCATCTTCCAAAACAATAACTGTGCATTTGACTGTTTCCCTCCCAGCCAAGGACTCCGGCCAGGGTCGGGACAAAACCAAGCAATCTCATACCAAGACAAAGACAGAAAGCATGTTGGAAAACAGATATAAGGGGATAGAAGACACGGTTAGTACCTCCCTGCCCATTGTGGCAGGTAGGGAACCACACCCTGCCCTACCAGCTAAGGATACCCACCAGGACCAGGAAAAAAAACGAGCGATCTGGGAAAGACAACGGAATAAGGGGATAGAAGACACAGCAAGTGACCTCCTGCCTGCCATGGGAGGTCCAAAAGACCCCACCCAGACTTGAACTTGTATATAGTAATAAACAAAAATTAATAAAACAGCTTCAACAAAGAACAAAATACAAAACACGGAACGTTTCGGGCTCAAAATACTTCTTCAGATATTGGAAAGATTTTTCTACAGAGAGGACAGGACCTACAAAATATCTCTGTCGTCTACCTGGAATTTAGTAATGTATTTATGTCTTTATTGGTTTTTGTTTGTTGGCTGAAGAATGGTTTTGAGCCCGAAACGTTCCATGTCGGGTATTTTGTTCTATTTTGAAGCTGTTATATTCATTTTTGTTTATTACTTTTTACAGTCCACAGCTTCTAGCAGCCTAGTATCACTTTTAACACGTATATACTTAAATTCAAGTAAAAAATAAGATGTAAGAAGCCGTAGACTGTGTAATGAACAACAATTATTATAAATAACACTTTCAAAACAGTAATAAATATTTATCAATAAAACTATTTAGTTCTATAATTTTGTGAACCGGTTAAATTAATTTATTATCAAACAATTTTTATTGCTTTGCTTTACACGTCACTTGTAAGTTTAATCAGAGAGCTAAAGATCTTACAAACAAAACCATTGAGATTTTGATGAATAACGGACATGGCAGCAAAACTTACTTACTTGAATACCCTTTGGTCCTCAACTAGAGAATGGAATGCAAGTTTACATAATATTTACTTAAAACAGAGGTAGAATTAGTTGAACAGCCAACTTATTTGAACTGGAGTAACATTACGCACTAATCAATCGACGATCCGACAAATTGCTATGTTTGTAACATCACACTTTAGTAACATAAGAGTAACATTTAACATTTATTTCATTATTGGGGCAGCGTGAATCAGCGGTCTTTGCTTCGTACCCGAAAGGTAGAGAGTTCGATCACTCGCCGCTGCGCTGCGCTATGCGGCCTTGAGCAAGTCACTTCGCCCTAGTTCAATTTGCGGCGCTGTACTGCGGCTAACGCCTGGGTTATTTTAGTCTTCCCTTGGAATATATTCTAGAGACGCATTTCCCCTATGGGATGAATAAAGGGAATTTTATATTTATTATCATTTATTATTGTAAATTTTTAAAAAGTTGAGCTAAACGTGCTCAAAGCGCTTTGCACGGGGTCCCTGACCAATAGCAACACTTAACATTTAGGACGAGACAAGACGCCTGTTAGACCATATTACATTTTTTCCGACAGAGACAATGTTGTTAACGCCAGGTACTCATTTTACGCCTGAGTCAAGTTAGAGAATGTGAATAAAGAGCATTTTCCAAGGACTCAACTATGCGCCGAGAAAGGCTAGAACGCAGGACCTTCCGATCCAAAAGCGAATGTCGTACCACAAGACCACATCGCCGCACATTTCACATCAAAAATAAAACTAATTTTAAAGTGAAGAGTATCTTCGAAGTTTGAATACATTTGTGTAATTATACATAGCTATCAAATATCATTAGGATTTTTTCAAGATTAATTGAAAGGCGGTTTTCCAAAACTCCCTAACTCCGCTTTTTCCCATTTTGAGATATCGAGGATTATTTCCCCTATAATTTCTCATTCGGTCTATTATTTTATCATATCTAAATTTCAAATTCATACAAATCTAGGGCAGGGAAAGTCGTGTGCCATATGATGCTTAAAACAAAAGTTACATTTCACTTTATCCCATGGATGGAAAATCTCAAAAAAGTAGAATAATCGACGTAACGAAATTTGGCAAACAAGCCTTCAATTGGTCGGAGTAAGATCTAAGTAATGGTTAACAATAATCACAAGAATTTATTTCCAAAAAGATGGCTAGAAATGGTGAATGTGGTATAGTATTATTACAGATGCAACACTTAACAACATGTGTGACCCATAAACATTGTCTCAACTCGGCATTAGGCCCGGATGTTCCAGGTTCAGAGAATTGAATTCATTGCCCCAAAATATAATACTATATAGTTTTTATATAGCGCCTTACCCCGTATATCAACTTAAAACATACAACCACTCAAACATGCAGTATGGAACAAAGAAATATATTTCTACAATGTTACATATTAAAAAGAAACGTTTTAGATGGTTTCTTTTTAGGAATTCTGCATCATTACTATCTCGTATATATCTTGGAAGAGAGTTCCAGATAAGGGGTGCCAAATATTCAAACGCATCCTCGACAATTTTGCGAGTCATTTTTGGCTTTACAAGTATGGGACCTTTGTATTGATTTCAATTCGCTGCGGTGGAGAATTAATAAATGCAATTTCGTCCATTGAAAAAGACTTAAACGTCCCCTTTCGAATCATTTGGGGGCTAGGTGGCCGAGTGGTTTATGCATTGCATTGTGATCCGGAAGGTCCCGGGTTCGAGTTGCCGCTTCAGGCACATTCATTTATTTTTTCTTCTTGAGCAAGATTATCAACCCCCGATTTGCTCACTAATCTGGGTGATTCCTGTTGACATCAGACATCGTTTTTCTGATGGATTATCCATATTCCTTCATTGAATGCCCAGGCGACGGTATCTAATGATACCGTAGCGGAAGGGCGTAATTTTTTTTCTTATTTTTTCAATTCTAAATTGACGATTAGGGGTCCGATTCTTCCCGAGGTAATACCGTTTTGAGAATATGGGTCACAAATATATTTTCAAACATATATAGCGCCTGTTAGACGACATTACAATTACTTTAATTTCCGACAGAGGCAATGCTGTTACCGTCCAAATACTCACTTTACACCTGAATACCGTGGGAGAATGGAATGTCAGTAAAAAAAAAAACATCCATTGACTCAACTATGCGCCGCTCAGAGAGGGATTCTATCCCAGGAGCTCCCAATCTAAGGCTAGTGTCATACCAGTAGACCACATAGCTGAATAGCAAAGGCGGATGGGAAAAAAAAAACCCAACTATTGTTGTAAGATTGTGTCTCTCATTGCTATAATTCGATCTCTAAAAGATCAAATTCTATTTGAAAACGGAGCTCCTTGTTTTGTTTATATTTTTCTATAATGACATATAGACTAATTCGATTTCTTTGACACAAACACATTTCGTAACAAATAAAATCATATAGGTTAAACATCTAAAAATACACAGGCTTATAATGTATAGTCTGAGTGATTGGTTTACTCTCTGCTCTACCTTTCGCCTTTGGAAAATCGGACAAAACCTGCTCTCCCTTTCCATTATACTTTGAAACATTACTGGACTCAAAATCTTCATCAACGCTGTTTTTACTCTTTAACTTTGAATCGCTATCATTGTCTTCAGTACTTTCTTTATTAATGACACTGTTCTCATTTTGCTGTGAAAAATCCGACTCAAAGGACATATCTAGATCAACGTTTTTCACTTCTAGCCACGGCGAGGAAATCTTGTTTAGATGTGACGAATTCGTGTTGCCTTCATCGTCATTATAATTGCTCAACCCAACAGCCCACGGATCTAGAGTTTCTTTAATTGCGTCATCGGGCTTTTTAGTGACGTCTTGAGCAAAGCTTTGATGGAAACCCGGATGTGAATGAGAGGCACTGCTGCTTCCGTTTGAATGCACTATTATTTCTTCCCGTCCATCTCCCGATGTTCTTTCAGACGTGATAAAGGTCTCATTTCCAACCGATGCAAATTTTTCATAATTTACGGTGTCCATTTCACCAAAATTAAAATAACCCTGATCGCCGCCGGAGTGGGTATGATGAAGGCTGTCGTTACTTTTAGAGTTATCGCTACTGCTAAAACCGTTAACATTCAAACCCGATGCATCCAAATTTGGAGAGCTGTTGACACTGGCTCGTGAGGATGGTCGAGAAATAATGGCTTGAGTTTTGAATAAAGTAGATGCTCCAGACTCCCCAAGGCCGTCAAAACTGGAGGTACTCTCTGACAACGAGTCCTCGGGCTCTTCTTTGATGGACTCGAAACACAATCCAAACCCACTATAAACGTTTGTATGGGTGAGATAATCTACAGATAAAGCGTCTTCGAAGCCTTTCTCAATATCATCGTCGAATTGGTAAAACTGAAACGTGGGGGTTTCTTCCTCGCTCACGGGCGTGATTTTGATACTGCTTCTATCACTCCCACTACTGCTATAGAAAATACTGCTACCACTATTAGAATTCGCAATTCTTCCATTATTGTTAATTAGACCGTTCTGCGTCTCTGATACACCTTGAATCCTTACTGAATCAAAGTCATATTCCTCAACATGGCCATCGCTCTTGAGCGTGTTTGAATTGAGAGTTATGTTTGGAGGATGTTGAGAGATTATGGGAGAAATATTTTGTAAAGATTTATTATTATCACTGTCGTTGACAAACTCTAAACTTTCATCAAGCCAAGGCGGCCTTCTTTGACCGTACGGTTCAATAACAATTGAATCGTCAGAATTAAATGTTTGCATATCGTTAGATACTTTATGAGACTTATTATATCTTATCTCTTCCCCTTCTGCCATTGAGTAGAAGACAGTAGAGTTAGGATCTTCTTCTGCGATGATCGTAGAAGAGGACGGATCTTCACCAGGAAAAAACGGATTCTCCTGCAAGGCGATGCTTGTATCTTTATCAAAAATCTTTTCTAGTTCGTCCTCGGATGAGGTTCTCGGCCTACCTAACTGCTCGTTCCTTTCTAAGCCAGGAGTTACGTTATCCAGTGAGTTCTGTTTACGCAATTGGTGAGGTTTCCTTATTGGCACTGGCGGTTTAGTAGCATATAAGTCGTTACCAGTTGAATTCAAATGCCTGGGTTTGATTTTAGCTGCCAAACTGGTAGAAGCGGGTGGTCTCGTAGGCAAAGGTGGCTTCGAACTTATATTTACATGTTTAATCTCTTCATTTTCTTTGACAGCAAGAACAGAATGATCCGAGGACGTGGGTGTGTTTGTTCGAGGCGATTCTAGTGATTTCTGCCTTGGGAGAGCCAAGGGTTTGACAGTGATGAAGAACGGATTGTCAGGAGAATTTATCTTTTGTTGATACTCCGGACTCTGTACAAGCACCTCAAACGACTCGCGTAAAAATGGATTTGTCTTGAAATCGTCTCTTTTGACCCTTCCGTCATGTTCAGTCCGTTCTATATTTGTATGTTTGTGGTTGAAACCGGAATCCTTCTCATTGACTAAATTCATACTTTCGTAGCTATCTTGGTCATTCTCCTTATTCGAACCCGATTCCTCTGAATCTTCCTTACCAGTCACATATCTCTCTATCATATCCTGTGAAGTGACGTCATCGCTGTTTCTATCTTCAACCATTTCAGAGGTACCAAATGATGAACCGCCAAAATGTTGGCCAGGTAAAATTGGGTTTTCAGCCAATTCCTCGACATCCCTTGAATCATCGCCATCGCCTTCAAATGCTTCATTCTCGATGCCGCCATCATCGGAGGATGAATCAAATGTGATTTCATGTGCAGTTCTAACTGTTGTAACAGCGTGTCGTTTCAATTTCAAAAGCTCAAGGCCACTCACGGTTTCGAGATCGTCATAATCTTGTGAAACTCCCTGCAAGTCAGCAGTGTTTTTCTCTTTATCAATCTCAGTATTATTATTATGTACGGTTATTGCACTCGTCATATCCTCATTTACCGTTATAACATTTAGTTCTTTATTATTATTAGCTTCTAAATCGATCAATTTAAGTCTAGATACCGGTCTGTCAATTTCCATATCCGAGCTGATGTTATCGTTGGACAGAATCTTTCTTTCGTTTTCTTCAAACTCCTCAAGACTCGATTTTACAACGTAGGAAGTACGATGCTCGTTTTTTATACTATGAGTATTAACCGCTACTAAATCAATCTCATTTCCATTTCCTTGTATTTCAGAATCAAACATATCAACATCACCACTGCTACTGGTAAGATTTGTAACTTCAGTACTACACACGCTTTCAATTTGTTTGAAGTCATGACGTTCAGCAACGTCTTGAATGTCATCACATGAATCAAACTCCGTCACCTTGTCATGGACAGGTGCTCCATGGTGGATAATCGAATCACTGACCATGGACGTATCGAGTATGGTCCCGATATCATCTGACTCGTACATATCACATACCCCATCGCTGTCAACTGTAGACTGAGTCTTAAGACTCAGCTTCCTTGGAAAAGAATCGCTTAAGTAATTATAATGAAATTCTCCCGACACGTAAAAGTTGTCATCCGAGAAGCTTTGCTGCTTATGGTCAATTGTTGTTTTAGCATCTACTTTAATTTCATCAAACGGTGTCTCAGCAGATTCTTTCATTTCATACATCTCTGTGCCATCCGTGCTATCTATATTATGACTAACTTCAATTTGTTCTTCAGAATTTGATGGCAGCTTCTCTTCTTTCTCATCTTCAAGGGAATTATTTACAAATATTGCTGGAAGATGCTTTTTACGCATCTTCTCTTTCCACTCCCTACGCGAGCACGCCGAAGCGGTTCTTTTCACATCTACTTCCCTTTTAGGCGTATCTAACAAGGATTTAGCTGGACTAGACACGGACGACGCAGGTATCTGTGGACTATTATGCCCGGACGATGCTTCAGAGAAATCCCCAAAAGCCACTTTATGCCCTTGGGCAGGCGAGTTTACCGCACGCTTCCGCTGAGGCTTAATATTTGACAACGGTATAAAACCATGGCCGTTGGAGTAACCCTCTATATGATTCCCTGTTCCATTAGGCACTGGGGGAGAACGACCGGATACTGCGTTGACCTCAACGACACCGTTTGTAATTTCTGCAGCAGTTTGTTGTGGAAAAGTTGATAGTACAGTCATCCCGTCGTCTAAGTCCGTGACAGAATACGATTCTGATGGGCTCGATAGCATTCGTCCTTGACCTTCGACGCTGCCATTACTCCTCTGTTCTATGGGACATATCTTGTTTCCAGATGGTCTTCGCGTCCCAGAAATCCTGGTGGTGGTCTGGTCCAAAGCAGAGCTCGATGTTGCTACGCCATTCGCCTGTAAAAGAAAAATGGGTTGGATTGGAATTAAAGCTCGGATCGAGACAAACACATAACGTTAAATAAAATAAACTTATTCTCTATAATCATGAGGAATTTTACCGGTAATCTTATTAATGGACAATCTTTGAACTGTAACTAGAAATGCGTATGCGGTTTGTTGCAAGCTTATTTTAGAGGGAAATTACATAATTTGAGTAAACTTTGTTAAAACGTATGATTTACCACACACAGATGCTCTTTATTTGTTTGTTTGTTTTTAAGGGTTTTACGGCGCTTGCAACACATTTAGGTTATATCAGCGCCAGTAAAAAGGAAGAAAATGGGACAGTAAAGAGTTATAGAATTACAATTAAAGCACCCAAGAAAAAGTAAGACATAGGGGAACTGAGAACAAATAGGGATCAGATGTAGATTCCAAGAGCAAACCACCAATGTACTTAGTTTGAGATCACCTAAAAGTCTCATCCAGACACAAGCACAGGTCCCAACTAAGAGGAATACACTCAAATGTTTACCAATTATATAATATAATATGTAAACTAAACATAACACAATGTATAACAGAGAGATGATTTACAAGGAAAAAAATATCATCTCCCAAAACTATAACTATACATTCGACTGTTTCCCTCCCAGCCAAGGAGCTCCGGCAAGGATCAGGACAAAACTAAGTAATCTCATTCCAAGACAATGACAGGAAACAATTGGGAAACGGGTATGGGGGGATAGAAGACAGAGCATGTACCTCCCTGCCCACAATGGGAGGTCAGGATCCCCACCCAGGATGCTCTTTATAATGCCAGCCACAATAATAACAATAATAATCATAATAATAATAATAATAATAATAATAATAATAATAATAATAATAATAATAATAATAATAATAATAATAAAAAACAAAATGAATGATAATGATGATATACGATGATAGATAATGACAAAATGAGATGGTGATGATGATGTGATAATAAATCATGTATAATAATATATAATAATAATAATAATAATAATAATAATAATAATAATAATAATAATAATAATAATAATAATAATAATGATGATGATGATGTGATGATGATGATGATGATGATGATGATGATGATGATGATGATGATGATGATGATGATGATGATGATGATGATATAATAATAATAATAATAATAATAATAATAATGATGATAATAATAATAATAATAATAATAATAATAATAATGATGATGATGACGAAGATGATGATGATCATCATCATAGTGATGATAATAATAATATTTATAATAATACTAATAATAATAATAATATATAATAATATTAATAATAATAATAATAATACTAATAATAATAATAATAATAATAATAATAATAATAATATAATAATAATAATAATAATAATAATAATAATAATAATAATAATAATAATAATAATAATAATAATAATAATAATAATAATAATAATAATAATAATAATAATATAATAATAATAATAATAATAATAATAATAATAATAATAATAATAATAATAATAATAATAATAATAATAATAATAATAATAACAATAATAATAATAATAATAATAATAATAATAATAATAATATAATAATA
>NC_088363.1:38039818-38042318 GCF_034508935.2 Berghia stephanieae
AAATAAATCAATGGAAATTAACCTTTCCAAAAATGACTGCAGAAAAAAAAACCCACGCAATCTTGCCTTGTATTTGAAACCTCTCTTGTTTCAGGAAAATATTTTTAATTATCGCAAATGCCTCTTTATTCCTTTATCTAAGTATTGGTTTCATTTCTAATTTTACCTTTAAGGCGATTTTTCATCGCAGATAGCAAACATGTTTGTTTTTTTTAAACTCTTTTATAAAATGGCACACTAAATAAGTTAGATAAGAATCGATAAGGAGAAAAATGTAATCAAAAACAGACAATCTTAAAGCAAACGAGAGAGAAAAGATCAAATTTAAAAAAAGAACTGGGGTGGGTGGGTGGGTCAATCCTATTAACATGTAGAAGTAAATAAGTACGCTTTCTATTTTTTTCATTAAATGGAGACAGTGGGTCACACATTTCAGGTCTGATAACCAGACGTAATTATGGGCTTGTTTTAAAATAGTTGTAATGGAGAATTTGTTGCGTTGGTTGGAGAGTATTTGCATTACAACAATGAAACCATAACAATGTGGGTTATCAGACCTGTAAATAAGTACACGTCGGACAGAGTACATTCACAATTGGAATTAATTGTGTCATTAGCATAGCATCATCCGTTACCGTCATGAGAAGGGATTTGAAAAACATTGTACACTTTTATTTGCTCTCTTTGGACATCATGGGTGATTTCTGTTGACATCAGACATCTTTTTTGATGAATTATCTATATTCCTTCATGGAATGTCTAGGCCACGGGACCTAATGATGCCGTTGTGGAAGGGTGTAATGATTATACTTATATTTCTAATGGCATCGATGTTAACTACCAAGTCTTGATGAGAAACGTTTTACAAACATCAATTAAGTTCAATTTGCGATTTCCCTAACTATAAGAAAACCATCAACAAATATACAACACGACGTGTATATATATATATTATATATATTATATATTTATATATATATATACATATATTCAGGCCTGACATCCGAACCCACTTACGGACCTAGTTTAACATTGTTGCAACGGGCAATATTTTGCGGCATTTTTTAAAAAAGATTTCCATTACAACAATGAGCCCATAGGGAATTGGGTTATCAGACCTGCAAATAAGTGCACGTCGAAACAAAGCATTGCACAACAATGCTAGAGCCTTACAACAAAATATTAAGGAAACAATGATTAAAAATAAGAAGAAGAAGACTTGCAAAAAAACCTGCCACGTCACATCCGGATAGAAAATGGGTTAACACCCTCAAACAATATAAGAACAATAGAAAATTTAGTGGAAGCTTTAATTCAATTAAAGAAGATAGATTAATATAGACGTTTCGGGTGTTCTCTTTGACAACATAACACGATGAATGAGATAATAGAGACGCACTAATGAGAGAATGTCAAAAGAGGAAACCCGAACCGTCCACATGGTCTGTCTTCATTCATAAAATTAAACCTTCCATTCCATTCCCTACTGATATTTATTTCTTCCAGCTTCAAACAACAATATTTTTAAATATCAACCAATTTATCGCACATTTCAGAACAACCAGAGAGAATTTGAAGTTTCAAAACATTCAGGCTATTATTGTCATCTATACGAGGCAAACAGGACAAGTGCAGCATTTTCCTCTTTAACTCTCTCCTACCGACCATTTTCACCATTCTTCCAGAAAAGCGATTCTTAACCCTCTCCTTACTACCCGGAGAAAAATCGTCACATTCGTTACGATGTAACCGACAATTTCCTCATTCTGATTTCTCTTGTACATTACAAAATTTAAAGAAATGCTTTGATTACAGCTATAAATACTAAACACTGTGTTGTAGAGTTCACTTTTTACTTTTTTGTTTGAGTAAGAAAAGTCTATTTTTGTGCTGGGTGGGTGTGAATATTTCGGGGAAATTCTAAAAATAGCTGGTAAGGCGAGAGTTAATCAACACAGAACTTGACTTTTTACACTCAAACTCATGAGATATAAGTACATAGCCTACAAGATATGCACACTTTTGGAGCTTAACAAACTTAATAATACAAAAATTTTTCTTACATTATTATTAAATCTGCAAAGCAAATCTGATTAAGAAAAATGTTCCTTGTATCGTAACAAATGTGATGATTTTCCTGTAGTTGGTAAAGAGAGGGTAAAGCCACTAAATTAATGACAAAAATTTAGTTTTCAATGAATGATGAAAATACGACCTAGCATATTTTCTGAGTCATCTCCTCAAATAGAAATACAAATAGGTTAATGCCTTCAGCATGGGGTAAACTTGTCCATACCTGAATTTTTCTCATCCCATTGAGTGTTCTGGCCTGTAGGTGGTGTTGTTGCTGCTGTTGTTGCTCAATGGCACGCATTTTGTACGACTGCAATGTACACGCTGACGCGTCTGTGGAACGATAAACAAAATACAAAAAAGCAATTAACGTTAACATGGATGGGGCGTGTTCTTTATCAGAGGAATCTTTGTATTTGTGATTGTG
>NC_088363.1:38044818-38047318 GCF_034508935.2 Berghia stephanieae
GACGACGATGATGATAACACAGTTTTTGATTATGACGACGACGATGATAATAACACAGTTTTTGATTATGACGACGACGATGATGATAACACAGTTTTTGATTATGACGACGACGATGATGATAACACAGTTTTTGATTACGACGACGACCTTGATGATAACACAGTTTTTGATTATGACGACGACGATGGTGATAACAAAATTTTTGATTATGACGACGACGATGATGATAACACAGTTTTTGATTATGACGACGACGATGATAATAACACAGTTTTTGATTATGACGACGACGATGATAATAACACAGTTTTTGATTATGACGACGACGATGATGATAACACAGTTTTTGATTCGACGACGACGTGACGTATGACGTAACAACACAGTTTTTGATTATGACGACGACGATGTGATAACAGTTTTTGATTATGTCGACGACGATGATGATAACACAGTTTTTGATTATGACGACGACGATGATGATAACACAGTTTTTGATTATGACGACGACGTGATAAACAATTTTTGATTATGACGACGACGATGATGATAACACAGTTTTTGATTATGACGACGACGATGATGATAACACAGTTTTTGATTATGACGACGACGATGATAATAACACAGTTTTTGATTATGACGACGACGATGATGATAACACAGTTTTTGATTACGACGACGACGATGATAACACAGTTTTTGATTATGACGACGACGATGATGATAACACAGTTTTTGATTATGACGACGACGATGATGATAACACAGTTTTTGATTATGACGACGACGATGATATAACACAGTTTTTATTAGACGACGACGATGATGATAACACAGTTTTGATTATGACGACGACGTGATGATAACACAGTTTTTGATTAGACGACGACTGATGATAACACAGTTTTTGATTACGACGACGACGATGATGATAACACAGTTTTTGATTATGACGACGACGATGATGATAACACAGTTTTTGATTACCGACGTACTGAACGATGTGATAACAAATTTGATTTCAACGACATGTTTTTTATTACGACGACGACGATGATGATAACACAGTTTGATTAGCGACGACGATATGTACCCGTTTTGCTTATACGACGACGATGTGATACACAGTTTTTTATTACGACGACGGACGATGTTGATTACGATGGGATTGACGTTCTGTATATTGGCTTTAATCTTCGGGTTTGTTTTCTGAAGGGTTTTGTTTGGTTATGTTTGTTTTGGTTTTGATTTCCTTTTGTTTTTTATTTGTGTTTTTTGGTTGTGTTTGTTAGTTTTGTGTTTTCGGGGGGGGGGGGGGGGGGGGGGGGGGGGGCTAGAGTTATTTGTTGATGTTGCTTTGTTTTGTTTTGTTTTGTTTTTTTGTTTGTTTGTTTTTTTTATTTTTTATTTTAACAAAAAATGGGGGTGGGTGGGGGGTTGTTGATTTTAATTTAGGTTTCGTTGTTTATTACATTCACTTGAAAACGGTATTATAGCGAGTAGTTTAGATGTTGAAAATGGGAATTTATTGTCTATGGAATGAAACTTGATACTTGGGTTGGGTTTAAAATATGCGGTTATGTAGTCTAATGGTATGACACTCGATTTCGGAAAGGAAGGTCCTGAGTTCGACCCCGAACGGGGCATAGTTTGATCCTTGTAAAAACATAACCCAAAAACACAATTTTTTTTTTTTTTTTAATGTTGGCTGCTAAACTCATCCTTCAAATATCGTTCGAAGTCATTTTACTGGTTCGATATTTGAAGGACGAGCTTCCTGGCCTACATTAATTTTATTAACGAGTTTTCTCATGGAGTTTGACAATATGTGGTCTTGTGGTGTGACACTCGCTTTCGGATCGGAAGGTCCAGGGTTCGAGCCTCGCGCTCGGCGCATTGTTGAGTCCTTGGAGCAGGCGTTCCTAAAACGAGGGAAGGGGGAGGAGGCGGGGGCGAGAACGTTGGGGTGGGGGGGGGGGGTATTATTAAAGGCGTTTCTATAACGGAGGAAGGAGGAAGGGAGGGACTATTATTAAAGGCGTTTCTATAACAGGGGAAGGGGCATAGGGAGTGTAATATTATACTGACAGATGACAGAACGTGTTGAATAAGACATGTGCCTTGTGATTAGAATGACTGGCCAGGGTATTATTCATGGTAATCGAATGTACCAGACATGAGAAAGTAAGTACGTCGTCATTATGTTTGGTCACAACCCGATAGCTGTTAGGTGTATTATATTAGGGTTATTGTTTGCTTCACTGGTACACTCAAGTGTTTGTGAAATATTATATATATATATATATATATATATATATATATATATATATATATATATATCATGTTTCACATCGCGTCAGTCTGGTTTTATGTTGGGTGTACCTGGTATTAATAAGCGATATTAAAGACGAAATTGCAAGATATGTTAGATTTAAAATTTATATTTGATTCACTGATAGCTCAGTTGGTAGAGCACTTGCTTCACAATCAAAGA
>NC_088363.1:38052318-38062318 GCF_034508935.2 Berghia stephanieae
TTGGCTGCCTACATGGAAACCATTAGTTGTATTATTATGATAAACCGAGTGTGTGTGTGTGTGTGTGTATGTGTGTGTGTATGAGTGTGTAATTGTTATTGCCATAAGTTATAGGCCAATAAGACTATTACACGCATAGTCACCTTTATATTATGTCCATATAGATGCTATGCGTTTAGATAAAAAAAATAAAAACTAACAACATCCAACCTCCGGATATAACGATGGTACCCAGTACCCACACACAAAACGTTATGTATCCGTAATCGTTTGAAGTCTGATTAGGACAATTCAGTGAGAACTACTCATAAAAATACCGACTTAAAACAATAATAAAAGCTGAGTGGCGTCAATTATATTCCCTCTATAGAATGATAATATAGATAGAATGCGCTTGGCCAAGGAGTTCACAACATTGCCATCCGGAAGTATAACGGACCAACACACAAATTCTGTGTAACCATGAACTTTTATAGTCTGGTTAATACAGTTTAGTGAGAACAACTCACAAACGCGGATGGCAAAAACAATAACAAAGGCCTGAGTGACGTCATCTGCATACTATCTATAGATTATGATATAAAAAGTAATATAAAAGGAATGAGTTCGTCACCGATTGTGTCCCTTAATTGTGTACAGCACAGTGAAAACTATAAAAAAAAACCCAGAGCATTTATATAGGGCAGTATTCACTGAACGTGCTCAAAGTGCTTTGCAAGGGGTAACTAGCCAACAGAAGTAGTTAATACGCTGGACGAGACATACCGCTTGAAAGGCGACATTTTAATTTTCAATTTTTAATTATTTTCGACAGAACAACGCTGTTAACGGCTAGGTACTAAATTTACACATGGGTGGGGTGAGAGAATGTGAGTAAAGAACCTTTTCCGAGGACTCAACCATGCAGCGTTTAAAGCGGGACTCGAACCCTCCAACCCTAAGATAGCAGTTCCGTGTGTAGGAATTCTGGCAACTATTACTTAATTCACTGATCAAGGGACTGAATCATGTTCGAGACGCATTCACTCAATACAAATTTAATTTATAACAGATCCAAAAATATGTAGATGAACAAAAAAAATAAAAAATATGGAATGTTTTGGGCTCAAGATCTTTCTTAAGCCAATACTAAAAATAAGTAAAAGCGTTAATAAATTACTTTAAATTCATACAGATGGGAAAGGAGTATTTGGTACATCAAATTTGCAAATTTCGATTTTATAAGGGCATTTCGCAATCGTTGTTGCCGCCTAAGGCTGTAAACTGAGTGCATTCGTTTTCCTCTCCATTTCGAGAATAACCAGTATGTCGTAGATGCTATAGATTTCTGTAATTTACTCACAACAAACACACGTGAAACATACCAGCAAACAAAAACTCCACGTGTAACCTAAAACGTTTATATAACTTTTCAAACATTTATTTAGTGAGAACTGATTATCTTTGCCTTTGCGGTTATGTGCTCTTGTGGTATGACACTCGTTCTCGGATCGGAAGGTCCTGGGCTCGAGCCTCGCTCGGAGAACAGTTGGGTCCTTGGAAAGTACGCTTTTACTCACATTCCCTCACCGTACTCAGGTGTAAAATGAGTGCCTGTCCGTTGACAGCGTTGTGTCTGTCGAAAAAAAAATTGTATTATCGCCTAACAGGCGTCATGTCTCGTTCTACATGTTACGTGTTGCTGTTGGTCAGGGACCCTTTGTAAAGCGCTTTGAGCACGTTCAGTTTTGTTTGTTTGTTTTGTTTTTTTTTTTGTTTTTTTTTTTTTGTTCTTTTTTTCTTTTTTTTTAATACTCGTACGCAATAAAAAAGCCTTGATATCGTAATGGGTTTTATGAGACTGACAGTCGGTTGGTTTACAGATCGATGAAATCCGATGTTAGTTTAAACTGCGTGATGTTTGGATATAGAATCCTATTTCAATTTCATCATTTTATTTCTGTTAAAAACGTGTTCTAAATCGATATAGATATGTTGCTAACATCCTGGTGAGTGAAGAATTTAGGGCAATCCATAGAGGATACGGTCGGTTACGTTAACGATTCAATCACGTACGAACTAATTCATGTCAGTTATCTTGTTACTAAGACAACGTTAACGTGTAATAATATTATTTGGCAATGCGATGAGTAGATAAAGCAATGGTAATATTTCGTCGAAATCGATAAAAAGAAGAGAGAGATGTAGGAAGAGAGGGAAGAGAAAATGAAGAAGAAGAAGATTGTGAGACTTCAGTGCAAGGTGTAAGAAATATTAGAATTATCATTATTATTATTATTATTATTATTATTATTATTATTATTATTATTATTATTATTATTATTATTATTATTATTATTATTATTATTATTATTATTATTATTATTATTATTATTATTATTATTATTATTATTATTATTATTATTATTATTATTATTATTATTATTATTATTATTATTATTTTCTTTTGTTGTTATTGTTATTATTATTAACATTATCATTATTATTATTATTATTATTATTATTATTATTATTATTATTATTATTATTATTATTATTATTATTATTATTATTTATTATTATTATTATTATTATTATTATTATTATTATATTATATCATTATTATTATCATTATCATTATTATTATTATTATGATTATTATTATTATTATTATTAGCATTATTATTATTATTATCATTATTATCGCTATCGCTATTATTAAGATGATGATGTTGATGATGATGATTATGATGATGGTGGTCGTCGTCGTTGTTAAAAAGAACAACAACATTAGCAACAACAAGATCACTACGACCAATAACAACGACAACAACAACAACAACAACAACAACAACAACAACAAAATGAGAAGAAAACAGATTTACACAGATAAAAGAGACATGAAATGGGAACTATGACACAAAGTCAGGAATATTCTCCAGGCTAAAGAAATAAGGGGGGAAAGTCCCCATATTTACCCCCAGATTCCTGCGCATGACGAAGAATGGGTGTGAATCAATCTATCATTGATAAAAGGAATTACAGATGGTGGGGAGGAGTGGTGTGGTGGGGGAGGGGGTATGGAAACCTCCCTTCATAGATCGATAAAGAGATGAAGGAGATGAGAGACTGAGGAGGAAATCTCTTTAAAAATGGATGACGGGGTGATTAGTTTCGCCACCTTATCAAGACATCCCCCTTGGCCCTACCCTTACAGCAGTAGCTCATTCAGGATCCTTTGGGTGAATCGAACAATTATACAGTATCCCCCCTCTCACCAGTCAATTGATTTATATTTCAAAATATCGAAATTGAACAATATATATATATATATATATATATATATATATATATATATATATATATAATATATATAGTCCAAATGTATGGAAGCTTCGGTTTAATTCATGAAAGCAGATGACGTGGAAGTTTCGGCTTTCCCTTTTGTCATCAATGCACGAAGAATGAAACACTACTAAAGACGAATGAGAGATTGGAGGATGAGGTTGTAAGTCTAACATAATACTTTGCGAAGTCCCAGGTTTGAGAGTTTGTTGTTTTTAAAGGGTTTATTTGTTTTGTTTTGTTTTTGTTTTGTTTTTTTTATTTATTTTTTTTTTTGTTGTTTTTTTTTTTTGCCAAGAGGAAGGTGATTTAAATCCATCACTATTTGAAGGAAGAGTTTCCTGGACAATTTTTTTAATGCGGTAAAGTTAACATCTAGTTCACCTCGAAACAATACCAGTTTGACACGATTGGTTCTGGTTACATCATTCTGCCAAAAACGCGTATTAAAATTTTGGCCAGAACACCCTTCCTTCAAATATCAATCGATTAAATTGACCCTCGTCTTATCAAATACTCGATATTTGAAAGGCGTGCTTTTAAAAAAACATTGAGCTTTTATATAGAAAAATATCCATTAAACGTCCTCAAAGCGCTTTACAAGTTGTCCCTGAAGAAATAGCAACACGTAACATGTAGAACGAGGCATGACGCCAATTATTTTTTTTTTCCGACAGACACAACGCTGTTATCGGCCAGGTACTCATATTAAACCTTTTCCAAGGACTCACCTATGCGCCGAGCGAGGCTCGAACCCAGTACTATCCGATCCGAAAGCGAGCATCATACCAATAAACCACATTGTTAACTTCAAAGAATGTTAAGCTTAACTACTATTTGCCAAGACAGCTTAAATACCATATCGATATATAAAGTTTCCCGAAATAAATGTTGAAAAGCTTTTGTCAGCTTATAGCTGTATTGTTAAAAACTAGCCATATATGTACACTTACCACAAAAGGAAGAATGTTCAAACACGATGATACAATAGCGAGGCACATTGCCAATCTACAAAGGTCCGCAGCCACGCTGAGCTCACTATGTCTGGCATGAGAGGTCGCACTGCTACTCCTAGCCACTCCAGAAACACTAGGACCGGGGTTGTGGAACCTTCCAGAATTGTATTTGGTCAGGGCGATGTTCTTCATATTCCGAAAGAGCGTCAATGTATCCGCTGAACTGATAATTCCCATGGCAACACACGACAACCCAACCACAATCAGAAGAACTCCAAATCCGATGCTTATACTCGTTGGCAAGAAATGGCATGATGACGCCGAGTAAAATCCGAATAGCCTCGTTCCTCCAGTGACGGGAGCCAGACCAACAATCACAGACACAAACCATGAAATCCCAACGCTGATTTTCATAAAAAACGAAGACATGAACATGTGACCCTGGCGCGATTTTGTGCGAAACGAGCTGACCCAGTATACATTTAGAATGAGTATTCCTAGAAGATGCGAGAACCGCAGAGTGGTGGAAAGCCACGTGTAGAAGTTGCACGATTCGTGGTTCCAGTCCCACCCTGCCAGTTCTAGAACCGCTGGGATTGGGATTATAAAGTAAGAGGCCATGGCTGCGATGAACAGTAATGACAGGAGGGCCACGTCGGTACTGTGGTAAAAGGGGCGATAATGCTGGATGATTAAAATTGCCAGGATGTCGAATATAACCGCGATTGGAGCTAGAATCATCCACGCTAGCGCCACCCCGAAATCCGGCATGATGCTGGGAAGTTACGTGATTTTGTCAAACGACAAACATCAACAGAATTCGGTCTTTTTCTTTACCATGGTGCTGTTGAATAAAGCGTTGTGACAGACACATTCATGAATTTGGTATCCACTGTAAATTGATAATCCCCATGTCTAAGGATAAGCTAATCCTAGTGAACACAACATCCAAATCCAACGGAAGCCAAAGGCTAGTGAGTAAGCAATAAAAAATTTGCATGCTTTTTGGAGATACGAAATGTTGAGTTAAATATTCCTTCGTCGCTTTTTTTAAATCATGAGGGTAAAATCTGTCTTCAACATTTATTTTAAAAGCAAATGTTGACATTCATTTCGTCATGGCGCAGGACCAAAGGGCAGAGCTCAACTGGATGCTGATATGGTTAAACAGGTAAGTATATACAGCTACATTTTGACGGTGTTTTCAAAGATTCATATCGTGGCAGGGTTTGGCGAATGTGCATGGCATGGCGTTCAAGCATCCTATAGGTTGTATCCTTTGGTTGAAACTTCATCAAGTGTCAACAATCTGTGGATAATAATATAACACATGATAAGAGGAGGTTTAAGGATTTTGTTATATTATGGTCACCTAAACATGTATTTTTTTTGTCGAAATGAATCTGGACTCAGGTGTGAATGAGGACCTGGCTATAAATAAGGACGGATATTGTAAGAATGTTAGTAGAAAAAGGACTCATAACAGGCGACTGGTGTTGTATGGAATGGAAATATGGTTCCATATGGCCTGTTGGGTGAATAAATGAGACATTGTGAAGCGCATTGAGCCTGGTAAGAATATGGAAATATATTTTATAAGTTTCTTGGGGTTTTTTTGTGGGAGTTATTTGGAAGAGAGCGAGAAATGTGTGTAGGTAAAAGGTTTACATTATATCAAATATGTTCTTCAGCATACTTTTTCAACAACCTAGAATTTTTCCAAAGAAAGTCCTGATATTAAAAAACAAACTCTACTATCGACACTTGAGACTTTCAAGTTATTTTTCTGAGTTGGTAAAACGAAGACATTCATCAAAAAATTATACAAAAAATTATATTGCCATCTTAAGATAAAAGGACGTAAGCTCCATGGGGTTAGTTCTGATTTGAAAGGGTTTGTTTTAAGTTTCAATTTCAAAATATTGTATTTCTGATAGTGTTATATACCGCACGTTACTACAAAGGCACCATCATCATCATCATCATCATCATCATCATCATCATCATCATCATCATCATCAGCATCATCAGCATCATCATTTTTATTATGACTATGCATTACATTACATTTCGTTTTATCGCAGAAGACCATAAATAGTATGTAAATGTTCCTTAATAACATTCGATCGGCTACAAAAGCGGATAACGAGGATAACGAAAAGTACCCTGGTGTAAGATACGGTACGATTCCGTGTTTATATTAAAATCGATTATTGACGGTTTATCGGAAATGTAATTTATTTGGTAACAGATGGCCAAATAAAAATATAATCGGTTTGTGTATAATCGATATAATGTCTGTCAAAATAATATTATCATGATGACAAATTTTAAAATTGAGATCTAATACATGGTTACGATATTTGATTTCATAGTTATTATCGATTAATATAACAGCATTATAGTCATCATCATAATTACCATCATCATCATCATCATTATTAATATTAATAATAATAGTAATAATAATATTATTATTAATAATAATAATATAATAATAATAATAATAATAATAATAATAATAATAATAATAATAATAATAATAATAATAATAATAATAATAATAATAATAATAAATAATAATAATAATAATAATATAGTAATAATTTATTAATAATAATAATGTGTTTTTTTTTGTTTTTTTTTTGTTTTTTTTTTTTTGTTGCTTTAGGTCTCTTCCAACACAATTGAGGTTATATGAGAGACCGCTGAAACAAAAAAACAAGCAATCTAACAAAAATAGTACAAATGTAAATCAAAATCATAACCTAAAGATATCATAAGCTAAATTATAAATAACCAAGAACAAACAGGCAGAAGATTTACAGAAAAAAAATATCCCCTGTCAAAAATACAATCACAAACCAAAGAAGCAGGATAGGCTAGTAAAGAGAAGAAGAAACGACATCACTATCGGATCGTACACCCATGCGAACATCATAGGTATATGATTCAAGGGTGATGCTCCCATCCAACCACCCGCATAATAATAATAATAATAATAATAATAATAATAATAATAATAATAATAATAATAATAATAATAATAATAATAATAATAATAATAATAATAATAATAATATCATCATAACAATAACGATGATGATGATTATCATCATCACTTTCATCATCATCATCATCATTAGCAGCAGCAACAGCATCACCATCATTATCATTATTATTAAACACGGCAATTAATCTTATAATCTTATATATTTATTGCACCATTCAAGGGTTTGGGATGGCATTGCCGACGTGCATATATTTGCAGGTCTGAAAACCCAATTCATTATGGGCTCATTGCAATGGAAATCTAATAGAAAAAAGACCCCCAAAAAAACTCTCCATTACAACAATGTTAAACTATGCCCATAAGTAGGTTTGGATGTGAGAGCATTCATACGTCGGGCATCACGATTTACAAGCATTGGCAAGCTATAAAATCAAAGCCAAACTTTCGCATCTGTCAACCAAGCTATAGCGATAATTCTTTTAAACCTTTAATTCTTTGCCGAGTAAATTCTGCAAGAAAAATTATGTATCTATCTACATAATGAATGTTGGAGGTAAAAACTGAAACGTATAAGAATAATTGGAGTTTTGTCAATGTTTGGCAATAATAATGCAGCCTGAAAAGATCAAATTAAGAAATTAAGGAGCAGGCACCGGTGTAAGATAGAGAACTGAACAAGTGTGTATGAAAGGTGCCAGACAAAGCAAGAAAGAAAAATACAAGAAAATAAAACATCCCTAAAAATCAGTCTACCTCGACCGGAGATTGAACCTCAGACCTTCTGATTACCGGTCAGACGTGCTCCCATTAATGTGTAATTGTAGCACGTCTGACCGGTAATCAGAGAGTCTGAGTTTCGATCCCCAGTCGAGGTCGACTGATTTTTTGGGGGATGGTTTTTCTTTCTTATATTTTTCTTCCTTGCTTTGTCTGGCGCCTTTCATACACCTTTGTTCAGATCTTTATCCCGAAAAGATCCTTCGGCGATCAAAATAACTGACGCTCGATTCCAAATTGAAGAAGGCTGATTGGGTTGGCGTTGTTTTGTTTTTATAATTTATTTGTTTGTTTTTTTTTGCTTGTTTGTTTATTTTTGTTTTTTCGGAGGTTTAGGTATTCAAAGTGTGGGCCTGTATCCTGTACATTTTGGCACTACACCATATTGCTGGTTTGCATTGAAATAAAATACTTTCCAAGCCTGTCCACCAGATCAATTGTATCAGCACAACATAGTTATGAGTAACAACCTTAAACGGTTCTACTAGTATTCTTGAAAGAGATTTAGTGAGAACTAATGATCCACCTGAATCATAGTGATGGTATGCGTTTAAGATAAATACTCATAAATTCTTCCCGCCAGGCTAATGAACCATTTTTTTCATTGAGCTTTTGTATAGAGCAGTATCCATCAAACGTGCTAAAAGCTCTTTACAACACACAAAGCTACGTTATTGTCTGAGAGAAATTAAGTGAGAACTATTGATCCAACTGTATCATAGTGATTGGTATACGTTTAAGTAAAATATTCACCAATTCTACCCGCCATATTAATGAATCAACACACAAAGCTACATTATATTCTGATTGAGAGAAATTTAGTGAGAACTGCCTAACCACCCAACTGACGGTCTAAAAACAATAGCAAAGGGCAGAGTGGCATATTTTTTTATTATTATTTATTTTTTACAAGACAAGTAGTAACAAGTTCAAAAGAAGCGTTCGAATTGTCATTTGACGACTAAAAATCAATATCACAATGAGTGGTATCATCTAAGATCATCCATTGAGATAAGGTAAGAGGAGAAACATAGTAATGAACAGGTTATCGATTTCACTTGAATGCGATGAATGGAAGCTACGGGATAACCTGTGTATTGGTGTGCTTTTCTCGTTTATTGTGTATGTTTTCTTTGCTGAGTTTATAAGTGGATTCACACATACACACACACACAGACACACACACACACAAACACACATACACGTACATAACAAAACATGACAGGAAGTACGAAACAACAAACCGGTCTCCTCTGGTAAATCTTTAATTCGAAAATGAAATTATAAAAACGCAAACTTAAACTTGAGCTATTATTTAGCTCAATATCCACTAAACGTGCACAAAGCGCTTTACAAGGAGTCCCTAGCCAACAGCAACACTTAACATGTAGAACGAGGCGCCTGTTAGGCGATATTGCAAAAAAAAACAATTTCGGACAGAGACAACGCTGTTAACAGCTAGGTACTCATTTCACACCTGAGTACGGCAAGAGAATGTGAGTAAAGAGTCTTTTTCCAAGGACTCAACTATGATCCGAGCTAGGCTCGAACCCAGGGCCTTCCGATCCGAAAGCGAGTGTCATACCACAAGACCACATAGCCTCACAAATAATAAGAACCAGAAGTATCCAAGTCAACCTCGTGATAATGCTGAACCGAATGATTTAGAAGCACATGGTCCTGTGGTTGAGGACACCTTCAAGCAGATGTTCAGATCCTATAGATAGGTAAGATAGTTACATTTTACCAAATGGATTACTTTGTGCTTATCTTGACAGTAATATTCAAACGTCTAAGTGCAGATATTTATAACCAAGCCAAGAGCTGCTTATATTATTCTATCTTGATAGGCGTCAAAAGGATAGCAAGCAATTGCTATTGTATTGTCCGTTTCACGCTATAGAAACCGGGATAAACTTCGGCTCTAAGT
>NC_088363.1:38067318-38089818 GCF_034508935.2 Berghia stephanieae
TGACAAAAACGTGTGCAGTTTGAGTTTAAATTGCCACAGGAATGTATCTATTTGTATGTCTGTCTGTCTATCTGTTTATATGTCTCTCTATCTAACTATCTATTTATCTATCTATCATCCATCCATCTATCTATCTATCTATCTACCAATCGATCTATTTCTCTTTCTATCTATTTATCTGTCTACCTCTCTATATGTCTATCTATATATCTGTCTATCTATCTATCTATATATATATATATATATTTTATATATATATATATATATATATATATATATATATATATATATCTAATATCTATCTATCAATTTGTATGTCTGTCTGTATATTCATCCATCTATCTATCTATATAACTAACTATCTATCTATCTATCTATCTATCTATCTCTAACTGGCTATAGCGTGAGGGATGATGCCTTGTATCTGGCCACATCACTCTCCAATTCCACCGTCTATGCGTATTTCCTTTTGAGAGATGATTTTAGTGACAAAAAGGGTGCAACTAGAGTTAAAATTACCACATAAATCCATCTCTCTCTCTCTCTCTCTCTCTCTCTCTCTCTCTCTCTCTCTCTCTCTCTCTCTCTCTCTCTCTATCTATCTATCTATCTTTCTTTCTTTGTTTCTTCATCTCTATATATCTATCTATCTATCGACCTATCTATCTATCTCTCTTTTCTTGTTTGTTTTCATTTTTTAAATTTTTTTTTCTTTTGTTTCTTTCATTTCTTTATTTCAATTTTTATAATTTCTTTTCTTCTTCAATTTGTTTTCTTGTTTACTGTTGTTTTATTGTTTTTGTTGTTTTTGGGTGGTTTTTTGTTTTTTTGTTTTTTTTTTTGGTATAAACGTTGATATATATTTTTTTTTAAATCTGACCTAGAAATAACACACCTCGCTGTTAGATGTTTTCCTTCTTGTTATTGGAGACATTTATTAACATTGACATTACGAAAGCAATAAACTGAGCGTAAACCAATCAATAATAGAGATGTTGGATATCAAAGGGACACAGTTAATAAAATAGTTAGTTATCGGTAATGCGTGTTTGTGTTTACAATGTAAAATGTGGTAATAAACAGGAACAGTCCATCGATATCCTGCTCTTTGAATTGAGTACGGCGGAAAAACGAAAATATTTAACAAGCTAACTGTCGTACTTTGGAAAAAAACACGCGAAGTGTTTAAAAATTTGGCCAGAAACCTCGTCCTTCAAAATATCGATCGATTTAAATGACCCTCATCTTGGCAACAACAAAAAAAAAACTCTCAAACCTGAGACTTACGGAAGACCTCACGAGGTCCCAGGTTTGAGAGTTTTGTTTTTTTAGCAATATGTGGGTCATTTGAATCGAAGGACGAGTTTCCTGGCCAAATGTTTGAATACGTGTCTTTCCAGAGTACGGCAGTTAATAATTGGTAAAGACATTCTATTGAGTGTTTGACATGACACGCACGACTTCAGACAAAATAAATAAGAATTGAAACGCTGGTGTAGAAAACAAATCCATCAAACAGTCTACTTTGTATTACAAAAGAGTAATGCATATTTAAAAAGTGAAATGGATAGTCGTACAACCCGACGTGTACATATATGCAGGTCTGACATCCGAACTTACTTATGGGCTTAGTTTAACATTAATGAAATGGATAATTTTTTACGTCATTATTTTTTTTTTTTTTTAGATTTCCATTACAACAATGAGTCCATAACAATTTGGGTTGTCAGACCTGCAAATAAGTACACCTCAGTAAAGCCGAATGCAATATTGTGCCTTGCAAAAATCGTTAAACAAGCCCATAATTATGGGCTTGTTTAACGATTGTTGCAAGGCACAATATTTTGTGTTAGTTTCAAAGTATTTTCATCAAAGCAATGGGCCAATCACGATTTGGATAATCAGACCTGCAAATAAGTACACAGATATAGGAAACGAGTTTTATAGATAGAGTGAAGTTGACGTCACTCAAGTCTTGTTTTTTTTTTTTGTATTTTGCCATCCATATTTATGAGCAATTCTCACTAAACTATATTAACCAGACTATAAACGATCTAGGTTACACATAGATTTTTGTGTGTTGGCCCGTTATATTTCCGGGTGGTAATGCTGTGAGCGTCTTAGACAAGCGCACAGCATCAATAAACAAAAAGTAAGCAAGTAGCTTTTCAGATCCATAAGAAACATGGAGTTGGAATTTATCTCGGCTTCTTTGGCGTTAAACGGCCAATAGCAATTAATTGCTTGCTAAAATTTGGACAGGACTCCGCGGATCGCACAGTTTTTTTTAACAATACATGGAATATTATCTGACCAGATTCTAAACGCACAAAAAAAAAAAAACACCCACACATTCTTCATTTTGCTCCCAAAACCTTTAACGTCAAATATCAATAAAATATATTATGAGGACATTAAATCTAACAAAAACTCGCGATATCAAACCTGAGACTGACTTTTTTACAAGTTGAGGGTCATCTTAACCTACCTACAGCTTGACATATTATGTAAATGAAGCCTATAATTGCGTTCGGTTATCAGACCTGCGAATAAGTGCACGTCGGAATTGATTGATTAATATTTGTCGTATATACTGAAGGTTGATAAATTTCATCCTATACAAGTATTGATTATCATATATTTGGTATATACGAATAGAAATGGTATCTAACAAAGGTGTATCGCTTTCTTTTCATTGTGGAAACAAGTAAAGTGTAAAGAGCAGGTCCCATATTTACCCGTATGTTAGATTGGAAAATAGATGCTTTATTATTCGCCATGTGAAAATACTACAACGGACCAACACACAAAACTATGTGTAACCTTGAACGTTTATAGTCTGGTTAATACAGTTTATTGAGAATTACTCATAAACATGGATGGGAAAACAAAAAACAAAAAAAAACAAAAACAATTACAAAGACATGAGTGGCGTCAACTTCGTTCTATCTGTAATATATAATATTTTGGCCGTCATTTTGACCCTGTGAATTTTGAAATAATATTACATAATAATATTATAGTTGTCATTGGGTGAGATTACCTAAGGTTGGGCGTGCCCCATTAAATATTATATAACCACGGGCAGCTGTTGCCACTTGCTATAAGAAACTAAACTGTAATAAGCTTAAGGTTGAGCAATGTGTGTATATATGTGTGTATGTGTGAGTATTTGCGGATACAGCTATATATAAAGTACCGTATAGAGATGTGAAACTTCTGAAGTGGCAATAGATTGTATGCGCTTGGCTAAGAAGCTCACAACATTGCCATCCGGAAGTACTATAACGGAGCAACACACAAAACTATGTGTCACCTTGAATGTTTATGTCAGGTTAATACAGTTTAGAGAGAATTACTCATAAACGCGGACGGCAATAGCAATAACAAGTGAGTTGTCGTTACTGGTGCTCAAAGAAAAAAATGATTTATTGAGATATTGAATACAACTCACGATATGTTCTTTTGTGGCCAAAGACTTGTCTTTTGACGCAATTTTGTGTTCAGTTCCAGGCTTTAGATAGTATGCGCTTGGCTAAGAAGCTCATAATATTGCCATCCGGAAGTATAACTGACCAACACGCAAAACTATGTGTAACCATGAACTTTTATAGTCTGGTTAATACACTTTAGTGAGAATCACTCACAAACGCAGATGGCAAAATATAATATCAAAGGCTTGAATGACGTCATCTTCGTTCTATCTATAGGGTACGGTATGTCGTATGGCGGCTAAATGAAAGGTCCTTTAACCCTAGCTTAGTCAGCCCGCGTTTATTTAGGACTTAGCCCCATTTGCCCTAACAATTGTTGTCAATACATATGACACATCTGAACAACTAAAAACAATCCAAAGTAACAACGGTGAGACAAAAACCTTACATTTACATTCATACCTACTTGACACTACTAGACTATAACATAAGGTTTGAAATGAAATGTTTGTAAGAAACACGATGTCAAACAACGCGATGTCTCGTCAGTAAGTACCTAGCCTTGGCATTGTCAACTATCAAAGCATCGAACGAAATGTATGGCCGTCAGCATGTGTCAAGCAACGAGTAACGCGTGTGTCATGAGTCCATGACTTTAGGGTGAAGATGCTATGCGATGATGGATGACGGTTGAGGTTGAACGTGTATAATGAAGATATCCTAGGAGAAAAAATCGAGCTACGAAATTATGCTGATTTACGCGTTTATTCTAACGTACTTTGAAAAAGTACATATTAAAAATTTTGGCCAAAAGAATCCATCTCTAAATATCGATCGATTAAAATGACCTTCATCTTGGCAAAAACTTCCAAACCTTGGACTAGAAGCTGTGGACTGCAAAAGTAATAAAGAATAATGAATATAGCATTTTCAAAAAAAGAATAAAATGCCCGAAACGGAATGTTTCGGTCTCAAACCCCTTCTTCAGCCAACAACAAACAAAAAACAATATAGATAGACATAAACACATTACTAAATTCCAGATTGACGACAGAGAAATTTTGTAGGACTTCTAAAAATGTTGAAAGTTAAGTTTCCAAGATTTTCTTACAACATAGAAGACATTGAAAAATTGTAAAAAAATGTTCGTTATATCCGGCAGGCGCATGTTGTGCGCATTTACCTAAACACATAGCATCAATAACATTATGTGACAGCACTATCTAAACGTTGCTTTGTACACAATAAATGGAGTGAGATGATAAATCACATAGCGATTTGTCGGGGAGAAAGAGATTGAGATAAGGCTATTTATAGGTTGATATGACAGATGATAAGACGAGCGTAATACAACAATGAATGCCGATGTGCCAAATGTTTCAATGTGTAAATAGTTCAGACGGTCACTCGCCATTACTACTGTGACTGACTGGCTGCTGAGACGATCGATAGATGATGTGCGCTTGGCTAAAAAAAAACCCACAAGATTGCCATCTTGAAAAATAAAGGACGAACAAACAATTTACTGAGAATTCCTCATAAACATAGATAAAAACAATAATAATAATGATAATAATAATAATAATAATAAAATAATATAATAATAATAATAATAATAATAATAATAATAATAATAATAATAATAATAATATAATAATAATAATATAATATAATGAAACATAACGAGACTTGACGCCTGTTACGCGATAATACAATTTTTCCCGATAGAGACAACGCTATTAACGGCCAGGTATTCATCTTACACCTGATTACGGTGAGAGAATGTGAGTAAAGGGCCTTTTCCAAGGAAATAACTATGCGCCGAGCGAGGGTTCCGATCCGAGAGCGAGCGCCATACCACTATACTACAAAGCCGCACAACTTGCATTCAGTAAACAATGACGGTGATTACTAAACCAATTCAGCCACATATTATAATTTATTACTGTTGATGACATCATTGCAAAATAGAATACAACGTAAATGAATAAATGGCTCATTACGATTGATTAATATATAGCTAATTTTCAATATTCCTCCATATCAAATGCGCTTTACAATGCTTCATTTATCCCCAAGCATACCGATGGCATTGAGGATCTACCCAATTTCTGTTTTATTACTCGGAGTATTAATTATTAGTAAATCGTAATAGGATACAATAGTCTGATGTCACGTCCGCCCAGCAACCAGCAGCTTGGTTCTATAAAAAGTAAATTGGTACTTTTTATTCGTCATGTTGGGTAGAACTTTTTTCACATTTCATATGATCAGAATATATAAAAGTCAAAACATGATCAGATTTATAATGATTTTCTCCTCTAGATGCACTTTTATGCTAGTCGGTGATGAAGATAATGGCGTTCGCCACTGTTCCGATAGTTTAGAACCAGTTACTACGCGTCATTACGAGGGAAGTGAGTTACCACGGTTGAACCTTTTTGTAGGTTAGCAATGTTTTTATTCATGATGGTTTGTCTGAATCAAAGTAGTTCTTCAGAGCCATTAGGCCTATCGAGGCAAAGCTTATTCCGGTGTCAATAGCGTGAAACGGACAATCGCAAATGCTTGCTCCCCGCTTCAAAAACCGTGGCCACTGCATTTCACTTATGCAGTGGTTGGCACACCCGTAAACTGAATGTCCTAGTCGGGGACCAGCCACTCCCATATGAGCCGCGTCCAAAATATTTAGGGGTGACGTTGGATCGCAGTCTTACCTATCGGGTTCATCTCGAAGGGGTTGCCCGGAAGATAGAGAAGCGGAATAGTCTTCTGAGGAAGCTGGCGGGATCGACTTGGGGCGCTAGCCAAGCGCTCCTGAGAACATCCGCCCTGGCACTATGCTATTCCACCGCGGAGTATTGCGCTCCAGTGTGGGGTAGAAGCAGAAACGTTGAGAAGGTGGATGTAAAACTTCGCAAGTCGATGCACATAGTGTCGGGAACGCTAGCAACAACCCCTAGAGAATGGGGCCCGGTAATGGCAGCGATCCAGCCCCCCGATGTCCGGAGGGAGACCATTACGGGAAACTGGCTGAGTAAGATCAAAGAGAGAGGGAATGGGGATACCCCTCTCATGCGCATAATGAACGGTGCCCCCGTTTCGAGCCGAAATAAGTCCCGGCAACCCTTGTACGCAGAATCCCTGACTACGGACAGAGCTGCACATACGAGATGGAAGTCGGTTTGGACGAATTCAATCCCTCGTGGGGGCGGGGACCTACACTCCTCTAAGCTTGGTGAGAAGTTGCCAGGCTTTGATACCAGTAAGAGGAGACACTGGGTAGCTGCGAATCGGCTTCGGTCGAGGAGCTGCCTAACGGCCGGTGCGTTACATCAGTGGGTCTAACTTCCTGTCCAATATGTCCACGCTGTGGGCAAGAACCCGAAACGGCAGAGCATCTAGTCGAAAGGTGTGTTGTGACGATGCTACCAGGCGGGTTCGCGACGGTGCACGAATGCGGACCGGACTTTGCTGATTGGGTCGATCGTCATAACATAATAGTGTGAACCATAAGAAGCTGCAGCTGCTGCCCGCTACCCTGTGAATAGTACGCCAGTTTATCGCAAATACTTTTCACCAACTCTAACAAACCCAGCTGCTTTCCAATCACTGCCGGTTGGAAAATAATTTTAACTCCGACCAGAACCGATCTCGGGACGCGTTGCGTGTGAAACGAGTGCTCTTCCAGCTGAGCTATCGGAACGGACATCTACTGGCCCAGACTCCTTTCAAAACATAAACAAAACATTTTAAAAATTAGCCCACCGCCATTGCATCATAAGATATCGTTGCCTTGGCATTACACGAAGGAATATAGACAATTCATCAAACAAGATGCCTGATGTCAACTGGAATCACCCATGTTGTTCCAAGTGAGCAAATTGGGGGTTTATAATCTTGCCCGAGGAATAATACGAAAGGGCCTGAAGCGGGGCTTGAACCCGGGACCTTCCGGGTCACAATGAATTGCCTTAACCACTCGGCCACTTCGTCCCCAAACATAAGGGGTGATTTAAAAGTTTTGATGTCAAACTGCAATAAACAATTAATTATAAAGCTCCAAAGATTCAAATTTTCTCCAACTGGAGACACTTAAGGTAAATCTTATTCTTTTCTTTTTACACTTTTAAAGGTCGAAGTTTGCTCTTTTCAAGTTCACAATTAAACTTTCAGGTTTATTTTCTGAAATATAGACCGCAGCAAGTGTCTGTATTGTAGGCCTCTTGGAGCCCTAAAGTTTGTTTAAATAATATGACCCTTGGCCCGAAAAGTTTGGGAACAGGCGCCAGTATTTTATCACGAGAAACCCCCATCAATTTGTTCTGAAAACAGCAGTGGACTGATAGGAAGATGGAATCAATTGTCTTGGCCCAGGCCGTGTAGAATGATGGTAAATATGTTTATGACATGGGATAGGGCAGAGAGATGTGAAAAGATGGAGGGAGGGAGGGAGAGTTGGAGGGAGAGAGGGGAGAGAGAGAGAGAGGGGGAGAAAGAGAGAGGAAGAGCGAGAAAGATAGAGGGAAAGAGAGAGAGAGAGAGAGAGAGAGAGAGAGAGAGAGAGTATGTTTATAAGGGGATGGAAACAGAGAAAGAGAGAGAGAGAGAGAGAGAGAGAGAGAGAGAGAGAGAGATCGAGGGGGGGGGGGACTGGGGGAGATAGAAGTCTTTGATGTTGCTTTGGAAAGAGAAATTATAAAGAATTTTAATTGCTGACAATCCTCATGTACTAATTATTTGCTCTCTCACATACAAAGACACACACAGCAAGAGAGAGAGAGAGAGAGAGAGAGAGAGAGAGAGAGAGAGAGAAAGAAAGTAGTGAGAGAGAGAGAGACAGGGGGGGGAGTGTGTGTGTGTGTGTGTGTGTGTGTGTGAGGTGTGTTTGTGTTTGTTTGTGTGTTAAATCATAGAGTACAGATATGTTGGAAGTGAAGTTAAATAATTAAATATTATTACTGAAATCGTCAAGCTAGCTGTATTACATATATATGTATATATATATATATATATATATATATATATATATATATATATATATATGTGTGTGTGTGTGTGTGTGTGTGTGCACATACGCACAGACAGGGGGGGGGGAGAGAGGGAGAGAGAGAGAGAAAGAGAGAGAGAGAGGGAGAGAGAGAGAGAGAGAGAGAGAGAGAGAGAGAGAGAGAGAGAGAGAGAGAATTTGAGACATAAATTTGTGCTGGTGTCATTCATTTCTGTATATTTCAAAATCTTGAAGTACGTAGAATAACATTTTTTAAAAGAAGTTATCCACAAATTCATGGACATTTTCGAAAAATAATTTTCTAATGAAAGCTAGTGAGTTTAGAGACACACAAAGTTGTAGTAACATAACACAAATACCTACATCCAGAGAGGAAAATTTGACAAGAGCAAAAGGGTTATAATAGCAGACGATGCGTATCTAGATCAGGCCATGTCAAGTCGGTAAACTGCCTCTCGCTCCTATGTTTATTTCTAATTGGATTCTGATGTCACGTCGCCCAGCAACGGGGGCCATTGTGGTTCTAAACAAAGAAAATCGGTACTTTCTATTCTTCATGCTGGCTCGAACTTTTCATATGTCTTGTGATCAGAATGTGTAAAAGTCAAAACATGATCAGATTTATAACGTTTTTACCCTATGGATACGCTTATGTGCTCGTCGGAGAAATATTTCATAAGGGCGTATGCCATTGTTCCGATAGTTTAGAGCCAGTTACTAAGTTACCATGCGTCATTACGAGGGAAGTGACGTTCCGATTGTAGAAGCGTATTCTAATGAAGAACTCACAATATTTGCAGAAAATAAAGGCTTTTATTATTGTTACGGACAGCTACTCATCCATTTTAATTAGTATTCCACTGTATTGAGGAACTCAACATAGATCAAGACGAATCTTTTGAGCCACCAACAATCGAAATCGGTCGGGTGATAAAGTCTGTAGATGCGTGCTAATGAATCTGGCACCAAGGAGGCCAGATGGCGATTCCAAACATGAAATGGCCGATCATTATGCCCCAGTAGATTTTCTAATTATTTGAGTCAACGGATGATAGAATTACCCTTAATTTAAAAACAGTTTTGAAGTTATTCGTTTATCAATCTGTAAAAACTAGTTTTAGAAATTTTAGATTAGCTAAGATTTTTGTGCTCGTTGACAACTTTTATTTATGGGCTATCAAAAAAAAAAACATTATGCCCTTCCGCCACGAAATCTGAAGATATCGTCGCCTCGGCATTCCACAAAGGAATATAGATAATCCATCAAACAGGATGTCTGATGTCAACAGGAATCACCCATGTTGTCCCAAGTGAGCAAATTGGGGGTTTATAATTTTGCCAAAGGAAAAAAACCCAAAGTGTCTGAAGCGGGACTCGAACCCGACCTTCCGGGTCACAGTGCAATGCCTTAACCACCCGGCCACTCCCCCCCCCCCCCCCCTAATGGGCTATAATAAGGAACAATTTTAACCCCAACCCTTTTTAAAAAAGAATAGATAACTTAAATTGGGCACGGGTCTTCGAAGCTTCAAACTTCAGTTGGAGATTAAGTCTCATTAAATTCTCTAAGAAAATGGAGATGGATTGGCCATGTTTGTCGGATGAAGGAGGGAGCAATCCCGAAAACAGCGCCCAGGTGAACACCGCAGGGTAATCGCAATAGGAGAAGACCACTGGAAACTTAGAGAAGACCGGTGAAAGTGGAAAGAGAGATGACATTCTTCGGTTGGACCTGGGGTGAGGAAACTGGCAGAAGACAGAAGTCACTGGCGCTCCTTACTGTCGACCTTATGTGTTTATGAAACACCAAAGAGGAGTAAGTAAGTAAGTAACAGACTATAAACTTTGATGTCACAAAAAACCATCAGTGGTCAAATGCTCTTTTTAACGACTTCGCATTGCATACGCATAATATAGTTCCTACATTTCTTGTATTAACATTATCATTTAAGTCTCTTTGGGATTGATTGCTTCTGGGTGACGGGGTGACAATTGAAGTAAAAGTGTTCTTCACAAAATGTGACCTTTTTTATGAAAACGATATTACGTCGGGTGTACCAGATGCCAAAAACTGGAATTTTTATCACTTAAAATAAACAACTATGTCCATTGTCTTCAACTAGTAAACCCAATTTTCATATCTTCGACAGTGGCATGAATGCTTTTTGTTGTTTTAATGTGAGCATTTCTATAGTGCAATATCCACTTAACGTGCTTAAATAAAGCGCTTTACACATGGGGTCCCTAACCAACATCAACACTTAAAGTGTAGGACGAGATATGACGACTGCTGTTAAGCGATATTTCATTTTTTCCGACAAAAACAACGCTGTTAACGGCCAGGTACTCCTTTTACAACCCGAGAACGGTGAGAGAATGTGAGTAAAGATCCTTCTCCAAGGACACAACTATGAGTGGTCAAGAACGGGACTCAAACCTAGGACTTTCCGATCCGAAATCGAGTGTCACTATTATTATTATTATTATTATTATTATTATTATTATTATTATTATTATTATTATTATTATTATTATTATTATTATTATTATTATTATTATTATTATTATAGCTGTACAAATCATCCCAACTTATAACCGTTTTGAGGCGTTCGGTTAAAAATGTCTTTTAAGGGGCGGTTTGGGTCTAATTATTAGGAAAATCCTTTGAAAATTTGATTTTGAGATTTTGGTGGAAAATGATATTTGATTATCTTAGAAATAATATAATTGAAGTCCAAATTCTTAAAGTAGACTATAAAGGCACGAAAACCAAAGTCGAAAATGGTACAGGTAGTAAGAAAAGTGTGAAAAATGGGAAGCCATTTTGCTATTTTCTCAATATATCATTTTTCTAAGGGTATGGGATACTGTGTCAAACGTTTCTCAGAATCTATTCAATGAAATTGTCTGAAAATTTCCACAGTTATCTTAGAGATAACGTATTATGTCACATCAGAGATTTTTTTCGATAAGATATGTGAATTTTGACTTATAATCCTAATTCTGAATTTTTAAGGTCAATTTTGTCACAACATTTTGATTCTCAACTTTGTAATGTTCTAATAGAAATTCCATAAGCTAAAGCCGTAAAATCTCTCTGTTGTGACACACTATGGTACAATGTTGACAAGAGGGAAGAATATGGAGGTCATTCCTTCATTAGTTTTTGTGGAACGTTTGCCACAAGATTATTATATTTTTTTTATGTCAGACCCCAAAAATTAGGTCGCAAAATGTGTATCAACACAGATAATTAAAAATTTTCACCATAAATGTTGTTTTTTAACCTATATTGACAATACAGAATGATTAAAACCGCCCAATATAAGTAATTAAACGTTTTTTTAGAAAAGACCCAAATCGCCCCTTAAATATGTGTTTTGTAAATGCACAGCAGAATGACACATGGTATTCATCGGGAATGCCTTTAATTCTGCCGTACTCGGGGGAAAAAAAACACATTTTTAAAAAGTTTGGCTAGAAAACTCGTTCTTCAATTATCAGTCGACTAATATGACCACCTTTATCTTGTCAAATACTCTCAAACCTTTATTTCCGTGAAGACATCCTTAAAGTCTCAGGTTTGAGAGTTTTTCACAAGATGAGGGTCGTTTTAATCGATCGATATTTGAAGGACGAATTTTCTGGCCAATTTTTTTTTAAATATCTATTTTGCCGGTGTTCGGCCAGAATAGTCGAAGCATGCCAATCATCAATGTAACGTAATGTCATCTATGTGACGGTGAATTACGACTCAGCACTCAGCAACAACCAACGTCACGAAACTGTCATTATTCTAGTCGATGAATCGGGCATGTCGCACAGTTTAAACACATGTGGGCGGATGATCGGGCTGGGTTGGGGCTAGTCGCTCGATGGGTCGTTGGTTTGAATCCTGTACAGCCGTACACGGAAAGGTTACAC
This sequence comes from Berghia stephanieae, assembly GCF_034508935.2. Taxonomy (NCBI): domain Eukaryota; kingdom Metazoa; phylum Mollusca; class Gastropoda; order Nudibranchia; family Aeolidiidae; genus Berghia; species Berghia stephanieae. The sequence continues at coordinate 38,079,688 of NC_088363.1, forward strand.
ATAGTTTTGCGTCTTGGTACGTTATATCAGGCTGGTGGATTTTGTGAGTATATCATCGAAATAGAGAATCGGCCTGAACGTATCGATATTTTAAGCGATGTTCGAGGCTTTTAAAGGTGTCCTAAAGACGAACAAAAAAGTACCAAAATATTTTTCATTTTCTTATGTTCGTGGCTCGGTGGCTAAGCAGCGGTAGGCTATCTCGTCGTGTCATAAAATTCAAGCAATGTTAAGCGTGACCAGTGGCCGGATGGGTGACAATGATCGTGGACAATTATTCTGGTCCTGACATTGTGTCCTTGGGTTAGACACTTTACACACATTATCTCACTTGATTCAGGTGTGAATATAGAGACAAACTAGTTGCTTTAGTATGGGAGTGGTGTGAGTGTTCTACCGAATGTGCTATTGATGCTATGCGTTTAGGTAGAATACTCACAACATCCGCCAGTCGGATATAACGCACCAAGACACACAAAAATGTGTAATCCTTAAACGTTCATATTCTGATTGATAAAGTTAAGTGAGAGCTAATCATCAAAATGGTTGTCTAAAAACAGTAACAAAGGGCGAAGTGGCGTCAATTTCGTTCCTTCTATACTAGTTCGTATCACATGAACACAGGGTAGTAATTAATACATATATAAATAGGAGAAAAGAACAGGCTCGCCGATAATCAATATCCATTTTCTGCCGTCTTATGATAAAAAGACGTAAGCACCATGGGGTTAGTTTTGAGCTAGATATAGTCGGAAATGTGTTCGAAATTTTCAGGATTTGTTTTAGGTTTTAATTTCAAAATGTTGTATTTCTGATAGTGTTATATTGGACATTATTCCCTCTCCCCAAATAGTAACGCGTAATGATATCATGTTTACAATAAAAATTGGTGACGTCAGATTATAAATCGTTAAATTTCACTAAAAATCAGATTTTTTTTTAAAAGTATTATTTGAATGTTTTCAAAGATATCTTTTAGTCAAAAATGACGAAATAGGAATCGATTGAGAGGTAGAATACATGATTTCTTACACTCTTCCGTTTTGGAATTCGAACTTTGTTCCCAACGCGCACTTACTCGCAAGCTTGTCCAGCGGTTGGGAACACGCCCGGAATTCTAAAAAGCAAGACTGTAAGAATCGTATATTTCTACATAACCTAAGTAATATTGTGCGCCATGAAACGGGGATTCCTATAATATTACAAATACTTCATTTTTGTTTAGGTTGGCGGTTACGTTCTTTTACCATATATGTGTTACAAGACTCCAGTCGCACAATCGTTCCTAGAGCTACCCAACCCCGTTGGCTCGACATCTAGCTCATGTTCGTACGTATACGCTTCATTACACAAGAACAGTCGACAGATGTCGAAGGTGTGATGGAGAAAATAAATACAGTAATATTATTGGCCATTGGCCAATACAGCCGGAGGTGATCTTTTACTTGTTTGTTTATCTTTGGTTGTTTTGTTTTTAAATCATTATATTTAGGGATATCCGGTGCTTGCGACACTTTTTTTTTTGTGTCATTTCAACGTCATAAAGATGGGATGGTTTTTAAATAATTGCTTGATTTACAGTTAAAAACACCCAAGACAAAAGTAAGAAAAAGAGGGCTGATTTACATAGGGAAAAGAAGTAGATTCCAAGAGCAAACTACCAATGTGATTTGAGATCACATTAAAATTCCATCCAAAAAAAGCGCAGAATCACAATGGGAGGAATATTTTTTTTAAAGAAAGAAAGAAAGAAAATCTGAGTATATATAGAGCAATATCCAGAAAACGTGCTAAAAGCGCCTTACAGGGGGCCCTAGTTCACAGTAACTCAAACCATCTCTGAAGTCTACAAAAAATATGACGCAAAATAGTGTCAATTACAACAATGTTAAACTAGGCCCGTGAGTGCGTTCGGTTGTCAGGCCTGCATATGTGTACACGTCGCTATCTACCAATATGTTGTGGTTAGGATACACGGAGCATTCACGAATTTGCATCTCCATTAAAATATATATCGATTTTATTGAACATAATATTTGCTTTCGTGTGTGTTTTCAGTGTTATGGCTGAGCCGCGAGGACTGAATGCTGATTATATTTTTCCTCTTGAACATCATCTGCCGGGATTTTTTTAAAAGTTAATAAAATATTGGAGATAACGGGCTTCGATACGTAGTGCGATTGTATTATAACAACTGAACATTTGTATTGAGATTTTATAAAGCTGCTATGTGGTGTTGTGGTTAGGCACTCGCTTTCAGATCGGAAGGTCCTGGGTTCGAGCCCCGCTTGGCGCAGAGTTGAGTCCTTGGAAAAGATTCTTTACTCGCATTCTCTCGTTCAGCGGTACGGTCTTTGATTCGTAGCTGAAAGGTACCGAGTTCGATCACCCGCCGCTGCGCTGTTGGCCTTGAGCAAGTCACCTCCCTCTAGCTCGATTTGCGGCGTTGCACTTCGGTTGCCGCCTGGGGTATTCCAGCTTTCCCTTGGAATAGATCCTAGAGATAAATTTCCCCTATGGGATGAATAAAGGGAATTTTATTTTTCATTTATTTTAGTATTTTTCTTAAATTCATGTGACGTACAAAAAAAATCTAGAATGAAAACAATGTTGACTGTATGTCTGGTAACCTAGCATGGCGGTTTTTTTGCACCAAAAAAACCCCCAAAATTTTGCAAGCTAAAAACAGAACAAATTTGCAGAAAATTGCGATTAATTTTCTTAAAAACCCATAACTAGTTCATGAAAGAGAAAGGTATCTACTTGTTTCTAAGGGTTTCACGGCGTTTGCAACAAATGTAAGGTCATATGTGACCCATCGTCTTAAAACGGTAATAAGACGGAGCGAACAAGATGCTTAAAAGCCGAATTTAATGTTAAAACTGGTCAAAAATATACATTGTTGGCATTAGCACCCTAAAATATGGTATCCATTCTCCTCAATAAATCAAATAAACTGAACACTAGTCTGATATTTCTGGCTATAAATTCAATTTTCAGCATCTTAACCATCCCGACTTAATACCGTTTTGAGGCGAAGGGTCACATATCAGTGCCAGTAAAAAGGAAGAAAATGAGATAGATATAGTAAAAAAGAAACTACTCTTGATTAATTATCTTTTACGTTCTTACACAAGCAATCAAATGAAAAGAAAATAATATCGTCATTTTTTCGCCTAATATTTTTGTTTGCAAAATCTCGAAAATTTGCACCCAAAAAAAAAAATTGCAGATTTTGCGGCCGCAATACAAATCAGTGATATTTTGTGATATTTTGCGGAACTTGGCCGCAGGCGATGCAAAGGAAAAAAAATAAAATGCCTTGCCAGGGTAACTCACGGAAGAGACGGTATTCCTATTATGTAATTGATAAGGAGAAGATTTTGCGCTAGATATAACAAAACAAAAACAAACAAAAAACTCAAGTCACAATTTTTACAATGATGCCCCACAAAAATATCCCTTTGACGGATTACAAATGGATCCTATTGTAAAATTCAGCGCTAATAAATCATATTTAATAATAATGCTGAATAACTCCGGGTCACCAGACTCTAAGCGCTTAGATTTCTGATATATTATTTAATTTGTTCTATCTTCTTGTGGTTTTCATGTTCGTGTTCTACACCGAAAACCATGTTAGGTTTAATTTAAAAAATGGAGTGGTGTGGCTTTGTACATAAAATAGCGCTGCAGTTTTCTTTCCTGACATGTTAAAATGTTGGGGGGCAGGAGCGTGGCAGAGCGGTATAGACTTTATTTCAAACCAAGGTAGTAAAGCGCTTTGAGCACATAATTGAGTGGATATTGCTCTATATTTTTTTAAAAAAAGGTCAAGTTAGTATTGAGTTCGGTTCCCCGCGCGCTGTGTAGACTGCCCGTGCTCACTTTGCGACGCTGCGCTGCGGCTGACGCATGGGTTATTGTAGTCTTCCTTTGGAATAGACCCTGAATAAAACTTTTCCCTTGGGGATTAATGAGGGAATTTTTTTATAAAATGTATTTCATTTATTTTTTGTGTTAGGTATCTATTCATTAGTCTCACTTAAACCCCTTTTACAAATGCATTTGTCCAATATAAATGATAATAATAACAACAACAACAATAATAATAGTAATAATAATAATAATAATAATAATAATAATAATAATTATTATTATTATTATTATTATTATTATTATTATTATTATTTATTATTATAGATTTCACACAGCCAATTTGGTGATGCCATCTCACTAAATCATCGCAATCAGACTATGAACGTTAAAGGTTAGGCATAGCTTTGTGTGATTGTACGATTCATCTGGCGGGAAGAACAGGTGAGTATTTTCTTTCAAAACCTTCCATAAATATCATAGTAGTGTTTTGTAAAACTATCAGAAACGTAATAAAAAATTAATTTGTGACTTCGTGTAATTTTAATGACTGGGGAGGGGGAGGGGGGGGGATCCACAGATAAGTAATATTATATTATATATTAAATTACATAAATACCTGATAAAATAAATATAATCCATCGTCATTCTTTCCTATCCATTCTGAATCAATTTAGAGGTTAAATCCAATGTGTGTGTGTGTGTGTGTGTGTGTGTAATTGGCTAGATCCAACTCCTTGATACCTTTAATAATAATATAAAAAGCTATTTTTGGAGGAATTTATATAACGAACACAAGCACAGCCCAGATATTTATAACACAACACGCTCACAAAATTAAATCCAGTCGAGATGTGTACCAGGCAGAATAAATATAATAAATGTGTATTCTTCTCCGTGGTCCTATTGTGTCAATTTGTCAAGAGTGACATTCTTGTACCAGTTCAATGCTCTGCTTCGGCACGCACACACATACACCGTCACCGTTGACAGATACTAGATACACACTTGGCCGCTTGATTTTCACGTGAGAAGAGTGGGTGCTGGAAAAGAACTGTGGGTTAGGTTAGTCCAGGTGAGCGAGGTGTACAGTCACAGCTAGCAAAGCACGTGAGACCGAAGAGAAATGTTATTGAGAGGGGTAATACGCTGTCGGTATCATTAATGCTGTGGCGCGTATGAGAACGTCAGAATAGTCAAGACTGAGACCGACATACAGAAACAGGAAAGTTTGAGAGCAGCAAAATGGTTTTAATAGACCGACGATGTGTAACTAGATCAAGCCATGTAAACACCCTCTCGTTAAGAGATATGTTTATTTTCGGTCTTTTCGTGGGTCCGGGGAGGGGGTATTATCAAATTGGAGTGGGACTTGTTTCATGTTGATTTGGACGTGCTGGTGGGGATCAGCATAGATACCCTGAATGCCGCCTAACCCAGATACTGGGCCTTCTAGATTCAGTTGATCGTTCTTCATTTTGTGAAAAAGTTGGTTTTAATAGGCTGGGTGGGCACCATATAATGCGGCTGTGTAATTCTGAGGAGAATGCGTTTGCTATTTATTCTATCCCTTGGTCACGTCCAACACAGTGAACACTATAGATAGAACGAAGATGACGTCACTCGGGCCTTTGTTGTTGTTTTTTGCCATCCATGTTTATGAGTAATTCTCACTCAACTGTATTAACCAGACTATAAACATTTAAGGTTGCACATAGTTTTGTGCAGGGATAGCCCACACAGGAGACTGACTCCGACGACCCGGCACTGCTGTCCTCTGCCGTCTTCCGGATAAAGACGTTGGGCACGGACAAATTACTAAGAATAAAGGGAAGAGCCTCTAGGCCTACTCATACCAAGCACCCGACGTCATCTGCCGTTTCTTTCGAGCTTGGTATGTGTAGGTTTAGCGGGTCTTTTCTTTATTCTTTGTATTTTGTCCGTGCCCGACGTCCTTATCCGGAAGACAGCAGAGGACGGCAGTGCGGGTCGTCGGAGTCAGCTTCCAGTGTGGGTTATCCCTGCACAAAACTAAGCCACAACACACAGAGAAACCAGTCCCGCATCAGTGCGAAGCCATCGTTAACTCATAGCCTGGCACTGACCAAACAATTACGTAAAGAAAACAACAAGTCGTGAATTGTACTCACTAGTTCAACCAATGGAATCCCTTGTTTCCTTGAGCTCTACTAACGACAGCTCACTAGACGCTCCTCAAACCTAGAAAATGACGTCAAACTATAAGTCCTAGTTGGTTCTTGTGTCAGGCTATAAGTGGGGCCTTCGCAGTTAGTAATCATTCATTGATCAAGGGACTGAATCGGGTATCAAACCCATTCTCTCCATAAGCGTTATTAAGTCAAAACATTCTAATGATTGCTCATTAAATGGAAGGCCAGATAATTCCTTGCAAGATGTGTATTTAAAGTGGCTATGGTTAGTTGACACGCACGCGTAAAAAAATGCCTATGTGAAACAGTTACTGAGTTTTGAAGCAAGACCGAACTTCTGTTCTCTCACATACACCCACACAAGCGCACGCGCTTGCGCACGCACACACACACACACACACACACACACACACACACCGTAAAGTGATGGCCTGATACTGACCCAAAAAATGACGTCAAAATGCCAGTCTTTTGCCACAAAAGAAAACAAATCGTGAGTTGTATTCAATAGTTCAACCGATGAAATAACTTGTTTCCATGAGCTCTACAAACGACAACTCATTAAGAAAAACCAAATAATGACGTCAAACTGCCAGTCCTTTTGGATTTCAGTATCAGGCTATAACATAACGATGGCTAGGCACACACAGAGAGAGAGAGAGAGAGAGAGAGAGAGAGAGAGAGAGAGAGAGAGAGAGAGAGAAACACACACAGACACACACACACACAGAGAGAGAGAGAGAGAGAGAGAGAGAGAGAGAGAGAGAGAGAGAGAGAGAGAGAGAGAGAGAGAGAGCTATCGGTTTGATATGATATTACTCCTCTTTACTTTCTTACATCTCTCGGTGTAGTGAAGTCCAGGGACGAGAGAGTGTGGAATGAACAAAGATGTGGACAAAATCGAGAACAAAGTCACAGGTAAAAATGTGCGCGACGTTTTGGATTCATTGAATTTCAGAAATCAATAAAGTAAAGAAGTAGCTACGGTTTGTCTTGTAGCTCTTGCTTTTATTAGCCAATGGGGATGATCTATACTACATTTCCATGTACTTGAGGTCATTGGTCACATTGCAAAATGTGCACAAAGTGACCAACATAGTGGAAAGTATTTACAGATTTTGAAATATCTAACATCACGATTGGTGATTTTGGTCTGCTTGACATATGTGTATGTTTACAACTTTCATAAACAAAGCAGCGTGTTTACATTTACTAGGAAATATTCAATCCTTGTACAGCAACAAATCGTGTGATCGTGTGATATATATATATATAAATAAATAAATAAGTTCACTCTGTCGGAATATATATATATTTTATATATATATATATATATATATATATATATATATATATATATATATATATATATATATATTCCCGACAGAGTGAACTTTGTTAACTCATTTAACACCTGGTTACGGTGAGAGAATGTGAGTAAAGAGTCTTTTCCAAGGACTCAGCAATGCGCCGAGCGAGGCTCGAACCAAAGGACTTCCCGATCCGAAAGCTAGTGCCATACCGACCACAAGACCACATAGCCGCACACAATCCTTTCATAAAATCACATTTACAGGTTTGATAACCTAATTGGGAGCAATCTATCTTAACTTTCCATGTGCTCGAGGTCATTGGTCACATTGCAAAATGTGCTCAAAGTGACCCACATAGTGAAAAATGCTCACAACTTTCGAAATATCTAACATCACGATTGGTCATTTTTGTTCAGTTTGACACATGTGTATGTTTACAACTTTCATACACTTTACATTTTTAAAGAAATATCCAATCGTTGTACAGCAACAAATCATGTGATTGATGACTTGGTTGGACGAAAACATGAATATAGATCGCTCCCATTGTTATGGGTCCATTGTGTAATACTGGCAAACCATCACAAAATGTTGTCCTTGGAGAATTAATTTTAGTTCGAGCACAAAAATAATATGACTACACGTATTATAAGACAAAAGTCCGTTGACGATTATTTAACTCACTCAACCCTAACATCTACTATATCCTAGTATACCCGGGGTTACTTTTACCCCATGCCTATTAATTACATTTTTCTGAGACAAATTATAGGCGTGGTATCAAAGCTAATTTTCTTTTAGTTTTTACATGTTAATGGTAGTTGAATAAAGCTATCTATGCACATGCTCATTTTTAATAAATATTTTCCAATGTTGAAAATTAGCAAAACTCTCTAGGCCTGAGTGAGATAAGCTTTATTAATAATATTTGTTTCACAACACTAAATTTAGGCTGCACAGTACATCTCTCTCTCTCTCTCTCTCTCTCTCTCTCTCTCTCTCTCTCTCTCTCTCTCTCTCTCTCTCTCTTTCTACTTACATCGACACAATGTGACTAAGCCTCTGTTAGGGTCACTCCTCATTTTCCATAACAAATGTTATATCGAGCCCGTAATTCCGTTCAGATATCAGTCCTTCTAACATGTGCGTCTTGTTACATACAAATGTATTCAATTTTCGAAAATTAACGATTCCTTAATTATTCTTAAGTGTGCTGCTATTTGGCCAAGTCGTATGACACTCGCCTTCGGATTGAGAGGTCCAGGGTTCGAGTTCCCGTCTGAGTATCACATGGTTGAGTCCTATGAAAAGGCTCTTTACTCCCGACATTCTCTCATCGTACTCAAGTGTAAAATGAGTACCTGGCCGTTAAAAGCAATATCTCTGTCCAAAAAAATTAATATCGCCTAACGGGCAATTATCATGTCTCATCTCTGTTGCTGTTGACTAGGAACCCCTTGTGAAGCGCTTTGTACGCGTTTATTTATTTATTTATTTATTTATTTATTTTTTTGCACTATATAAAATATGCTCATTATTTGTTTCTTATGTTTCGGGAATTTCGTCAATGTGACTGCCATTGTTGGGTTTTGTCTTGAAATTATTGTGCGGACATGCGTGGTAGGTCAAGCGTGATTGGCTGTAGACACGATAGATAGAGTGAAGGATGTCCATGATTTCTGGACAAAGATATAATACGTATAAATGGCTGGAGTGACGGCTGTGTAGTGATGGCTGGGATTGGCATTAGATAATGCGTTAATCTTCTAGGCATAGGTAGGTCAGTGTATGTACCGATTGAGGAATGATGATGATGATGATGATGATGATGCTGATGATGATGATGATGATGATGATGATGATGATGATGATGATGATGATGATGATGATGGCGGTGGTGGTGGTGGCTGTGATGATGATGATGATGATGATGATGATGATGATGATGATGATGATGATGATGATGATGGCGGTGGTGGTGGTGGTGGTGGTGGTGATAATGATGATGATGATGATTATAATGATGATGATGATGTATCAATATATATATATATATATAAGTATCAATCCACTGTTTAGGTGACCACTGTGAAATGCACCAATTGGAGGACCAAGCATATGTCTTGTTCAAATTGATTAAACTGTTCAATCTTTGTTCAGATGAGTATAGTTTGGTGCCCTACAATGATTTATGAACATAATTCTGATGCTTGATGATCACAATGGTATATAGAAAATTACTCGGTCCCCCTACTGTTTTACTAAGTGTTTCTGCTGCTTTAAGGAGACATTTGGTAAAAACATGTTTTTAGGGAGACCACATTAAAAACCTATTTTAGGGAGCCCGGTATATGTTTATATATGTGTATACCTAAGAGTGCATTTTCAAGTGAGCAACCACCAAATTTACTAAAACAAAGTAAGTCCTTAAGAGCTTCATGGCCATAGTGTCGAAACTTATCCCAGTGTGCGTAGAGTGAAGTGGCCGAGCAATGCATTTACTAACTCATCCCTCCGAATGGGGCGCTCAGGGAAATAACCTGGGCTCAAACACGGCAAAAAATTTCCCAGTTGCTCCGTGCGCCATTGTTTTTGCAGTCCCCGACCCCTTTAGAAGCCTGACGACCCAGGTTAAGAACAGATATAGAAGGGACCAGGCAGAGGAGTTGATTTGTTGTTGTTGTATACCACTGAATGGACTTGGTTTGTTTTGTTTTTAAGGGTTTTATGGCGCTTGCAACACATTAAGGTCATCTCAGCGCAAGTAAAAA
>NC_088363.1:38099818-38109793 GCF_034508935.2 Berghia stephanieae
TCTCTCTTTCTCTCTCTCTCTCTCTCTCTCTCTCTCTCTCTCTCTCTCTCTCTCTCAAACCTTCTGTATCTCTCCGTCTCTCTCTATCTCTTTTTCTATCTGTCTCTCTGTTGGCTTAGTTAACTGGTGAAGTAAAATACTAGCGAAAGAGTGAAAATGGAAATGCCTCATATGGGAACAAATCAGACAATGGACGTTTTGGGTACAAACCCTTCGTCAGCACAACAATACACAAATAAATGTGGAAAACAAATAAAATATAATGAAAAATAACTTGTATCGCCTCAACCCCCCCCCCCCCCACCCCTCCCTGCCCCTCCCCTTTTTTATTTTTTAATTTTTTTTTTCCTGTTGACGTTGTTGCTTTGTTTGTTTGTTTGTTTGTTTGTTGTTTTTTGATGTTGTTGTTTTTTTTCTCTCCTCTCCCCTCTTTTCTATCCATCTATTTATATCTGTCTATCCATCTCTATCTATCTATCTATTTATCTGTATATTCCACTTTACTATCGCATCGCCATTTGATCATTCGTATTTCCTTCACGAAGATTCGTCCTTCGCTCATCCAACAAACACCCCCCCCCCCCCCCCCCCCCCAAACCTCTGCTGTTACTCTTTCACCTCGCCCTCTCCAACGCCCCCTACTGTTTCACAACAGCTTTCTAGTACTACTATTACTACTATTACTACTACTACTACTACTACTACTACTACTACTACTACTACTACTACTAATACAACTACTACTAATACTACTACCACTTATATGTCTTTTATCTTCCATTATTTTCTGGAAAGTTCTGTTCCCTGACGCTGACCTTTTCTTATCAATTAGATCACCCCCCTGGGGCACCCTATCCTCTACCCGCACCATGCTAACATTTCATTCATACTGCAACCACCATTGAGTACAGACGATACAAGTTATTTTTCATTATATTTTATTTGTTTTCCACGTTTATTTGTGTATTGTTGTGCTGATGAAGGGTTTGTACCCGAAATGTCCATTGTCTGTTTTGTTCCCATACGAAGCCTTTCCATTTTCACTCTTTCGTTAGTATTTTACGACACCGGCTTCAGGCAGCCCTTACCGTTTTCTACTTAACTGGTGAAGGCGTTGTATAGAAAGGACGTTTTGATAATTCGATAATAATCTTGCTAAACATCAATTAAATAGATAAGGAATGGATAAATGAAAAAGATTTAAATATGAGGACACAAACAGCTGTAAACATAAATATTGGTGATCAATAATTAGATAGTGAAAAAAAAACAAAAGTCCCGTGATATGAAACTCATTGAATGCATTGTTTGGAAAGCACTGACAAGAGTCCATTTAAAGAAAACGCATAGACTAAAATATATTTCAATTGCTCAAGGTAGTGAATATCAGTCAAAACTCACAGGTTACAGCAATTATAATTACTAATTTTAAGTTTAATACAACAATAAAATAAAAATAAAATTCCCTTTATTCATCCAATAGGGGACATTTGTCTTTAGAGTCTATTCCAAGGGAATACTGGAATAACCCAGACGTCTGCTGCAGTGCTGCACTTCAAACTGAGCTTGGGCGAGGTGACTTGCTCAAGGCCACACAGCGCAGCCGGTATTCGAACTCGGGACCTTTGGGGTACAAAACAAAAACTGTACCACTGAGCCACACTTCCCCACCCAACTGAAACTGAAACAGTGATAAAGATCAATGTATCCTGCCAAAAACATGGTTTTAAAGAGTTCACAAGTGATAAAATTAATAAAACTGGCCCACCATTTAAAAAAACTGTGTCTCTATCCTTACTGTAAAATATTTTCTCGTCATTTAGCTAACAACTACAATGTAAAATTGCTTATAGTTATAGTAGTAGAATTCTTTTTTTACTAATGTTATATATTGAAATTGGTTTGATGAGTATAAACTCTCATAAGTGTCATAAGATCTGTCTGTGCTGCACGATTAATAGCCTTGTGCTATGTCTTCATTTAGAAGTTAGCTTTTGAGGCTCAACAGGGGAACAGAACTTGTCACATTGTTTTAGTAGTTAACCAGTTGAGCTATCGGGATGAAAATGAATGTAAAGATGATCTGAACGTTAGTCGTGAGACTGCATTTCTTTCAAAACATAACTTCTTCGATCATAATATAAACAAGAATAACGTTTTTTATTATTTTCTCAAGGATGGACAGGATTGGATTGTGTATTCTTCATAGGACTGGAGCCTTCTCTTTGAGGTAGGAATGTCTGTTGGTCTTCTTTTCTCTCTCTTCCCCCCTCTCCTCCTCTCTCTCTCTCTCTCTCTCCTTCTCTCTCTCCTCTCTCTCTTTCTTCTCTTCTCTCTCTCTCTCTCTCTCTCTTCTCTCTTTCTTCTCTCTCTCTTTCTCTCTCTCTCTTCTTCTCTCCTCTTTCCTCTCTCTCTCCTCTCTCTCTCTTTCTCTCTCTCTCTCTTTCTCTCTCTCTCTCTCTCTCTCTCTCTCTCTCTCTCTCTCTCTCTCTCTCTCCCTCTCTCTATCTATCTGTGTGTTCCTCTTAGTGGGGACCTGTGCTTGTGTCAGGATGAGACATTTAGGTGATCTCAAACTAAGTACATTGATAGTTTTTCTACATCTACATCTGTTCCCTATTTGATCTCCTCTGTCTCCCTTTTTCTTGGGTACTTTGATTTTAATTCTAGAAAATTTTACTATCCCACTTTCTTCCTTTTTACTGGCGCTGATATTACCTAAATGTGTGGCAAGCGCCGTAAATCCCTTAAAAACGAACATACTACCACTACTACAAGCACCACCACCATTACTACTGCTACTACTGCTACTGCTACTGCTACTACTACTACTAATACTATTACTACTACTACTACTACTACTACTACTACTACTACTACTACTACTACTACTACTACTACTACTACTACTTCTGCTGCTGCTGCTACCACTACTACTACTACTACTACTACTACTGAACTACTACTACTAATCTCTAATACTACTTCTACTACTATTGCTACTACTACTAATCTCTAATACTACTTCTAGATATGAAGTGAATAGAAAAGTGCCAGAAGACAATAGAGAATAAAAATTTTTCGCGGCGGTGGTGGGGTTTGAACCTGCGACCTTATTGGTACGACAACTCCGCCTGGCAGGTGAGAGCGTGGCTCTACCGTGTGAGCTATCCACGAACACAAAAATATTCGTTTCAAACTCAAAGTCATTACTAGATCCCTCTCTCACCCACTTCTTGAGACCGCCGATTCGTTCGTACACCACCATCGCGAATAATTTTGACCAGCAGTTAAGCTAATAGCCAATATTCTCAACACAAACATATAACATAGAAACGATTGAGACATTGAGTATGCTCCGGTGTATGGGGTGAATTTTTAATTCAGAAAAGTGAGTGGAGCAGGCACTTATGTTGGTAACAACAAGATATGAAGTGAATAGAAAAGTGCCAGAAGACAATAGAGAATAAAAATTTTTCGCGGCGGTGGTGGGGTTTGAACCTGCGACCTTATTGGTACGACAACTCCGCCTGGCAGGTGAGAGCGTGGCTCTACCGTGTGAGCTATCCACGAACACAAAAATATTCGTTTCAAACTCAAAGTCATTACTAGATCCCTCTCTCACCCACTTCTTGAGACCGCCGATTCGTTCGTACACCACCATCGCGAATAATTTTGACCAGCAGTTAAGCCTAATAGCCAATATTCTCAACACAAACATATAACATAGAAACGATTGAGACATTGAGTATGCTCCGGTGTATGGGGTGAATTTTTAATTCAGAAAAGTGAGTGGAGCAGGCACTTATGTTGGTAACAACAAGATATGAAGTGAATAGAAAAGTGCCAGAAGACAATAGAGAATAAAAATTTTTCGCGGCGGTGGTGGGGTTTGAACCTGCGACCTTATTGGTACGACAACTCCGCCTGGCAGGTGAGAGCGTGGCTCTACCGTGTGAGCTATCCACGAACACAAAAATATTCGTTTCAAACTCAAAGTCATTACTAGATCCCTCTCTCACCCACTTCTTGAGACCGCCGATTCGTTCGTACACCACCATCGCGAATAATTTTGACCAGCAGTTAAGCCTAATAGCCAATATTCTCAACACAAACATATAACATAGAAACGATTGAGACATTGAGTATGCTCCGGTGTATGGGGTGAATTTTTAATTCAGAAAAGTGAGTGGAGCAGGCACTTATGTTGGTAACAACAAGATATGAAGTGAATAGAAAAGTGCCAGAAGACAATAGAGAATAAAAATTTTTCGCGGCGGTGGTGGGGTTTGAACCTGCGACCTTATTGGTACGACAACTCCGCCTGGCAGGTGAGAGCGTGGCTCTACCGTGTGAGCTATCCACGAACACAAAAATATTCGTTTCAAACTCAAAGTCATTACTAGATCCCTCTCTCACCCACTTCTTGAGACCGCCGATTCGTTCGTACACCACCATCGCGAATAATTTTGACCAGCAGTTAAGCCTAATAGCCAATATTCTCAACACAAACATATAACATAGAAACGATTGAGACATTGAGTATGCTCCGGTGTATGGGGTGAATTTTTAATTCAGAAAAGTGAGTGGAGCAGGCACTTATGTTGGTAACAACAAGATATGAAGTGAATAGAAAAGTGCCAGAAGACAATAGAGAATAAAAATTTTTCGCGGCGGTGGTGGGGTTTGAACCTGCGACCTTATTGGTACGACAACTCCGCCTGGCAGGTGAGAGCGTGGCTCTACCGTGTGAGCTATCCACGAACACAAAAATATTCGTTTCAAACTCAAAGTCATTACTAGATCCCTCTCTCACCCACTTCTTGAGACCGCCGATTCGTTCGTACACCACCATCGCGAATAATTTTGACCAGCAGTTAAGCCTAATAGCCAATATTCTCAACACAAACATATAACATAGAAACGATTGAGACATTGAGTATGCTCCGGTGTATGGGGTGAATTTTAATTCAGAAAAGTGAGTGGAGCAGGCACTTATGTTGGTAACAACAAGATATGAAGTGAATAGAAAAGTGCCAGAAGACAATAGAGAATAAAAATTTTTCGCGGCGGTGGTGGGGTTTGAACCTGCGACCTTATTGGTACGACAACTCCGCCTGGCAGGTGAGAGCGTGGCTCTACCGTGTGAGCTATCCACGAACACAAAAATATTCGTTTCAAACTCAAAGTCATTACTAGATCCCTCTCTCACCCACTTCTTGAGACCGCCGATTCGTTCGTACACCACCATCGCGAATAATTTTGACCAGCAGTTAAGCCTAATAGCCAATATTCTCAACACAAACATATAACATAGAAACGATTGAGACATTGAGTATGCTCCGGTGTATGGGGTGAATTTTTAATTCAGAAAAGTGAGTGGAGCAGGCACTTATGTTGGTAACAACATGAAGTGAATAGAAAAGTGCCAGAAGACAATAGAGAATAAAAATTTTTCGCGGCGGTGGTGGGGTTTGAACCTGCGACCTTATTGGTACGACAACTCCGCCTGGCAGGTGAGAGCGTGGCTCTACCGTGTGAGCTATCCACGAACACAAAAATATTCGTTTCAAACACAGATTACCAGATGATATGTCTAAAAATAAATACGATTGTTCCGATCGTAATAGTAACATTTTGCTCGTTGAACTGATGGTTCCTATGGTATTTTGTTAACCAATTAACTTTCTACCTCTAGTAAAACATGCTTTTAAAAATTTGGCCAGAAAACACTTCCTTCACATATTCATCGATTTAAAGGACCCATGTGATTCCCAGGTTTGAGAGTTTTTGCCAAAAGAATTCATTTAAATCGATCGATATTTGAAGGACCAGTTTTCTGGCCAAATTTTTGAATTCATGGTTTTTTCAGAGTTTTACTGGTTAACACAATGAATATTAAAGGGAAAAAAGATGTCTTATGCAAATTATCAGTAGATGTATACACCATCATATCGTGTCCCTATCATAGCATGTTACTATACACATAATGCTACTCATAAGATTAATGCATGGCATGGAACGAAATCCACCAAGACATTCCTGGGGTCGACAAAATAAAATTACTTCTGACCACTATATTATTATACTATAACAGCGCAGTATCCACTAAGCACGCTCTAACTCTAACGGCTTTATAATGGTACCCTTGCCAACAGCAACAAGTAGGACGATATATAACGCCGGTTAGGCATTAATACAATTATTTCGGACAGAAACAACGTTGTTAAGAGCCATGTACTCATTGTACACCTGAGTACGGTGAGAGAATGTGAGTAGAGAGCTTTTCTAAGGATTCAACTATACGCCGCTCAGAGTAGGAATCGAGCCCTGTGCCTTCCAATCTGAAGACCACCTAGCCAACCATCCAAAACTAATAATGATAGGACCACACAACAATAACAGTGAGATGATTAACAATGGAATAAAATATCTCTTTAAAAGGGTACTATACATTTGACAGTCTCCCTCCCAGCTAAAGATTTCGGACATAACCAGGGAAAAACCACCAAGCAATCTCAATCCAGAAAAAGGGTTTCATGGCGCTTGCAAAACATTTAGGTTATATCAGCGCCAGTAATAAAAAAAAGGAAAGAAATGGGATAGTGAAAAAATTAAAGTATCCAAGAAATTCCAAAAGCATACCATCAATGTACCTAAAAGTCTCATTCAAAAGGCATTTTCAACACAAAAATGTAACGATCAGTGCATAAAAGAGAGAGGATTTACAATGAAAATCCTTGCATACTTTTGACTATTTCCCTCTCAGCCAAGGATTCCGGAGAGGATCAGGACAGAACCAAGTAAACCCATTCCAAGACAAAGGCAAGGACAGAAAGCAACTCATAAAACATATATGTATATGGGATAGAAGACACAGCAAGTGACATGTTCACCATGAGAGAGCAACATGGAAAGGGAAAGAGATAAGACAGTGAGTGACCTCTCTTTCCACCATGGGAGGTCAGAGGACCCCATCCGGGGAAAAATAAAGAAATAGGAAAGATGAGAACGGACGTGGAACACAACAGTCAGCCGGAGAAGCACAATTCTCCCGCCCCCCCCCCCCCCCCTCCCCTTTCCCCATCCTAAAGAATTCGAGAATGAGAAATTGAACACGTGAATCTTTAAATTCAAATCTAAGAAAACAATGTTGAGTTCTCAATTTTAATACAGCATCCATACTCATGTACATCAATAGTATGAAAAAATGGCAACAATAAACGAAGGCCAATTAAAAAGTTGACAAAGGTTCCTCAAGACGACTTATAAAATGTCAACGCTGGTATGGAGAAATGTATTAAGATCAAATATAGGATCCCTTTGAATCCATAAAATCTCAATAGAGAGTGGTTTGTAATAAGATTGACATATCAAAATATTGGAAACCAGTACTTAGTTTGATTTCCTCTCTTTTTAATTTTGTCTTCAGAAGTTAGGTGAGAAATACGTATTCAATTTTAGTTGAATAAAAATGTATTTATACCCCAGTGCTTCAGCCAAGAAAATATTCAACTTTTAATTCATACAACATGTTTGGTAATAATTGTTTTTTGTTCATTTATTATTTACGGCATCAAAAATTTTATATCTATTAATGTTTTGAGTTGACAAGTCATCGATTTGTGTCATAACATGACCAAAAAAAAAAAGAAAAAGAATATAAATACAGATATAATATTGAAAAGTCATAACATATTCATAGTCGACAACTCAGAGTCCAGTAGCTGCATTTAGCTAGAGCTTCAGATTCAATAATTGTTTTTTGATTTTAATGGTTTTACGGCGCTTGCAACAGATTCAATAAAGATCCGGATAAGAATCCTCTTTTTGCTATTATTTAAAAAGCCATACCTATGTTTATCAAGCCATAAGTGGGTAGCTAAGTCATATTCAAATTGGCAAAAAGTACATTTTAATATGATCCACAGATAGCAAGCAAACTATTCTCACCAAAATACAGGAAAACCTGCAGAAACGGGAATTAACTTGGATTCCAAAGGCGATTCACGTTTCAAATTAGGGAATAAATTAAAATTGAGTTCTTTTACTTCAGAATTTGATTTAAACTGATTTATGTAATAATCTGATAATTGAATTTATTCACAAGTGATACAAAATTATGGCGAAAGAAAGATCTTTCTTTTGTTTGCGGGAGTTAAGGTCTAAAAAAATCAATGAGATAACATATTTGTCACAAACACAATTAGACGCTATAAACACATATTTACATTTCACGAATTAAAATTTTATGTAAGAGGGAGGCAGTTATTCTATAAGTTCTATGTGTCATTACCATTTAAATATAACAAAAGACAGAAAAAGAAATGTTCGAAATATTGATAGTGGTGATTTCTTAAAAAGAGGCCTAACATAATGCCACATCTAACTGCAGTATAATTTTAATTTTCAAAAATACAATATATGACTAGAGCAATATTTGCAATATTCAAAATGTCAATGTCTAAACTAAAGAAGAAGAAGAAGAAGAAGAAGAAGAAGAAGAAGAAGAAGAAGAAGAAGAAGAAGAAGAAGAAGAAGAAGAAGAAGAAGAAGAAGAAGAAGAAGAAGAAGAAGAAGAAGAAGAAGAAGAAGAAGAAGAAGAAGAAGAAGAAGAAGAAGAAGAAGAAGAAGAAGAAGAAGAAGAAGAAGAGAGAAGAGAAGGGGATGGAGAAGGAGAAAGAGAGAGAAGAGAAGAAGAAGAAGAAGAAGAAGAAGAAGAAGAGAAGAAGAAGAAGAAGAAGAAGAAGAAGAAGAAGAAGAAGAAGAAGAACAAGAAGAAGAAGAACAAGAACAAGAAGAAGAAGAACAAGAAGAAGAAGAAGAAGAAGAAGAAGAAGAAGAACAACAAGAAGAAGAAGAAGTAGAAGAAGAGGACGAAGGGGATGGAGAAGGAGAAGGAGAAGAAGAAGAAGAATAAAAATGAAGAAGAAGAAGAAGAAGAAGAAGAAGAAGAAGAAGAAGAAGAAGAAGAAGGGGATGGAGAAGGAGAAAGAGAAGGAGAAGAAGAAGAAGAAGAAGAAGAAGAAGAAGAAGAAGAAGAAGAAGAAGAAGAAGAAGAAGAAGAAGAAGAAGAAGAACAAGAAGAAGAAGAACAAGAAGAAGAAGAACAAGAAGAAGAAGAAGAAGAAGAAGAAGAAGAAGAAGAAGAAGAAGAAGAAGAAGAAGAAGAAGAAGAGGACGAAGGGGATGGAGAAGGAGAAGGAGAAGAAGAAGAAGAATAAAAATGAAGATGAAGAAGAAGAAGAATAAAAATGAAGATGAAGAAGAAGAAGAAGAAGAAGAAGAAGAAGAAGAAGAAGAAGAAGAAGAAGAAGAAGAAGAAGAAGAAGAAGAAGAAGAAGAAGAAGAAGAAGAAGAAGAAGAAGAAGAAGAAGAAAGGAAGAAGAAGAAAAGAAGAAGAAAAAGAAAAAAGAAAAAGAAAAGGGGAAAAAAAGAAAAGAAAAAAAAAAGAAGGAAAAAGAAAAGAAAAAGAAGAAGAAGAAAAGAAAAAAAAGAAAAAAAAAAAAAAAAAAGAAAAGGAAAGGGGGAAAGGGGGGAAGAAGGGAAAAAGGGGGGAAATTTAAAAGAAAATAAAAAAAAGGAAGAAAAAAGAAAAAAAAAAGAAGAAGAAGAAAAAAAAAAGAAGAAGAAGAAAAAAAAAAGAAAGAAAAAGAAAAAAGAAGAAAAGAAGAAGAAGGGAAAAGAAAAAAGAAAAAAAAAGAAAAGAAGAAAAAAAGAAGAAAAAAAGAAGATGAAGAAGAAAAAAAAAAAAAAAAAAAGAAAAAAGAAAAGAAAGGAAAAAAGAAAAAAAAAAGAATAAGAGAGGGGGGGAAAAAAGGAAAAAGGGGGAAAAAGGGGGAAAAAAAAAAGAAGAAAAAAAATGGGGGAAGGGAAAAAGAAAAAAGAAGAAGAAGAAGAAAAAGAAGAAAAAAGAAGAAGAAGAAGAAGAAAGGGGGAAGGGGGAAGGGGAAAAAGGGAAAAAAAATTTTTAAA
>NC_088363.1:38109893-38112393 GCF_034508935.2 Berghia stephanieae
TTCAGCGGTCTCTCATATAACCTCAATTGTGTTGGAAGAGACCTAAAGCAACAAACAAACAAAAAAAATTTTGTATAAAGTTTTCATAAATGTACTTTCATTACATCCAACATTCAGTTTACCTTATTTTAATCTCTTATTCATGTATCATTCATTGCCTATAAGTTTTATTGTCTAATATTTTAAAGTCATATCAATGTCTGGTTTTATTGGAATGTAATTTCAAACTCATTTAATACTTTAACATTATTTATGCAAATATAACAGTAGCTTTTTAAAAACAGAACAATTCATTTATTTAATATTGATTAGCTTGAGTATATTTTTTCTGTACACGTAAATGCTTACTACTTAAAGAAGTGATTTGTTTCTAGAAACCTCTCTGTTTAAACATTACACAGATCGCTTGACATATCATTCTATAGATATATTCTAATACCCTTTTAATTTTGCGATGCCTATACACTTTTGATTTATTAGCAATGATACAAAAGTAATAATAGTTTTTCTTAAAAGAAAGGTAAGAGTGATGCACTTATTACAAAATATTAATAATACGTTAAGTTTTTATAAAACATGGTTTTAATTTCTTTAATATTCATCGTTATTCAAGTAATAAATTTCTTAGTCAGCCGTAGTAATTTGATAATTTGATATTTTAGTATTTAGTTAGAATGCACATGTTGGCAAAATATGTTACAGTTTGTTTAAAAAACAAACAGGTTCAAGAACGCTTTTCTTATCATTATATACATAAACTGAAATTCAGGTGTTTCGTATATTTCTTTTATAAATTTAATGTTATAACTATTATTGTCATTTGTGTAAAATGTGTGATATGTTACCTAACTATAAATATATAAATATTTTGCAAAATGTTCTATAGATAATGTCCTTTTAATTTTGTCATGACAACACTTTTTTTATCATGTAGTTTGTTAATTTTAATAGGAATATATTTTATTATTACATCATGTATGTGTATTTATATCAAGTAATTTAAAATTAATTTCACTCTTTATTATAGCAGTCATAGATTTATAACAAATGAAGCATAACATTCAGGAACTTAAAAGAGTGTTTTAAAATACTAGAATTTATTTTCTTTTTCTTTAAATATGATCCATCAAGTTTTCAAATATTTGATATTACGGCCAAGATATCATTATTAAAGTAAACAATAATTTGAATGTATTTATCTGGATTGATATGTAATTGATCTTTGTTTGTATGCATTATCATTTTTTTTCTTTTTCAGAGATTATTAAAATCATAGTCCATTTCTAAAATTTCGTTCTTAGATTTTATATTAACTTGTAGTTGAATAGGACTTTGTGCTACTGATTTTCTTATACACCCTAATTGAGTAATGTTGTTTTTCATTTGTCACATGTCATCGTAAGTAACGCTTGATAGAATTTTAATTTATTCGCAATCATATGAAAATAGCGGTAACAATGATGAATTTTTATGAGTAAGCATTGTTTTAATTTTGGTTTTAAAAATATCCCATCCTTTTCAAAAAACAATAATGATATGGTTGACATCAACTCACATATTTTCATTTAGAAATATGTTTTACAATTATCTTGTGGTTGGATAGGCTTTGTTTCGTCATACAGATAGTGAAATCGTCTCATCAACGTTGCGCTTTAATAATAATGCATCTACCATTCATTTCTCCTATCATTATACAGTTTGATATCTTATTCACACAAAATTACATCACAATATCATCATGTTCTTGTACATGTTTTATTATCTCGTGCTTTATAATCATATCATATATGTTGAGTTTCAATGGAATGTAATTTTGAATTTGTTTTATACTTTATGGCAGTTGTGCAAATATGACATAAGCGATTCACAAAAGGAATAGATGCTTCATTTATTTAATATTGAAATATTTTTGTATAATGTTAATACTTAATGCTTGGAGAAGAAATTATTGTTGATATAAAAATTATATTCTTTTATCTGAGAAAGAAATTACAAGCTCAACAATTTTACACAAATCCGTTATTTACATTATCATTGTAAAGATATATTCTCATATATAGATTTGATCTTCTAATATTTTTTTTTGATCCATCAATTTTCAAACGATAAATTTCTCAGCCAGCCATTATTACTAAATAAACATCAGAGAGAGAGAGAATGTATATTCACACTTTTCACGCAAAAACAATATTAGCTATATGACAAGTGGGGTCTAGAATTTAGCTTGAATAAGTTAAGGATTAGAAACAAAAAGATCCATTGTTTTCGAATATATGATGTCATGGCCAAGTAATCATTATATAAATAAGCAAGTATTTTGTTGTTTTTATTTGAATTCAACATGTAGTTCACCTTCCTTTTTTCTTCAAATAATGAACATCTCAGTCGCCCAATCATTAATTGGTAAAATAGAGTAGTTTAGAAGTAACATATATTGCCAGTTGGACTGTGCGTTTATTTGCTTTTTGCCAAGGAAGAAATATATCATTTCTGTAAGGAA
>NC_088363.1:38122393-38154893 GCF_034508935.2 Berghia stephanieae
ATTTTGATATCCATTCACCTCATTTTGTATGTTATAATGATGATTGCCCAATTTATAACATAGAGATATCACCTTTATCTAAACATTTTCTTTTTTTGGTGTTGTATAAATTTTATGACCACTCGTCCCCCTTCTTCTTCTTCTTCTTCTTCTTCTTCTTCTTCTTCTTCTTCTTCTTCTTCTTCTTCTTCTTCTTCTTCTTCTCTTCTTTCTTCTTCTTCTTCTTCTTCTTCTTCTTCTTCTCCTTCTTCTTCTTCTTCTTCTTCTTCTCTTCTTCTTCTTCTTCTTCTTCTTTCTTCTTCTTTTCTTCTTCTTATTCTTCTTCTTTTTCTTCTTCTTCTTCATTTTTATTCTTCTTTTACATTTTCCCCCTCCTCTTCCCATCCTTATCCTCCTCCCCCTCCCTCATCTTATTCTTTTTTCTTCTTCTTGTGCTTCCTTGTCTTGTTCTTTTTGTTCTTGTTGTTGTTGTTGTTGTTGTTCTTCTTCTTCTTCTTCTTCTTCTTCTTCTTCTTCTTCTTCTTCTTCTTCTTCTTCTTCTTCTTCTTCTTCTTCTTCTTCTTCTTCTTCTTCTTTGTTTTTATTCTTCTTCTTCTTTGTTTTTATTCTTCTTTTACATTCTTCCCCATCTCTTCCTCTTCCCACCCTTCTCCACCTCCCCCTCCCTCATCTTATTCTTGTTGTTGTTGTTGTTGTTGTTGTTCTTCTTCTTCTTCTTCTTCTTCTTCTTCTTCTTCTTCTTCTTCTTCTTCTTCTTCTTCTTCTTCTTCTTCTTCTTCTTCATTTTTATTCTTCTTCTTCTTCTTCTTCCTCTTCTTATTCTTCTTATTCTTCTTCCTCTTCTTCTTTTTCTTTATTTTTATTCTTATTTTACACTCTTCCCCATCTCTTCCTCTTCCCATCCTTCTCCTCCTCCCCCTCCCTCATCTTATTCTTCTTCTTCTTCTTCTTCTTCTTCTTCGTCTTCTTCTTCTTCTTCTTCTTCTTCTTCTCTTCTTCTTCTTCTTCTTCTTTCTTCTTCTTCTTCTTCTTCTTCTTCTTCTTCTTCTTCTTCTTCTTCTACTTCTTTTTCTTCTTCTTCTTCTTCTTGTTCTTCTTCTTCTTCTTCTTCTTGTTCTTCTTCTTGTCCTTCTTGTTCTTCTTCTTGCTCTTCTTGTTCTTCTTCTTCTTCTTCTTCTTCTTCTTCTTCTTCTTCTTCTTCTTCTTCTTCTTCTTCTTCTTCTCTTTCTTCTTTTCTTCTTCTTCTTCTTCTTCTTCTTCTTCTTCTTCTTCTTCTTCTTCTTCTTCTTCTTCTTCTTCTTCTTCTTCTTCTTCTTCTTCTTCTTCTTCTTCATTTTTATTCTTCTTCTTCTTCTCCTTCTCCTTCTCCATCCCCTTCTTCCTCTTCTTCTTCTTCTTCTTCTTCTTCTTCTTCTTCTTCTTCTTCTTCTTCTTCTTCTTCTTCTTCTACTTCTTCTTCTTGATCTTCTTCTTCTTCTTTAGTTTAGACATTAACATTTTGAATATTGCAAATATTGCTCTAGTCATATATTGTATTTTTGAAAATTAAAATTATACTGCAGTTAGATGTGGCATTATGTTAGGCATGTTTTTAAGAAATCACCACTATCAATATTTCGAACATTTCTTTTTCTGTCTTTTGTTATATTTTTTGGCACCATCTAAATGGTAATTACACATAGAACTTATAGAATAACTGCCTCACTCTTACATAAAATTTTAATTCGTGATATGTAAATATGTGTTTATAGACGTCTAATTGTGTTTGTGACAAATATGTTACCTCATTGATTTTTTTAGACCTTAACTCCCGCAAACAAAAGAAACATCTTTCTTTCGCCATAATTTTGTATCACTTGTGAATAAATTCAATTATCAGATTATTACATAAATCAGTTTAAATCAAATTCTGAAGTAAAAGAACTCAATTATAATTTATTCCCTAATTTGAAACGTGAATCGCCTTTGGAATCCAAATTAATTCCCGTTTCTACAGGTTTTCCTGTATTTTGGTGAGAATAGTTTGCTTGCTATGTGTGGATCATATTAAAATGTACTTTTTGCCAATTTGAATATGACTTAGCTACCCACTTATGGCTTGATAAACATAGGTATGGCTTTTTAAATAATAGCAAAAAGAGGATTCTTATCCGGATCTTTATTGAATCTGTTGCAAGCGCCGTAAAACCATTAAAATCAAAAAACAATTATTGAATCTGAAGCTCTAGCTAAATGCAGCTGTCGACTATGAATATGTTAGAACTTTTCAACATTATATCTGTATTTATATTCTTTTTCTTTTTTTTTTGGTCATGTTATGACACAAATCGATGACTTGTCAACTCAAAACATTAATAGATATAAAATTTTTGATGCCGTAAATAATAAATGAACAAAAAACAATTATTACCAAACATGTTGTATGAATTAAAAGTTGAATATTTTCTTGGCTGAAGCACTGGGGTATAAATACATTTTTATTCAACTAAAATTGAATACGTATTTCTCACCTAACCTCTGAAGACAAAATTAAAAAGAGAGGAAATCAAACTAAGTACTGGTTTCCAATATTTTGATATGTCAATCTTATTACAAACCACTCTCTATTGAGATTTTATGGATTCAAAGGGATCCTATATTTGATCTTAATACATTTCTCCATACCAGCGTTGACATTTTAAAAGTCGTCTTGAGGAACCTTTGTCAACTTTTTAATTGGCCTTCGTTTATTGTTGCCATTTTTTCATACTATTGATGTACATGAGTATGGATGCTGTATTAAAATTGAGAACTCAACATTGTTTTCTTAGATTTGAATTTAAAGATTCACGTGTTCAATTTTTCATTCTCGAATTCTTTAGGATGGGGAAAGGGGAGGGGGGGGGAGAGAGAATTGTGCTTCTCCGGCTGACTGTTGTGTTCCACGTCCGTTCTCATCTTTCCTATTTCTTTATTTTTCCCCGATGGGTCCTCTGACCTCCCATGGTGGAAAGAGAGTCACTCACCGTGTCTTATCTCTTTCCCTTTCCATGTTGCTCTCTCATGGTGAACATGTCACTTGCTGTGTCTTCTGTTGAAAATGCCTTTTGAATGAGACTTTTAGATACATGATGGTATGCTTTTGGAATTTCTTGATACTTTAATTTTCACTATCCATTTCTTTCCTTTTTTTTATTACTGGCGCTGATATAACCTAAATGTTTTGCAAGCGCCATGAAACCCTTTTTCTGGATTGAGATTGCTTGGTGGTTTTTCCCTGGTTATGTCCGAAATCTTTAGCTGGGAGGGAGACTGTCAAATGTATAGTACCCTTTTAAAGAGATATTTTATTCCATTGTTAATCATCTCACTGTTATTGTTGTGTGGTCCTATCATTATTAGTTTTGGATGGTTGGCTAGGTGGTCTTCAGATTGGAAGGCTGGGTGGGGATCCTGACCTCCCATAGTGGGCAGGGAGGTACATGCTGTGTCTTCTATCCCCCCATACCCGTTTTCCAATTGTTTCCTGTCATTGTCTTGGAATGAGATTACTTAGTTTTGTCTTGATCCTTGCCGGAGTTCCTTGACTGGGAGGGAAATAGTCGAATGTATAGTTATAGTTTTGGGAGATGATATTTTTTTCCTTGTAAATCATCTCTCTATTATACATTGTATTATGTTTAGTTTACATATTATATTATATGATTGGTAAACATTTGAGTGTATTCCTCTTAGTGGGACCTGTGCTTGTGTCTGGATGAGACTTTTAGGTGATCTCAAACTAAGTACTTTAACGGTGTGCTCTTGGAATCTACATCTGTTCCCTATTTGAACCAGTTCCCCTTTGTCCTACCTTTTCTTTTGTGCTTTAATTGTAATTCTAGAACTTTTAACTATCCCATTTTCTTCCTTTTTCCTGGCGCTGATATGACCTTAATGTGTTGCAAGCGCCGTAAAACCCTTAAAAACAAAAAAACAAAACAGATTGGAAGGCACAGGGCTCGATTCCTACTCTGAGCGGCGTATAGTTGAATCCTTAGAAAAGCTCTCTACTCACATTCTCTCACCGTACTCAGGTGTACAATGAGTACATGGCTCTTAACAACGTTGTTTCTGTCCGAAATAATTGTATTAATGCCTAACCGGCGTTATATATCGTCCTACTTGTTGCTGTTGGCAAGGGACCCATTATAAAGCCGTTAGAGTTAGAGCGTCCTTAGTGGATACTGCGCTGTTATAGTATAATAATATAGTGGTCAGAAGTAATTTTATTTTGTCGACCCCAGGAATGTCTTGGTGGATTTCGTTCCATGCCATGCATTAATCTTATGAGTAGCATTATGTGTATAGTAACATGCTATGATAGGGACACGATATGATGGTGTATACATCTACTGATAATTTGCATAAGACATCTTTTTTTCCTTTAATATTCATTGTGTTAACCAGTAAAACTCTGAAAAAACCATGAATTCAAAAATTTGGCCAGAAAACTGGTCCTTCAAATATCGATTGATTTAAATGAATTCTTTTGGCAAAAACTCTCAAACCTGGGAATCACATGGGTCCTTTAAATCGATGAATATGTGAAGGAAGTGTTTTCTGGCCAAATTTTTAAAAGCATGTTTTACTAGAGGTAGAAAGTTAATTGGTTAACAAAATACCATAGGAACCATCAGTTCAACGAGCAAAATGTTACTATTACGATCGGAACAATCGTATTTATTTTTAGACATATCATCTGGTAATCTGTGTGCTCAACTGTTTTAAAATAAATGAAGTAACAAAATTCGACTTTTCCTTTTGATCAAAGGTAAAATCAATAAGGACAATACAACGCTGATTTGTATTTTCAAATTTTTCAATTTAAAAAATCAAATAACAACAGAAAGAAAAGAAAAAAAAAAACATTAAACGTTCAAAGCATGACATCTATTATATATATATATATATATATATATATATATATATATATATATATATATATATATATATATATATCGATATTGATCAGGTGTTACCTTTACTCGACATTTTACACTGATAGTGATTTGAATAATATCATTTTGGTGTCATATTGAGTTGAATGGAATAATTTATTTTGTTCTATTTTTAAGCGCCAAGATCTCATTGTTGAGGATACCGTGCGCTCTATAAGAGTCTATTATTATTATTATTATTATTATTATTATTATTATTATTATTATTATTATTATTATTATTATTATTATTATTATTATTATTATTATTATTATTATGTCAGTACCCTATGTGTCTGGATGAAACTTTCAAGTGATCTCAAACCAAGCAAACTAATTGTGTGGAATCGACACCTGTTCCTTGCTCACACCATTCCCCTTTGTCTTACTTTTTCTCATGTGCTATCGCGTGTACAACTATAACTATCCTATTTTCTTCCTTTTTAATAGCGCTGAAATGACCTAAATGTTTCACAATGGCCGTAAAATCCTTAAAATCATAAAAATAAAACAAATGAACTTTCTTGTATTTACTTCTTAATTGGCAAAAAGGAAGGAGAACCATGTTCTTTAATTTAGTTAAAGTTTAAGAAACAAAAATTATTTTATTCAAAGAAAGCATTTATTTCAGTTCAAATCCTAATCGTCAAGTTCCTTTTAAAAATAAAAATCAATATTAGGCGTTAAGTTTACTCCGATATAATACCGTTCTGAGACAATTGGTCACATTTACAGATTGAGTAGGCATTGCCTATCGCATTCAAGTGTGGATTTAATTGTCACAGTATGTCGGTGAATATTTTGTGTTTGTTGTGTAAATGAAATCTTTACTATGGTCAGCAAGCTTGTAAATAAGAAGGCTACATGTAAATGATGACTTTATGTATCAAAACTGTCTTACATAATGAGATAAAAAATGATATAGATAGAATGCTGTTGACGTCATTCGAGTCTTTGTTATAGTTTGTTGCCATCCGCGTTTATGAGTAATTCTCAATTAACTGCATTGTCCCGACTATAAAAATGCATGGTTACACATAGTTTTGTGTGTTGTTCCGTTATACTTCCGATGGCAATGATGTGAGTTTCTTAGCCAAGCGCATACTATCTATTATAGATAATTCATCAAAGATCTTTTATCTGCTCATTTTACGCCCTACTGGTTTGATAATCAAATATTTTTTATCTGCTCATTTTACGCCCTACTAGTTTGATAATCAAGGAACTAGAGAAAGGTTTGTCTTCACCAAAGGCAAAGAAACAAACAATGGATTTGTCAATGCGCAATATCAATTTCTTCATTTTAAATAGAAGGGTCTAACAATTAATACAGGCAACCCCCTATCCCGTTAAAAAAGGCATATTTTCACATGTAAAATTGATGACATACAATATATGGCTAAAGACTATTTTTTTAAAACCTTTACGTATCATTGTAATAAATTCTATTTATTTAAAACCAAAGGCTTGTCCTAAAAAACAACGCTTCCTTTAGTTTTGTACAATAGCCGTATTGGTACAATTTGTCCTTCAACTTGGTAAACAATCAAAGCTAAACACTCACCTGATCGTTTCTTCCTTTAGATAGTAGGCGATTTCAGGTGAAACATGAGAACGTGCAACGGCTTATAGATTAACCCTACCAGCGGCGTGGCGTATTGACGGCATATGGTGGTGCCATGATTGGAAGAAGAAAAAAATTCTTAAACAGTGAACAATATTAAGAGGAGAGAGCACGTGTTAAAAACTCTCTTTTTTGGAAGGGTGGGGGGGGGGGGGGGGGTCGATGATTTTTTTTTTCTAAACTAACTGTGAGCCATTCATGCCTGTCATACCATGTCACTGAAAAAGAGCGTTTTCGAGATTTCCACAACTGTGTTAATTCAAAAATCAGTTGGTTGGTGAAGAACTGGTTTTTTTATTTTTAATTTGTCATCTAGTGTCGATCTCCCAAACGGTCGGTGAAGTAAAGAGTCAACTTGATTCAATGCAATTCATTGTTTAACAAAACAAAACTTCAAAGTATATCTCAAATAATGGAAATCAGTGGAATTAATGATTGCACAAATAAAAGGTCGATTCAGATCTTAAAGCATCACAAAGAAAAAATCACTCCACTTAAGTACTTAAGAAATCAAAAAACACACCGAAGTATAACTGTTGACAATCTACGCTTTCTTTCTCTGACTGACACAAATACACACGCACAAACACACACACACACACACACTCACAGACACAAATTATAAACACTCATACACACGTAACCATCAACTCGGCACTACAAGCAAGTAAAATGTTGGTAATTTCGTCCCCAATGCTTTGTGTTGCAAAGAATTACTTTATTCAATAATCGTGAAAAAGAGGTGGGGGGAGGGGGATTTTGATATGTCATATTTTTAAGTTTTATGTTGTTTTTCTTTGCTGCTCAGAAATAAACTTAACAATGATCAGTGTTTTTGACAGTTAATGTAATATTTTGGATGGCCGAAGTTACCCTAATTATGACGTAAATGGTGCAACATTGACGCATCCCCCCAGTCCAACGGTGGAGCTCTCAGATCCTGGCACAAGTCGAGGGTTTTTCCGCTATTTGAAGATAGTATAATTCGTCCCAGTTTCTCGCTCAATCAGCTGTAGCGATACTAAAGGAGCTCGGATTGCTTTGCACCACTGTGTTTCAGTCACGAATTCGCGCAGTGATGTCACCAACACACGAGTCGGCGCAGTGCGTGATTCGGAATCTTGAATAGAGTGGCGAGTTGGCGAAAGACAGTGGAGTTAAAATTTCTCAGTTTTATTTTTAATTAAATTATGATGTTTATGATTTTTTAAAAGATTGGTGTGGTGCCTGGCACCATTCGATCCAATGGCCCCACGCCACTGCTACCGTCGTTAATCTTTTACACTTTGACGGTATTTCATATCATTTGAGTGCAAAAAATTGTTGTTACAAAAAATTGCTATAAATTTATAAACGTTTCCATTTCGTTTATTTAACTAGATCTATATGTTTTTGAAATGCAAGTGCCCTGTTTACAATAATTTTACAAAAATGTTGGAAAACTAATAGCTCTCTTCTATTCTCTTTTAGAGGATCTGGAGTTCAATTCTTTTCATCTCCTCTCTAGGTTGTTATTAGTTTGTTTTTAATTATTTTATCATAAATTCTAAGGACAATCGGTAAAATGGAAAAATTTAGTATTTCTCTATTTGCCTTTTCAATGTTCTTTGGTAAGTAAAACTTATTTAATCAGTAATGTATCATTATCATCACCAACAACATTTTAGTTTTTACTATATTTAACTGTCTATCGTATTTATTCTACCCCTCTCCCTAAATAGTGACACGTAATGATAATATGTTTACAATAATAATTTATAACGTCAGATTACAAATCGTTAAATTTTACAAAAAATTAGATTCATTTAAAAGAAGTAGCATTTAAGTATCTTTGAAGATGTCTTTTATTCAAAGATGACGAAATCAAAATTCATTGAGGGGCAGAATAAAAGATTACACCCTTGCTTTTTGGAATTCGAACTTTGTTCCCAGCGTGCACTCGCAAGCTCGTGCAGCGGTTGGAACACGTCCGGAATATTAAAAAAGCAAGAGTGTAAGAATCGTATAGCAATAGTATTATTCTTTCTACAATCCTGAAGTCTTTCAAATTACTAAGCTACAAACGCGCCAAACATGAACAAAATTAACAAAACAAAACAAAACAACTTTTTGGTATCCGTCGGCGGCCACAACAGCCTAATTCTAGCTATTTGCTGCTCTTTTTTTTTGGTAGTACAATGAGAAGATCCCTTCATGAATGTCTTTAATTTTTTTTAAAAAAGGGTGACGATGCTGCACAAGTCTTTAAGCTGTTCATATCTCCTTTCTCCGCCCCATCCTTTACTTTAGTTTTCATATCATATAGTAGGGGGAATTAGGTCAAAAAAAACCCTTGAATTGTGCAATCAGGGTTGAAAGCATGAAAATTACATTTGTTGTAGCATATGAAAAATCCTATAATTTATGATATAGAACCACTCTGAGAGATCAGTATTAGTTGAGATACAAGGTTTTTAAGATTAGAAAATTTTGAAATGGACGACAAAAATTTCTTTCATTTTTATTGTGTAAACATTCGAGGCAAGCCGACCTAAGGTTGTTTTACGTCATCCTTTGGATTCCCATTGGTGACTGTTTTTAGCGTCGAAGCGGATGTTTTCCTTTTCCTTTACTTTCGATTCACGAACCATACAAATTACTTAATCGTAAATATTATTCAAAACTAAAGGAAGCGTTGGTTTTTTAGGACAAGCCTTTGGTTTTAAATAAATAGAATTTATTACAATGATACGTAAAGGTTTTAAAAAAATAGTATGTCATCTATTTTACATGTGAAAAGATGCCTTTTTTTAACGGGATAGGGGGTTGCCTGTATTAATTGTTCGACCCTTCTATTTAAAATGAAGAAATTGATATTGCGCATTGACAAATCCATTGTTTGTTTCTTTGCCTTTGGTGAAGACAAACCTTTCTCTAGTTCCTTGATTATCAAACCAGTAGGGCGTAAAATGAGCAGATAAAAGATCTTTGATGAATCATCTATAATAGATAGTATGCGCTTGGCTAAGAAACTCACAACATTGCCATCGGAAGTATAACGGAACAACACACAAAACTATGTGTAACCATGCATTTTTATAGTCGGGACAATGCAGTTAATTGAGAATTACTCATAAACGCGGATGGCAACAAACTATAACAAAGACTCGAATGACGTCAACAGCATTCTATCTATATCATTTTTTATCTCATTATGTAAGACAGTTTTGATACATAAAGCCATCATTTACATGTAGCCTTCTTATTTACAAGCTTGATGACCATAGTAAAGATTTCATTTACACAACAAACACAAAATATTCACCGACATACTGTGACAATTAAATCCACACTTGAATGCGATAGGCAATGCCGACTCAATCTGTAAATGTGACCAATTGTCTCAGAACGGTATTATATCGGAGTAAACTTAACGCCTAATATTGATTTTTATTTTTAAAAGAAACTTGACGATTAGGATTTGAACTGAAATAAATGCTTTCTTTGAATAAAATAATTTTTGTTTCTTAAACTTTAACTAAATTAAAGAACATGGTTCTCTTTCCTTTTTGCCAATTAAGAAGTAAATACAAGAAAGTTCATTTGTTTTATTTTTATGATTTTAAGGATTTTACGGCCATTGTGAAACATTTAGGTCATTTCAGCGCTATTAAAAAGGAAGAAAATAGGATAGTTATAGTTGTACATGCGATAGCACATGAGAAAAAGTAAGACAAAGGGGAATGGTGTGAGCAAGGAACAGGTGTCGATTCCACACAATTAGTTTGCTTGGTTTGAGATCACTTGAAAGTTTCATCCAGACACATAGGGTACTGACATAATAATAATAATAATAATAATAATAATAATAATAATAATAATAATAATAATAATAATAATAATAATAATAGACTCTTATAGAGCGCACGGTATCCTCAACAATGAGATCTTGGCGCTTAAAAATAGAACAAAATAAATTATTCCATTCAACTCAATATGACACCAAAATGATATTATTCAAATCACTATCAGTGATCAATATCGATATATATATATATATATATATATATATATATATATATATATATATATATATATATATATATATATATATATAATAGATGTCATGCTTTGAACGTTTAATGTTTTTTTTCTTCTTTTCTATTTGATTTTTTGAATTGAATAATTTGAAAATACAAATCAGCATTGTATTGTCCTTATTGATTTTACCTTTGATCAAAAGGCAAAAGTCGAATTTTGTTACTTCATTTATTTTAAAACAGTTGAGCACACAGATTACCAGATGATATGTCTAAAAATAAATACGATTGTTCCGATCGTAATAGTAACATTTTGCTCGTTGAACTGATGGTTCCTATGGTATTTTGTTAACCAATTAACTTTCTACCTCTAGTAAAACATGCTTTTAAAAATTTGGCCAGAAAACACTTCCTTCACATATTCATCGATTTAAAGGACCCATGTGATTCCCAGGTTTGAGAGTTTTTGCCAAAAGAATTCATTTAAATCGATCGATATTTGAAGGACCAGTTTTCTGGCCAAATTTTTGAATTCATGGTTTTTTCAGAGTTTTACTGGTTAACACAATGAATATTAAAGGGAAAAAAGATGTCTTATGCAAATTATCAGTAGATGTATACACCATCATATCGTGTCCCTATCATAGCATGTTACTATACACATAATGCTACTCATAAGATTAATGCATGGCATGGAACGAAATCCACCAAGACATTCCTGGGGTCGACAAAATAAAATTACTTCTGACCACTATATTATTATACTATAACAGCGCAGTATCCACTAAGCACGCTCTAACTCTAAGGGCTTTATAATGTGTCCCTTGCCAACAGCAACAAGTAGGACGATATATAACGCCGGTTAGGCATTAATACAATTATTTCGGACAGAAACAACGTTGTTAAGAGCCATGTACTCATTGTACACCTGAGTACGGTGAGAGAATGTGAGTAGAGAGCTTTTCTAAGGATTCAACTATACGCCGCTCAGAGTAGGAATCGAGCCCTGTGCCTTCCAATCTGAAGACCACCTAGCCAACCATCCAAAACTAATAATGATAGGACCACACAACAATAACAGTGAGATGATTAACAATGGAATAAAATATCTCTTTAAAAGGGTACTATACATTTGACAGTCTCCCTCCCAGCTAAAGATTTCGGACATAACCAGGGAAAAACCACCAAGCAATCTCAATCCAGAAAAAGGGTTTCATGGCGCTTGCAAAACATTTAGGTTATATCAGCGCCAGTAATAAAAAAAGGAAAGAAATGGGATAGTGAAAAAATTAAAGTATCCAAGAAATTCCATCAATGTACCTAAAAGTCTCATTCAAAAGGCATTTTCAACACAAAAATGTAACGATCAGTGCATAAAAGAGAGAGGATTTACAATGAAAATCCTTGCATACTTTTGACTATTTCCCTCTCAGCCAAGGATTCCGGAGAGGATCAGGACAGAACCAAGTAAACCCATTCCAAGACAAAGGCAAGGACAGAAAGCAACTCATAAAACATATATGTATATGGGATAGAAGACACAGCAAGTGACATGTTCACCATGAGAGAGCAACATGGAAAGGGAAAGAGATAAGACACAGTGAGTGACCTCTCTTTCCACCATGGGAGGTCAGAGGACCCCATCCGGGGAAAAATAAAGAAATAGGAAAGATGAGAACGGACGTGGAACACAACAGTCAGCTGGAGAAGCACAATTCTCCCCCCCCCCCCCCCCCCCCCCCCCCCCCCCCTCCTTCCCCATCCTAAAGAATTCGAGAATGAGAAATTGAACACGTGAATCTTTAAATTCAAATCTAAGAAAACAATGTTGAGTTCTCAATTTTAATACAGCATCCATACTCATGTACATCAATAGTATGAAAAAATGGCAACAATAAACGAAGGCCAATTAAAAAGTTGACAAAGGTTCCTCAAGACGACTTTTAAAATGTCAACGCTGGTATGGAGAAATGTATTAAGATCAAATATAGGATCCCTTTGAATCCATAAAATCTCAATAGAGAGTGGTTTGTAATAAGATTGACATATCAAAATATTGGAAAACCAGTACTTAGTTTGATTTCCTCTCTTTTTAATTTTGTCTTCAGAAGTTAGGTGAGAAATACGTATTCAATTTTAGTTGAATAAAAATGTATTTATACCCCAGTGCTTCAGCCAAGAAAATATTCAACTTTTAATTCATACAACATGTTTGGTAATAATTGTTTTTTGTTCATTTATTATTTACGGCATCAAAAATTTTATATCTATTAATGTTTTGAGTTGACAAGTCATCGATTTGTGTCATAACATGACCAAAAAAAAAAAGAAAAAGAATATAAATACAGATATAATATTGAAAAGTCATAACATATTCATAGTCGACAACTCAGAGTCCAGTAGCTGCATTTAGCTAGAGCTTCAGATTCAATAATTGTTTTTTGATTTTAATGGTTTTACGGCGCTTGCAACAGATTCAATAAAGATCCGGATAAGAATCCTCTTTTTGCTATTATTTAAAAAGCCATACCTATGTTTATCAAGCCATAAGTGGGTAGCTAAGTCATATTCAAATTGGCAAAAAGTACATTTTAATATGATCCACAGATAGCAAGCAAACTATTCTCACCAAAATACAGGAAAACCTGCAGAAACGGGAATTAACTTGGATTCCAAAGGCGATTCACGTTTCAAATTAGGGAATAAATTAAAATTGAGTTCTTTTACTTCAGAATTTGATTTAAACTGATTTATGTAATAATCTGATAATTGAATTTATTCACAAGTGATACAAAATTATGGCGAAAGAAAGATCTTTCTTTTGTTTGCGGGAGTTAAGGTCTAAAAAAATCAATGAGATAACATATTTGTCACAAACACAATTAGACGTCTATAAACACATATTTACATTTCACGAATTAAAATTTTATGTAAGAGGGAGGCAGTTATTCTATAAGTTCTATGTGTCATTACCATTTAAATATAACAAAAGACAGAAAAAGAAATGTTCGAAATATTGATAGTGGTGATTTCTTAAAAAGAGGCCTAACATAATGCCACATCTAACTGCAGTATAATTTTAATTTTCAAAAATACAATATATGACTAGAGCAATATTTGCAATATTCAAAATGTCAATGTCTAAACTAAAAGAAGAAGAAGAAGAAGAAGAAGAAGAAGAAGAAAGAAGAAGAGAAGAAGAAGAAGAAGAAGAAGAAGAAGGGATGGAGAAGGAGAAAGAGAAGGAAGAAGAGAAGAAGAAGAAGAAGAAGAAGAAGAAGAAGAAGAAAGAAGAAGAAGAAGAAGAAGAAGAAGAAGAGAAGAAGAAGAAAGAAGAAGAAGAAGAGAGAAGAAGAAGAAGAAGAAGAAGAAGAAGAAGAAGAAGAAGAAGAAGAAGAAGAAGAAGAAGAAGAAGAAGAAGAAGAAGAAGAAGAAGAAGAAGAAGAAGAAGAAGAAGAAGAAGAAGAAGAAGAAGAAAGAAGAAGAAGAAGAAGAAGAAGAAGAAGAAGAAGAAGGGATGAGAAGGTGAAAGAAGAGAAGAAGAAGGTGAAAGAGAAGAAGAAGAAGAAGAAGAGAAGAAGAAGAAGAAGAAGAAAAGAAGAAGAAGAAGAAGAAGAAGAGAAGAAGAAGAAGAAAAGAGAAGAAGAGGGGAGAGAAGGGAAGGAGGGAAAGGAAGAGAGATGGGAAGAGAGTAAAATAAGAAAAAAATAAGAAAAAGAAGAAGAGAGAAGAAAGAAGAAAGAAGAAAGAAGAGAAGAAGAAGAAGTGAAAGAAAAGAAAAATAAGAAGAAGAAGAAAAGAATAGAAGAAGAAGAAGAAAGAAGAAGAAGAAGAAGAAGAAGAAGAAGAAGAAGAAGAAGAAGAAGAAGAAGAAGAAGAAGAAGAAGAAGAAGAAGAAGAGAGAAGAAGAAGAAGAGAAGAAGAAGAAGAAGAAGAAGAAGAAGAGAAGAAGAAGAAGAAGAAGAAGAGAAGAAGAAGAAGAAGAAAGAAGAAACAAACAACAACAACAACAACAAGAATAAGATGAGGGACGGGGAGGTGGAGAAGGATGGGAAGAGGAAGAGATGGGGAAGAATGTAAAAGAAGAATAAAAACAAAGAAGAAAAAGAAGAAAAACAAAGAAGAAGAAGAATACAAACAAAGAAGAAGAAGAATAAAAACAAAGAAGAAGAAGAAGAAGAAGAAGAAGAAGAAGAAGAAGAAGAAGAAGAAGAAGAAGAAAGAAGAAAGAAGAAGAAGAAGAAGAAGAAGAAACAACAACAACAACAACAACAACAAGAACAAAAAGAACAAGACAAGGAAGCACAAGAAGAAGAAAAAAGAATAAGATGAGGGAGGGGGAGGAGGATAAGGATGGGAAGAGGAGGGGGGAAATGTAAAAGAAGAATAAAAATGAAGAGAAGAAGAAGAAGAAGAAGAAGAAGAAGAAGAAGAAGAAGAAGAAGAGAAGAAGAAGAAGAATTAGAGAAGAAGAAGAAGAAGAAGAAGAGGAGGAGGAGGAGGAGGAGGAGGAGGAGGACGAGTGGTCATAAAATTTATACAACACCAAAAAAAGAAAATGTTTAGAAATTTGATAAAGGTGATATCTCTATGTTATAAATTGGGCAATCATCATTATAACATACAAAATGGGGTGAATGGATGTCAAAATCATATTGGTGAACCTTTTCCTCAAAACAGTTTAGGGTAAATTTGGCTGGTATGGAAAAGTGTGAAAGAAAGGAGACTTTTCCTCAAAACAGTTTAGGGTAAATTTGGCTGGTATGGAAAAGTGTGAAAGAAAGGAGAGAAAAAAGTTTAACATTTTGAAAATGACAAATTCATTTTATCTTAAGCAGAAGTGCACATTACGTTACTAGGTACTGCATTTGTAATTTCAGGATATGAACTTTCACTCTTTCACTTAATATCTAACTTTGGATTCAGTCACATGAAAATGTGTCATCTCCAATTAATCAAACCACAAAAAATATGGTTTCTTCTATAATACATCATAATTTCAAAACGTTGGAAAGGACAAAACTGTATTCCTTTTAGCAGAAGTGTTCATCATTTCACAACTGCATTAATTATTTTTACAACAAGCTTCCTGACAACTGAAGGCATCCACCCAGACCATGCAGCCATATACAGAGTGCATTCATGGAAAGAATGGGACTGCTGCCCAAATAATGCCATTCAGGAACCCAAAGAAGAACTGCCAAGCGGAGTAAATCTCCCCAGGAAAGATTGGTTGACACTGAACAGGGCAAGGTCTAAAGTGGGGAAGACCAAAACAACCTTACAAAATTGGGGACTTTCTTCAGACTGCCGATGTCAATGTGGACACACGGCTCAAAACATGGACCACATCCTTCACTAGTGTGAACTTGGACCATATATCAGTGATATGGACCTGAGAGGCTGCACCCCTGAAGCCATCCAATGGATCCACCACTGGCGTGACACGATAGATGATGATGATATGATGATGATGATGATCTCCAATTAATCAAACCACAAAAAATATGGTTTCTTCTATAATACATCATAATTTCAAAACGTTGGAAAGGACAAAACTGTATTCCTTTTAGCAGAAGTGTTTATCATTTCACAACTGCATTAATTATTTTTACAACACGCGTTTTCACTCTCACCACTTCAACCATAAAAATATCTTAACTTTAGAATTAGTCACACTAATCGTGTGACAATATCAAATTTAACAAGCCAAGAATCTGATTAAAAATTAAACATTTTCTCTGAGTGGTCTGAGCTGATATAATTAAGAATTATGAAAGTTTTGAGTGGCAGGTCACCAGATAGTATGGAAATAAAATTGGATCAATTGTAAAAAGACAATATAAAATACAGCCCCACAAGTATATGTGGATTTTCTATATACAATGATTTGTTTGTTTGTTTGTTGTTGCTTTAGGTCTCTTCCAACACAATTGAGGTTATATGAGAGACCGCTGAAACAAAAAAACAAGCAATCTAACAAAAATAGTACAAATGTAAATCAAAATCATAACCTAAAGATATCATAAGCTAAATTATAAATAACCAAGATCAAACAGGCAGAAGATTTACAGAAAAAAAATATCCCCTGTCAAAAATACAATCACAAACCAAAGAAGCAGGATAGGCTAGTAAAGAGAAGAAGAAACGACATCACTATCGGATCATACACCCATGCGAACATCATAGGTATATGATTCAAGGGTGATGCTCCCATCCAACCACCCGCTATATACAATGAGATTACATAGGTATGTCCTAAATACATTATTATAAACACTCATCAAAACTATATACAATGTCATTAAATATCACGATTTAAAAATCTATGTTAGAAAGTGGTAGCATCTTATAATTCATGCGAGCAATAAACATTTAATGGTTATTACAAATCATTAGAACATGTTGGTGATTTCTTTAAAAGATGCCAAATAAATTGCCATATCCAATTACAATGAATTTCATTTTGTTTAAATTCCATGTATGACTTTGCTTAATTCAACATCATATTATATATTTAAACAAGAAAAAAGATAAAAATACTTTTGGCCCATTTCCTTACAGAAATGATATATTTCTTCCTTGGCAAAAAGCAAATAAACGCACAGTCCAACTGGCAATATATGTTACTTCTAAACTACTCTATTTTACCAATTAATGATTGGGCGACTGAGATGTTCATTATTTGAAGAAAAAAGGAAGGTGAACTACATGTTGAATTCAAATAAAAACAACAAAATACTTGCTTATTTATATAATGACTACTTGGCATGACATCATATATTCGAAAACAATGGATCTTTTTGTTTCTAATCCTTAACTTATTCAAGCTAAATTCTAGACCCCACTTGTCATATAGCTAATATTGTTTTGGCGTGAAAAGTGTGAATATACATTCTCTCTCTCTCTCTGATGTTTATTTAGTAATAATGGCTGGCTGAGAAATTTATCGTTTGAAAATTGATGGATCAAAAAAAATATTAGAAGATCAAATCTATATCTGAGAATATATTTTTACAATGATAATGTAAATAACGGATTTGTGTAAAATTGTTGAGCTTGTAATTTCTTTCTCAGATAAAAGAATATAATTTTTATATCAACAATAATTTCTTCTCTAAGCATTAAGTATTAGCATTATACAAAAATATTTCAATATTAAATAAATGAAGCATCTATTCCTTTTGTGAATCGCTTATGTCATATTTGCACAACTGCCATAAAGTATAAAACAAATTCAAAATTACATTCCATTGAAACTCAACATATATGATATGATTATAAAGCACGAGATAATAAAACATGTACAAGAACATGATGATATTGTGATGTAATTTTGTGTAAATAAGATATCAAACTGTATAATGATAGGAGAAATCAATGGTAGATGCATTATTATTAAAGCGCAACGTTGATGAGACGATTTCACTATCTGTATGACAAAACAAAGCCTATCCAACCACATGATAATTGTAAAACATATTCCTAAATGAAAATATGTGAGTTGATGTCAACCATATCATTATTGTTTTTTGAAAACGATGGATAATTTTTAAAATCAAAATTAAAACAATGCTTACTCATAAAAATTCATCATTGTTACCGCTATTTTCATATGATTGCAAATAAATTAAAATTCTATCAAGCGTTACTTACGATGACATGTGACAAATGAAAAACAACATTTCTCAATTAGGGTGTATAAGAAAATCAGTAGCACAAAGTCCTATTCAACTACAAGTTAATATAAAATCTAAGAACGAAATCTTAGAAATGGACTATGATTTTAATAATCTCTGAAAAAGAAAAAAAATGATAATGCATACAAACAAAGATCAATTACATATCAATCCAGATAAATACATTCAAATTATTGTTTACTTTAATAATGATATCTTGGCCGTAATATCAAATATTTGAAAACTTGATGGATCATATTTAAAGAA
This sequence comes from Berghia stephanieae, assembly GCF_034508935.2. Classification (NCBI taxonomy): domain Eukaryota; kingdom Metazoa; phylum Mollusca; class Gastropoda; order Nudibranchia; family Aeolidiidae; genus Berghia; species Berghia stephanieae. The sequence goes on from NC_088363.1 coordinate 38,140,941, forward strand.
AAAGAAAATAAATTCTAGTATTTTAAAACACTCTTTTAAGTTCCTGAATGTTATGCTTCATTTGTTATAAATCTATGACTGCTATAATAAAGAGTGAAATTAATTTTAAATTACTTGATATAAATGATGTAATAATAAAATATATTCCTATTAAAATTAACAAACTACATGATAAAAAAAGTGTTGTCATGACAAAATTAAAAGGACATTATCTATAGAACATTTTGCAAAATATTTATATATTTATAGTTAGGTAACATATCACACATTTTATACAAATGACAATAATAGTTATAACATTAAATTTATAAAAGAAATATACGAAACATCTGAATTTCAGTTTATGTATATAATGATAACAAAAGCGTTCTTGAACCTGTTTGTTTTTTAAACAAACTGTAACATATTTTGCCAACATGTGCATTCTAACTAAATACTAAAATATCAAATTATCAAATTACTACGGCTGACTAAGAAATTTATTACTTGAATAACGATGAATATTAAAGAAATTAAAACCATGTTTTATAAAAACTTAACGTATTATTAATATTTTGTAATAAGTGCATCACTCTTACCTTTCTTTTAAGAAAAACTATTATTACTTTTGTATCATTGCTCATAAATCAGAAGTGTATAGGCATCGCAAAATTAAAAGGGTATTAGAATATATCTATAGAATGATATGTCAAGCGATCTGTGTAATGTTTAAACAGAGAGGTTTCTAGAAACGAATCACTTCTTTAAGTAGTAAGCATTTACGTGTACAGAAATAATTACTCAAGCTAATCAATATTAAATAAATGAATTGTTCTGTTTTTAAAAAGCTACTGTTATATTTGCATAAATAATGTTAAAGTATTAAATGAGTTTGAAATTACATTCCAATAAAACCAGACATTGATATGACTTTAAAATATTAGACAATAAAACTTATAGGCAATGAATGATATATGAATAAGAGATTAAAATAAGGTAAACTGAATGTTGGATGTAATGAAAGTACATTTATCAAAACTTTATACAAAATGAAAGCTATTTTATACAGTACGCGAGTAATTAACATTAAAATGGCCATTGAAAATTCTGAGACAGGAAAAAAATTGCTTTTAATTTTGATGAGATGACTTTTCTTAAGAAAATTATCTTTCTATCCAACTACAAGGTAATTGTAATAGATATTCCCATATGTCATGTTGAGAGTTGATGAAATATTGTGAACAAAACATTAAGATTAAAGAAAAATGACACAACACTGCAACTTGAAAAAAAAAACGACAAAAACAACTGAAAGTTTACCATATCTGAAGTTAAAGATTGGGCATTTAAATCTTATTAACGGTGAATGAAATTCTTTAAGTGCTTGAGTGTATAATATAGGCTTGACAAAAATTGGAAAGGACGCGATGAAAGGGAGCAATGGTGATAAGAGTCACCATTGATGGTGAAAGAGACAATGGTGATAAGAGTCACCATTGATGGTGAAAGAGGCAATGGTGATTAGAGTCATCATTGATGGTGACAGAGTCAATGGTGATAAGAGTCACATTGATGGTGAAAGAGGCAATGGTGATAAGATTCACCATTGATGGTGAAAGAGGCAATGGTGATGAAGTCACCATTGATGGTGAAAGTGGCAATGGTGATAGAGTCACCATTGATGGTGAAAGAGGCAATGGTGATGAAGAGTCACCATTGATGGTGAAAGAGGCAATGGTGATGAGAGTCACCATTGATGGTGAAAGTGGCAATGGTGATAAGAGTCACCATTGATGGTGAAAGAGGCAATGGTGATAAGAGTCACCATTGATGGTGAAAGAGGCAATGGTGATAAGAGTCACCATTGATTGCTTGACTTGCTTGCCTTGCTTGTCTTGCTTGCCTTGCAAGGTGGCAGGGATGATAAAGCCACTTCAAATGATCATGGCGTTCTAAGAGTAATTTTCAGGGTCAGATCGGCAGAGATTGCACCAGCAGAGCTCAAGATGAAGAAAGTATTGTTGATATAAAAGTGATGGCAGGATGTAGATGATGGAAGCAGCAGCAGTGACAATGATGGTGAAAATGGCAAGGCAGGTGACGTGATGATGGAAATCACTCCGGCAGGGCTATGGTGGTGAAGATGATGATGATGGGAGGCGATTCTGATGGCAATGGTTGTGTTGGGAGGTGATAGCTTTGGAAGGGATGATGGGAAGTAATGGTAGAGTCATAGGGTTGTGATAGAAGAGACCATGATGTGAGGTTAGTGGTAATAAGTGAAAGCCATGGCTTGGCGAAAATGATAGAAGCAGGTTCAACAATAAAGATCCAGTAAATGGCACAGTTCCAAACCCAGGGTCAAGGTGACCCATCCAGAAAGAGTCAAACAAATCACATCCCTATCCCCGTCTTCAAGACAATTGTAAATCAACATTCTGCCCAAACACATTCGGGCTTCCTGTAGGCCTCCAGTCCGCCTACTGCACTTGGGTATGGACATGAAACACAAACAAATACACCCCCACCGGTAGAAGCACACTTATCTGTATTTCAAATCCATGCGAATGCCAACCACAATCATCTTGTCAACAAAGAACACGAATGTAACTCACCCGGCCCTAACCAGTTGGAATCAACTCAAACCCAAGTCCAGAACCACACCACCACCTTCACTTTATCACTGAATCTACCTCCAGCATCCTCATCCTCCCCACAACTTCCACCCACCACCACCTTCCTCGACGAACACAATCTCTACATCACAATCACTACAACCCCACCAATACCACCATCATCACTTCCTCCACCATTACCTCCCTTCACAACCATTGCCATCATCATCCCTTCACCACCACAACCCTCCCATCATGATTTCCATCATCCCGTCACCCAACAATGCCACCTTCACCAACAATGTCACTATTGTTGCTCCACCATCTACATCTCCATCATCACCTCGCCACCAACAACTCCTCCAACATCTTGATCACTGCCATTACAATCCCCGGGGCCCTCCAATATAACCCATCCCATTACTCCGCTGAATACCACAATCATTCTCCATGACCTCACCATCCCTGCTGGCCACCGCCCCTACCGCCCACATATGGCCAATCTCGATTCCTGGAGCTTGATGACATCAAATATCTGTAACAAAAAGTAACAGATCATAAAATGCAGGAAAAAAAATCAGTTCTTTGACTTCACATCTAGTTCAACTTTTGTTGATTCTTGTCTAATCCTGGGGCTTTCTATCTTTCAAGATTTTCAAGGTTTGCTTCAACTAAGTCGTTTGTAGTCTTAGTATATACAAACTATTTTGCGAGAGAACTTGTCTTAGGTTATACATACTATTTGGTGAAAGGCCTAGTCTTAGTATATACATATTTTGTGAGAGGCCTAGTCTTAGTCTATACATATTTTGTGAGAGGCCTAGTCTCAGTATATACATAATATTTTATAAAAGGCCTGTTCTGATTATAATAAACATAATCTTTTGTGAGAGGCCTAGTCTTAGTATTATATACATGCTATTTTGTGAGAGGCCTATTAAACACCTACAATATGACATTGATTGATATCATTCATGGTGCACGAAAAAGATGATCAAAACACATATTGCACGCTATTATTTGAAATTACTGCCTCGATGAAAATATTTACCTCCTGTCTTAGTAGTACTAGTAGTAGTAGTAGTAGTAGTAGTAGTAGTAGTAGTAGTAGTAGTAGTAGTAGTGGTGGTAGCAGCAGCAGCAGAAGTAGTAGTAGTAGTAGTAGTAGTAGTAGTAGTATTAGTAGTAGTAGTAGTAGTAGTAATAGTATTAGTAGTAGTAGTAGTAGCAGTAGTAGCAGTAGTAATGGTGGTGGTGCTTGTAGTAGTGGTAGTATGTTCGTTTTTAAGGGATTTATGGCGCTTGCCACACATTTAGGTAATATCAGCGCCAGTAAAAAGGAAGAAAGTGGGATAGTAAAATTTTCTAGAATTAAAATCAAAGTACCCAAGAAAAAGGGAGACAGAGGAGATCAAATAGGGAACAGATGTAGATGTAGAGCCACTATCAATGTACTTAGTTTGAGATCACCTAAATGTCTCATCCTGACACAAGCACAGGTCCCCACTAAGAGGAACACACAGATAGATAGAGAGAGAGAGAGAGAGAGAGAGAGAGAGAGAGAGGAAGAGAAAGAGAGAGAGGAGAAGAGAGAGAAGAGAGAAAGAGAAAAGAGAGAGAGAGAGAGAGAGAGAAAGAGAGAAAGAGAGAGAGAGAGAGAGAGAAAGAGAGAAGAGAGAGAGAGAGAGATAAGAGAGAGAGAGAGAGAGAGAGAGAGAGAGAGAGAGAGAGAGAGAGGAGAGGGAAGGTAGAGAGGAGGAAGAGGAGAGAGAAGAGAAGACCAACCACGACATTCCTACCTCAAAGAGAAGGCTCCAGTCCTATGAAGAATACACAATCCAATCCTGTCCATCCTTGAGAAAATAATAAAAAACGTTATTCTTGTTTATATTATGATCGAAGAAGTTATGTTTTGAAAGAAATGCAGTCTCACGACTAACGTTCAGATCATCTTTACATTCATCCCGATAGCTCAACTGGTTAACTACTAAAACAATGTGACAAGTTCTGTTCCCCTGTTGAGCCTCAAAAGCTAACTTCTAAATGAAGACATAGCACAAGGCTATTAATCGTGCAGCACAGACAGATCTTATGACACTTATGAGAGTTTATACTCATCAAACCAATTTCAATATATAACATTAGTAAAAAAAGAATTCTACTACTATAACTATAAGCAATTTTACATTGTAGTTGTTAGCTAAATGACGAGAAAATATTTTACAGTAAGGATAGAGACACAGTTTTTTTAAATGGTGGGCCAGTTTTATTAATTTTATCACTTGTGAACTCTTTAAAACCATGTTTTTGGCAGGATACATTGATCTTTATCACTGTTTCAGTTTCAGTTGGGTGGGGAAGTGTGGCTCAGTGGTACAGTTTTTGTTTTGTACCCCAAAGGTCACGAGTTCGAATACCGGCTGCGCTGTGTGGCCTTGAGCAAGTCACCTCGCCCAAGCTCAGTTTGAAGTGCAGCACTGCGGCAGACGTCTGGGTTATTCCAGTATTCCCTTGGAATAGACTCTAAAGACAAATGTCCCCTATTGGATGAATAAAGGGAATTTTATTTTTATTTTATTGTTGTTTTAAAAAACTTAAAATTAGTAATTATAATTGCTGTAACCTGTGAGTTTTGACTGATATTCACTACCTTGAGCAATTGAAATATATTTTAGTCTATGCGTTTTCTTTAATGGACTCTTGTCAGTGCTTTCCAAACAATGCATTCAATGAGTTTCATATCACGGGACTTTTGTTTTTTTTCACTATCTAATTATTGATCACCAATATTTATGTTTACAGCTGTTTGTGTCCTCATATTTAAATCTTTTTCATTTATCCATTCCTTATCTATTTAATTAGTTGATGTTTAGCAAGATTATTATCGAATTATCAAAACGTCCTTTCTATACAACGCCTTCACCAGTTAAGTAGAAAACGGTAAGGGCTGCCTGAAGCCGGTGTCGTAAAATACTAACGAAAGAGTGAAAATGGAAAGGCTTCGTATGGGAACAAAACAGACAATGGACGTTTCGGGTACAAACCCTTCATCAGCACAACAATACACAAATAAACGTGGAAAACAAATAAAATATAATGAAAAATAACTTGTATCGTCTGTACTCAATGGTGGTTGCACTATGAATGAAATGTTAGCATGGCGTGGGTAGAGGATAGGGTGCCCCAGGGGGGTGATCTAATTGATAAGAAAAGGTCAGCGTCAGGGAACAGAACTTTCCAGAAAATAATGGAAGATAAAAGACATATAAGTGGTAGTAGTATTAGTAGTAGTAGTAGTAGTAGTAGTAGTAGTAGTAGTAGTAGTAGTAGTAGTAGTAGTAGTAGTAGTAGTAGTAGTAGTAGTGGTAGTATAGTAGTAGTAGTAGTAGTAGTAGTAGTAGTAGTAGTAATAGTAGTACTAGAAAGCTGTTGTGAAACAGTAGGGGGCGTTGGAGAGGGCGAGGTGAAAGAGTCACAGCGGAGGTTGGATGGGGGGGTGTTTGTTGGATGAGCGAAGGACGAATCTTCGTGAAGGAAATACGAATGATCAGATGGCGATGCGATAGTAAAGTGGAATATACAGATAAATAGATAGATAGATAGAGATGGATAGACAGATATAAATAGATGGATAGAAAAGAGGGGAGAGGAGAGAAAAAAAACAACAACAAAAAAAAAACAACAAACAAACAAACAAACAAACAAACAAACAACGTCAACAGGAAAAAAAAAATTAAAAAATAAAAAAGGGGAGGGGTGGGGGGGGGGGTTGAGGCGATACAAGTTATTTTTCATTATATTTTATTTGTTTTCCACATTTATTTGTGTATTGTTGTGCTGACGAAGGCTTTGTACCCGAAACGTCCATTGTCTGATTTGTTCCCATATGAAGCCTTTCCATTTTCACTCTTTCGCTAGTATTTTACTTCACCAGTTAACTAAGCCAACAGAGAGACAGATAGAAAAAGAGATAGAGAGAGACGGAGAGATACAGAAGGTTTGAGAGAGAGAGAGAGAGAGAGAGAGAGAAGAGAGAAGAGAGAGAGAGGAGAGAGAGAGAGAGAGAAAGAGAGAGAGGAGAGAGAGCAGAGAGAGAGAGAGAGAGAGAGAAAGAGAGAGAGAGAGAACTAAATGGAATACCTACCTCAAGATTGGATCTCCATTACGAATACAATCTTTTGATGAATACACGATGCAATCCTGTATCTTCATGCTGTCCTTTAGTGAATTAAAAATAAAAGATGTATTTCTTGATTATGTTTTGAATTTGTAAACAGATAATGAGCAAAGAAATTATGTTTTGAAAGATATGCAGCCTTGCACTTAATGATAAAAGTAACTAATAATTTTTTGACCTCGCCAATGAAAAAAATAAAATCAAACTCTTGAAAATGAATTATCAGGAGAAAAATTGTCACTTCTGTAAATACCAAATGTTGGTTAATGCTGAAGGCAATCTAAGGTGGAATACTAGAATCAATGATTACAGTTTGTAAAACTCTTTGTTTGTGGATTCCAAACGATGGATCAGAAAATGGTGAGATCGGAGTCTAACAAAACAGTCATAAATTAGATTTGTTCATTCTACAATTCCCGTAAACATCAAATTGTCGGCTGGGATTTTTTTCAAAGTTTGATATATTGTGCAGATACACTATTTCTATAATTAAAATGGTGCTGATTTCAGCTCGAAGAAAAAAATAACGGTATTGAATTGTAAGACAGTATCTGTCTTTGTCTAATAAATTGAAGCTTACAATTGAATACTTATCGTTATTTCACTATTTCTATAAGCACATGAAAGCTTTCCTTGTATTTTGAGGTGCTTCATTGTAAAAATCACCTGCAAAGAATCTCAGTTCTTAAAATACAAAGGGGCATAACACAATTATTTTGACCTCCAATCTTGACTCATATTACACTACACAGCTGACAAAGTTTAAAATAGTTGGCTTATGAGGCTGTTAAAAGCTATTGAATTCAATGCTTTCAAATTCAATTTACTTTTGAAAAAACCGTTAACAGTCTAATTAATGTGGATTATACTCATGTTCATTCAGATGAATTCAGTTCAGATTTGTATGAATGTCGATTTTGATAGTCTAGTGCAAGATTTTTTTATTATATATAAAAAAAATTCAATACACCGTGAAAAACAGCGCTATGTAAACACACGAAAAGGCTTTATGTGACGGCGTTATAGTATAGTTATGTGACACACTATAGTGAAGCGTATGGATAATGGAATTGTGTATGGGCGTGTACAGATAATTTGGGGTGACCAATTTGGTTGGATATTACGGACCCTGGAATTGAAATCCATCCATTTTATTTAATTTGGATTCGGAATGAATTTACTACAACGAATAAAGCTTTAACTGTAAGCGAAGACGTCTATTATCTGTAGTGTAAGTGTAAGAAATTAGACTTAGAATTCTATCTAGAGCACTAGGACTAGGTATCTCGACTGTATTTAACATCTACAACACAACGCAAACGAATAATATTACCATATATTGAAAGGAAAGTCCTCTAAAATATTATAGACAAAGCTACTATATGATCATCAGCCAGCAAATTATAATATTACATTGATATGTGCCATAAGTTTCGAATAGTTTCATATCTTTGATCACTTGGTGCCTTGTGGTTTCTTTTATCGTCTAATTTTTTCTTCTTCAGTAGTTTACAGTCTACAGCTGTTAAAAAGTTGTCGTACTCGTACTATATAAATCTTTATCATTTATCCAATCATTGTCAAATTAATTGTTAAGCAATAATAATTAAAATATCATGTCCTTACCCTACAACTCTTTCCCCGGTGAACTGAGCCAAGAGAAAGAAAGAGAGAGAGAGAGAGAGAGAGAGAGAGAGAGAGAGAGAGATGGAAAGAGGGAGAGAAGAGTAGTGGAGAGAGAGAGAGAGAGAGAGAGAGAGAGAGAGAGAGAGAGAGAGAGAGAGAGAGAGAGAGAGAGAGAGAGAGAGAGAGAGGAGGGGAGGGGGGGGGGGGGGAGGAGAGGGAGAGAGAGAAATATAATTCCTACCTCGTGATGAAGTCTCCGTTACGAATCCAATCCTTTGAAGAATACACGATCCAATCCGGTCTCTTGATTCCGTCCTGTAGTGAATTTTTGAAAAACGTAATTCTTGTTAATATTTTGAATTTATATATAAATAGATTATTGAAGAAATTATGTTTTGAAAGAAATGCAGTCTCACCACCTAATATAATTAACAATAACTTAGATTTTTGTTTTTTTTTTTGTTTGTTTTTTACCTCAACAGTTAATCTCTGGAATATGAATTATCTCCATGAATCTGTTCACTTTCATAAATACCTCATGTTGATTAATGCTGAAGGCAATCTAAGGTGGCATATCGGTATCTACTATTTCAGTTTGTAAAATTCAAACATGATTTTTTTTAAAATCACGATAAAAAATTAAATTTCTTACCTGGAGATGATGTCGACTCCCTTGAAATTTCGTTGTCTTCCTGGATGGTCCATCTGAAACTCAAACAATTAATAGTGATTAGACACTGGTGGTGGGATAATGTTGGAGTCCAAGAAAATGACGAACGAAACTGAAAAAAGCCCCTGAAAACTTACCATTCTAGATGAAATCTTACAAAATGAATCCGGTCCTGTCCTCCGTCGTCTTCCAACTTCTGTGAACTCTGAAATGATCTGGAAACTGGTGATTAGTCATGGGAATAATACAAATACAAATAATTATAATACAATACATATAAAAACTCGACGGTACCGTCAAAAAGGGGTGTTGATTAGTAAAAATACAAAATATAGGCCTATAAGTTAGTAAGAAAATGAGATTACGGTCTCCCAACCTCACCAAGCCGAGAATCGCCGCAAACTGAAGATAAAATTTCGCGGGGTGTGTAGATGTGATTTGTTTTAATGAAAATGTAAACAACTCATGGGCGGTGGATACAGATGGCCTTAATTCTCTAAAGACGCGGTTACATTATCAGGCTGAAGCCGTGTCATTTATATGTTAAAAGTACGGCAAGCGCAGAAACAAAATGGTTATTGACCACAATAACGATCTTCAATACCTTCGTGCTGGCGTGATCAACGATTTTGAGGTCACAAAAAAAAAAAAATGACATCAAAAAGTCAAGACATGACAGGGCAATTTTCTACACGAGTTTAAGAATAACCAGCGTGCTTTTAAGTTTAAACCCGATTAAGTTCTCCATATGACGTAAATATTACATTATCAGATTAGTAATATCATGTGTATCTTTAGCAACGATGACATAAAATAGCGTTGTGTTTTATTCATAGAGGTGACTTAACGGCATACTACAAACTAAAATCGGATAACTTTACTCATCCAAAGGGGTGATCAACTAACTGAACCTAATGCTACCGGTAATTGTATGACAATGTGGATATGGCTTTAAGGTACGGTAATTAACACGGAGAAGTTATTTCTATATATGACACATTGTTTAAAAAGCTACGTGTGAGATGTGATAACCCCTAAATATACTAATACTATGACTGGTTGTGAAGTAATCAAAACGCAGGACTCATATTGATTAAACACACAGTCTCATGCATGAACACTTTTCAGTTTTCAAATTAAAACAACTGTTTTTTTTCTAACAATAACCCAATAACATCATCGTCATCATCGTCATCACCATCATCATCATCATCATCATCATCATCATCATCATCACCATCACCATCATCACCATCATCATCATCATCATCATCATCATCATCATCATCATCATCACATAATAATGATAACAATAATGATAATAATCATCGTCTTCATTATCATTATCATCATCATCATCATCATCATCATCATCATCATCATCATCATCATCATCATCATCAGCAGCAGCAGCAGCAGCAGCGACATCATTATCATCATCATTATCACCATCGTCGTCGTCGTCGTCCTCGTCGTAGTTAAACATTTTTTTTTTGTTTGTTTTTTATTTTTTATTTTTTTGGGGTTTTTTTTTATTTGGTTTATTTTTTTTTTTTTTTGGGGGGGGGGGGGGGGGTTTTGGGGGGGGGGGGGGGGTGAAGGGGGAGTAGAGAGACCGAGAAAGAGCAAGAGCGTGTGATACATATATATATTATATATATATATAATATATATAATATATATATATATATATATATATATATATATCCTCGAACTCATCGAGACAAGCAGCAAAAACGTTCGAGGAACGAGGAAACCGTAGTTCGAGAAAACCGTACATTGCCATTGCATTTTATGGAGAGGAGGGGGAAAGGGTAAGGGGCAATGTGCCTCAGGGGTATGGTCTTTGCTTCGTACCCGAAAGATACATAGCTCCAATATCCACCACGTTATATGGTCTTTAGCAAGCCACCTCTCCGTAACACAATGTGTGGCGCTGTGCTGCGGCTGACCTCTGGGTGATTCCAGTCTTCCCTTAGAATAGACCCTAAGATAAATTTCTGCTTGAGGATGAATAAAGAGAACTTTATTATTTTTTACTCTGTTGATCTGTTACAATGGGTTGGTGTTTGTTTGTGTGAGTGAGTGTGTGTGTGTGTGTGTGTGTGTGTGTTGGAGGGGGAGGGGCGGATTACTGTATCACAACATTTATTTACAATGGTGGCCAACAATAATCATGGCGCGTGACATTGGAATTGGAACTAATGGCGAAGTGTATGCGAAACGGCGATGGAGTATGTGAGTGGCTGTGAGTGTCTGCTTATGTATGATATAGATAGTATGTGCTTCGCTGAGACGCTCATAACATTGCCATCCGGAAGAATAACGGACCAACACACAAAACTGTGTGTTTCCTTGAACGTTTATAGTCAGGTTAATACAGTTCAGTGAGCATTACTCATAAACGCGGATGGCAAAAAAAAAAAACAATAACAAAGACCTGAGTGACGTCATCTTCGAACTATCCATACTGCATATACATTATTGCACATGCACACATGCAGTGTATACAGATACAGACATAAATAACTGTCATTGTCACAGTAAGTCATCATTCGTCGAAATCAACGGGCACATAAAAAACATTTAAGTAAATTAATGAATTAATTAATTTTTCTTACATCGGTTAGGTGAAATTAGTTCGAGGAAATCGTGTTCGAGGTATAGAAAAAAAAAAAACAACTTAGTTCTAGGAAGAATTGGAACAATAACAAAGAATATTCAGGGACAAATTCTGGACATTCGAATGAGACCGAGGAAACCGTGTGTTCAAGCAAACAGTGTTCGAGGAAAACGTGCTGGAGTGTTTATATATATATATATATATATATATATATATATATATATATATATATAGAGAGAGAGAGAGAGAGAGAGAGAGAGAGAGAAAGAGAGAGATAGATAGATAGATAGATAGATAGATAGATAGAGAGAAGGAAAAAGAGTTGGAGAAAGAAAGCGACAGACAGAGAGAGAGAGAGAGAGAGAGAGAGAGAGAGAGAGAGAGAGAGAGAGAGAGAGAGAGAGAGAGAGAGAGAGAGATGAAATGAGGAGGTAACGTGTAAATAGAATTTGCTGGCTTTGATTGGCCTCGTCATGATTGATGGTATTTGCTCACGGAAAGCTCAGTTCACATTTTAAAAAAAAAAATTAAACAGCATATTAATTTGTACAAATAGGTTTCCTTGTATAAGTAACCACTGAGTTGTTCACATCAAAGAGACCATCCAGCATCCACTTTGTACCAAAAGGCTTACCTTTTATCTGAGTTGTTTTATGTGAATGAACAGATACAAAATTGTGACGCACAATTTTAAATAACCATTTGAGTCGACGGGTGATTACCCTTAATGGGGAAGAAAAATCGTGACATCAAACCCTCTACTCTTTTGGTTCCTAAATCCTTGGGAATGTGTATGTAACCAGTCCATCCGAGTATTTATAACGAAATAATGAATAGGCTACATAAAGGTGGCATAACTATTTCAGTATCAGGATAATAGACAGATTTTTCTGTTTATAGGATGTAACAGCGAGGACGCATGATCTTTATTCACTACCAGCATATATTTAGACTATAGATAAGATATACCTCAGACACCAGAAGATAAATTACACAAGGTGTTTATCCAGTCCCCAGGAAGGGTGGTTTTACACTTCCAATGAAATAGGGACCATTTTGTTCCTTTTACTGAAAAAAAAAGTCTGCAACTTGTTCGTATATCATTCTGTAAAAAAATAGTTATAGGATTTTTAGATTTGTAAGAAATTCAGAGCTCACTAGTAGAAATTTAACATGGGCTGTATTGAACAATGTTTACCACCAACAACTTTAAAAAAAAAGATAATACACACACACACACACACACACAAACACATACACTCTCACACACACACATATATATATATATATATATATATATATATATATATATATATATATGTGTGTGTGTGTGTGTGCGTGTGTGTTGTGGTGTATGCATATAATATATGTATGTATGAAATATTATAATATCAGCAACATTCATATTATTATCACTGTTAGGATATTTATCGCCATTGTCACTATTACTGGAACTACTATCATTATTTTCCCCATAACTATTATAATAAGTAAAAATTAATATCATCATCATTCATCATCATCATCATCATCATCATCATCATTCATCATCTCATCATCATCATCATCATCATCATTATCGTCGTCGTCGTCGTCGTCATCATCAGCATCATTATCATCATCATCTTCATAATCGTGACTACTACTACGACACCTTCCATCTTAAACAGCTTAGAACAGTTCGAGGAATCAAATACCTACCAAAAAAAAAACCCACTAAAAACACTGTACCAAGAGTGTAACAAAACACTGATCTCTCTTCAATACTTAAAACCAGGTGAAGTCTGTATGGACACATCCTGAAACGAGATTCTGAAATACCAGCAAATCAATCTATGTTTACTTAAAACCAGGTGAAGTCTGTATGAACACATCCTGAAACGAGATTCTAAAATACCAGCAAATCAATCTATGTTATTTTACTTCACCAATTTGGGACCTGAACCCAATGGACGCCCAGTCATCTGGGCACTCAACAACGGTCTCAAAAGATTTCCCAAACGCCAACCTCCGCTTAACGTCAATTATAGACCTCAACAACATCAATGACAAAAACCTGTCTTTAGATAGATCGAAGTTGACGTAACTCAGGTCTTTGTTATTGATTTTTACCATCCACGATTATGAGTAATTCTCACTAAACGGTATTAACCAGACTATACACTTTAAGGTTACACATAGTTTTGTGTGTTGGTCCTTATACTTCCGGATGGCAATCTTGTGAGTTTCTTAGCCAAGCGCATACTATCTATAATGGAATGGC
>NC_088363.1:38159893-38167393 GCF_034508935.2 Berghia stephanieae
GACACAGGCAAGTTTGAAATACATGATATCGTAATGTGTTAGAATGCAAATTTGTGTGCAACTCTATTTTTGTGTGGAATGGATTGTCATATGATGGAGGGCACCCAATCAGGCTGGTATGCGTGTACTGAAGGTTGTTGTAGTTCCCTTTTTAAAGATCGCGTTTTCTGACACTTTACATCAAAGTACCAATCATGATTTTACTAACTTCAATCGATTATAGATCTAGTTCCAGTGTAATGTCATAAAATGTGAATGCCAGCATTTTTAAATTATCATAATACTGATCTCCTACTCATTAAAGACTACATTTTTTTCTATTTACTTCTAAATATAGTTGTGTTTGTTTAAAAATGAGGATATGATATATTATGACCTATCGCTGTGTGAGTAACATAAGGCGGAAGGAATGTGGGGAAACAAAAAAAAGGCATTCTAAACGTCAGAGCAAAGTTAATACAGATCATTGAGACTAAAAAGCATTTTGGCTAATTGATACTAGGCTGCTAGAAGTTGTGGACTGTTAAAAACTTAGGGAACACAAGTGGTTTTAACAGCTTCAAGAAATATCAAAATATCAAACACTGAACGTTTCGAGCTCAAAACCCTTTCGAGATCGTGATTGGCTACAATATTGCAACGTCCATTTTATCTGGTTTCGTATATTAAAGTGAAGCTTTCATTCAATTTCACATTGTTATTTATTTACAAGACGTACCAAATACTTTTCTGCCGTCTGTCTGGATTTGAAGTGATGTATTAATGTTTTTAATGTTTTGGTCCTGATCGGAAAATATATATTTTTTAATATATTCGAAGCTTTTATATTCTTTTTTTTTCTCCATTATTTCAGCTAGTTAAAACATCATTAGTCTGTCAAAGATATTCTTGATGTCATGTAGAGTGGAAGAGAAGTTTCGGTTCGTTTAAAATATAATGACCTGATAGGACGATATCAAGACTATCAGCGCGGAGGAAATCCAAATGGCAATTGGGGAGTAAGAATGAAAGTTGATTGACTTAAAGACTATTGGGACGGTATGCACAAGCTAACTGCCGTACTCTAGAAAACCACGTATAATTTAGGTCTTTGGCCAGAAAACTCGACCTTCAAATATCAGTCGATTTAAATTACCCTTATCTCGGTAAGAACGCTCAAATCTGGGGCCTCGCGAGATCCATCTTTCTTGCTTCGTCTGGAACTGTTTCATAATATACACTTTATCAGATCTTTATCTGCCTGCTCCTAATTTCACAAAGAGAAACATTCATAGTTCGACACACAAATTTTGGTGCACACTTTTCTTATGCATGTAGCTATATAATGGCGTATTCCCATTACTTAAAGACTAATCATAAATGTAACTATTTTGTATATTTGACTTGCAAAGTGTAAACAGCATCTTGCAGTCATATGAATGAATATATTTTGCTCTTGTGAATACGATTCATAATAATGCATTGTATTAAATATTTCACATTTACTTTATATTGATAATCAGCATTTCTATATAATTTTCACTTACGAACAATACTGCTGTACAATCGTTGGTAATAAAAACAATGTAATCTACTTCGTCGAGTTGCTTTGTAATTTACATTATAAAATCTCTCCTCCCCCCCCATCTCTCTCTCTCTCTCTCTCATCTCTCTCTCTCTCCTCTCTCCTCTCTCTCTCGCATTTCCTCTCTCGTTCAATATGTCTCCCACTCTCACGATTTAAAATTATAAAAAGCTGATATAGAGAGAAAGCTAATAGAAAATAATACAAGTTAACAACATGAGTTAGAATTGACCCGATGCGTTTATCAGCCGTCTTACGATTCTGTTTCGTAATTACACGGGGAATAAAAAGACAAATGCACTAATGCTCCTATAACCATTTGCCCAGAAAAACAAGCCTCATCTTGTTTGTTTTTGTTTGTTGTTTTAGTGTGTGTGTGTTGGGGGTGACGGGGGCAGTGATTAGAATTACAAAGAGGATAGCTTCTAGTATTGCATAGTTACCACAAAGCTATATTGCCAACAATTGAATTAGAAAAAGCCAATGCAATGAGAATAAAATTTTTTTTCGCGCTGTTTTGATGCTTATTGGTACGACTCGCTGGCAGGTGGAGGGGTACGTGTGAGCTATCGCAATATTCGTTTAACAAAGTATTAGACCTCTCTACATTTTGAGATGATTCGCGCCACCACGCGAATAATTTGCACTAAGCTTAACCAAATTTCCCAAAATAACCATGACATAGTATCGTTGTTTATTCTAAAGTGGTGGCAGAATTGTAAAACAGTATGTGATTGACAATTTATTTTGGTTTCAGAAGTCCTGCCACATTTTAATATATAATTGCAGTAAATGTCCAATCTATGCATTTACCGTTTAAAAAAATGTAATAGTTCAGGTTACGGAGGGCCCAAAATTTCGGCTGATCGGCAAACATAAATTGAGCTTTCAAATTCCAATTGAGCTTTCATATAGCGCAATAACCACTAAACGTGCTCATAACGCTTTACAAGGGGTCCCTGGCCAACAGCAACACTTAACAGTAGGTCGGGACATGATGCCTGTTAAACGATATTGCATTATTTTCGGGCAGAGACAACGCTGTTAACGGCCAAGTACTCATTTTATATCTCAGTACGGTGAGAGAATGTGATTAAAGTGCCCTTACCAAGGACTCAACTATGCGGCGAACGAGGCTCAAACCCAGGACCTCCGGATCCGAAAGTAAGTGTCATACCACAAGACCATATAGCCGCACATAGACCAAATACATTGCTATCTTCGATTGAAGAATGAAATTGACGTCACTAAATTGGTCGCCTATTAGCGATTAGTTCTTACTAAAGTCCCTTTAACAGTCTATGTGGTTTTGTGGTGTGAAACTCGACTTCGGATCGCTTTGAGGAGCGCATAGTCCCTGTAAAAGTCTCTTTACATATATTCTCTCACCGCACTCAGGTGTAAAATGAGTAACTGACCTCTAACAGATTATCTCTGTCGAAAAAAAACAGACGTCATGTCTCGTCCAACATATTAAGTGTTGCTGTTGGCTGAGAAAACTTTGTAAAGCACTTTGAGCACGTTTAGTGGATATTGCTCTTAATATAATATGCTCAAGGTTTGTTTGTGTTTTTAAGTAAACGTTTAAGGTTAAATACTGAGATTTAATTAAAATATTGAGATTTTACATAGCGCAATATCCACAAACGTGCTCAAAGCGCTTTACAAATGGTCCCTGACCAACAGCAACACGTAACAAGTTGAACGAGACATGACGCCTGTTACTGTTAGGTGAAATTACATTTTTTTTCCGACAGAGATAACGCTGTTAACATCAAAGTACTCATTTTACACATGGGTACGATGAGAGAATGTTAGTAAAGAGACTTTTCCAAGGACTCAACTATGCGCCGAGCGAGGCTCGAACCCAGGACCTTCCGATCCAAAAGCACGTGCCATACTGCAAAACCACATAGACACATAAGGTTACATATAATTTTATGTGTTGGTCGGAGTCATTTGGCGGGTAGCTGTTAGTATTTCACCTAAACAAATTGCATCAATACGTTCATGCCAAAATACGTCCTCCAGATTCTGGACATGGTTCACTATTTTTCACAAATGTTCGTTAATAATGACAGTTGTTGAAAAGCCAACGGAACGTGCTAATAGAAAATTATGTGTAACCTTTTGCGTATATATATCTTGTCGGATTAATATAATTTAACGAGAGCTAATCACCCAACTGCGGCTATGTGGTCTTGTGGCATGACACTCGCTTTCGGATCGGAAGGTACTGGGTTCGAGCCTCGATCGGCGCATAGTTGAGTCCTTGGAAAAGACTCTTTACTCACATTCTCTCACCGTACTCGGGTGTGAAACGAGTACCTGGCCGTTAACAGCGTTGTCTCTGTCCGAAAAGAATTGTAATATCACCTAACAAGCGTCATGTCACGTCCTACATGTTAAGTGTTGCTGTTGGCCAGGGACCTCTTGTAAAGCGCTTTGAGCACGTTTAGTGGGTATTGCGCTATATATATTTTAAAAAACCTCAAAGCTCAACTGACGGTCCAAAACAATAGCAAAGAGCTTAATGTCGTCATCTTTATTCTTTTATAGAAATAGGCTTCATTACAACAGGCACACACACACGCATACACAAATACACAAATACAAACACACAAACACACACACACACTCACACACACACAATACGAAACAAATACAAACAGTTGGTCAAACCATGTGATTTTATCAATCGATTTTATTATCCACAATCATATTTTTAAAGCAATTTAATCATCATGGATTATAATATGAAATTGTAAAGAGCAGAAATGGTCATGATTGACGTGTACTTAGATGCAGGTCTGATAACCCAAATCGTTTTGGGCTCATTGTTGCAATGGAAATACTCTCGACCCAACGCAAACAGTTACAAGAGGCATAACATAAAGAGTTGTTATGTAAGCATACACGTCTCAGACTCATGTCTAAAATCATAAAATATATTATTCATTGGAAGGAACTAACTGGGCATTATGAGTCTTTTTTTTTTTTCCATCAGCACCCAGAGACCTTCATTGGGGGATAAATGGGATGAGTGACAACTTAGCAAGCACTGGTGTAAGATAAAATCTGTAAAAGTATGTATGAATCAGTGACAAGAAATGAAGGGAGTAGGAAAGAAGACAACAGAGAATAAAAACTTCGCGGCGGCGATGGGGGCTGGAACCCGCGGCCTTACTGGTACGACAATTCCGTCTGGCCGGGGAGATCGTGACTCTGCCGTATGAGCTACCCACGACCCCAAAAAGTCGCTTCAAACGTAAGTCTGACTAGAGCCCTTCTCTCCCCGACTTCTAGAGGGCATGGGTTCAACACACACAAACGCTGCGAAGTTAATATGAATCAGTGTCAAGCTAAGCAGAGAGAAAAATACAAGAATATAATATTTTGATATTATCATCCCAACAAATCAGCCTGCCTCGACTGTAAACCTCATAGCGAGATGTTCACAGCGGAAACGCGTACGCTTGTACTCGGGAGGTCTGAGGTTAGCTCCTCAGTGGAGACAGTCTGCTTTTTTGAGATTGTTCTTTTCATGTCTCTCTCTCTCTCTCTCTCTCTCTCTCTCTCTCTCTCTCTCTCTCTCTCTCTCTCTCTCTCTCTCTCTCTCTCTCTCTCTCTCTCTCTCTCTCTCTCTCTTCTGGTGTTTCATACACATTTTCAGATCTTTATTTAATGGGATAAGTCGCGCATCTTAAATGTAGTAGTAGTAGTAGTAGTAGTAGTAGTAGTAGCAGTGGCGGTTCTAGCCTATTTACAGTGGTGGGGCAAAGATGATTAGGTCATATATATATATATATATATATATATATATATATATTATATATATATATATATATTATATTTTTTTTTTTTAATTTATCTTTTTATTTTTTTAAAGTTATTTATTTATTTATTTATTTTTTAATTATTTTTTTTTAATTATTATTTTTTTTCACCTTTAAAAAATAATATTTCAACCACAAATAATCACATTCACAATGAAATGACAATACCAGTAGATTTTAATTATTCCAAACGTAATCAAAAATGAATCACGAAAGAGAATACAACTAAAAAATAAAGCGACGAGACATAATGCGACAACACCTTGACAATACATTATGTCCATTTCGTTCACTCGAAAAATTAAAGATTTGCTTTAATCCCTCAACGGCGAGATTAATATTTCTGTTACATTACTGGTTTTCAGTAGTATGTGGTAACCTTAAAGTTTTAATCGAGAAGCAACAACAGCGATATGACTCGAGTTTCATTCAGAGCTCAAATTGCATTTCACTGCTGTCTTGATGATTAGAATGATTGTGCCGGTGGTGGTAGTGGTTGGAATAGTGGTAGCGGTGGTGGTGGTGGTGGAGGAGGATGTAATTATGGTAGTGGCTTTGGTGGTGCTGTTGGTTAGAATGATATTTGTGGAGACGATGACGGAAATTTTATGATGATGTTGATATTGTTTTTATTGCTATTGTAGTACTTGTTGTTAATATTGTTGTTGTTGTTAATGATGAAGATGATGATGATGATGATGATGATGATGATGATAATGATGATGATAATGATGATTATGATGACAACGACGATGTCGTCGACAATGATGGTTACCATACGATATTACAATATTACAAAGTTTATTCAATCTTAGGCTTTCGACAATAAATCATACAATTTGATGACCACATACATGAAAGTGGAAAAAATGGTAAATGGAACCAAACAATAAACTGATACCATTAATAACCACACAAAATACAATAGTAATACCACCAATACGTACAATAATAATAATAATAATAATAATAATAATAATAATAATAATAATAATAATAATAATAATAATAATAATAATAATAATAATAATAATAATAATGATGATAATAATAATAATAACAATAATAATATTACCATCATCATTACTACCACCACCATCATTACTACTACCACCACCTCTAACACTATCACTACCACCATCACCATCATTATTACGTTTCCAATCATTTTTTCTCGTTTCTAAAAATTTGATATCTATCAAAACAGACGAAATTCCGGTCATTTTTTTAAAGGGTAGTTAAAATATCTACGATTTTATTAGCCCTGAAAACTACGATTTTTATTTTCCTATTTCAAGTAGGCAGGTCTGCTATGACAAGTATCAGTATCAGTTCCATAGTCAAAAGAAGACCAACAAAAACAAAGTTTATTTAATCTTAGGCTTTCGCCAATACTTCATACAATACAATTAAGACAAAATAATGTTACCAATTTCTCCTCATGCATTCGTTAGACTATAACAATAACGACCGTGTTATCTTTACTCCTCACCCAACCAACCCCGAGCTTCCCGCCTCTTCATCGCGAACTATCTTATGTATGTATTAGCTTCAGGACGGGCAAGTACGGAATCTGCCCACCCTTCCGTATTTCCTCTATAACTTAGAATTCAACTCTCTCCTTTCTCAGAAGAGTATTTCTCGTATACTAATTCAATTGTTGAGAAAACCAAAATGGTGGTTGTATTTTATATATTTATTTAGTCGTGACTTTTGAATAAAAGTGTTTTATTTTATTATACGGAATACAATAGAAAATTACATTGTTTTGCAAAATTATTTTGTCTGGCAATAAAAATACAGCGGTAATTACTTTAAGAATTTAAACCCAAAACAACAACAACAACAACAACAAAAAACGAATAAGACAACAATTTAAATAAATGAGTTTTGAGAAGCACTAAAGAAAACGAGAAAAAAAGAAAAGTTTAAATGGATAAACAAATATATAAAAACAACACAAATTAATACTAAATTGATATAAAATTAGTAAATTAATAAATTTAATTCAATACTGGAACATTCCCAAAGTCATTACATCAATGGTACCAGCACAAGTAAGGCAATAAATAAGAAAAAGTTCGTTTGCCAAAATCTCTA
>NC_088363.1:38172393-38179893 GCF_034508935.2 Berghia stephanieae
AAGTTGTTTCTGTCCCAATATATATATATATATATATATATATATATATATATATATATATATGTATATATATATATATATTATATGTGTGTGTTTGTGTATATATATATATATATACATATATGTGTGTGTGTTTGTGTGTGTGTGTGTGTGTGTGCGTTTGGCTTTCTGATGAAACTTTAAAACAAGTTGTATATGAGTCTTGCTTGATAAACCATTCTATAACCAGACCACAGGAATCCCTCATTAGTGTCCAAAAAAAAAACAACAAAAAAAAAAAAAAAAAAACAGAACATTGTCTTTCTTTTGTCGTGTCTGTCGCCATAGACATTGACAAAAAACCATTATGCAAGGGACCTTGGATTTAGACAGAAGGAGAGGAGAGCAAACAGATTGCTGTGTTTGATAATATAAAGCAGCGTGGCTCAGCGTGACGGTCTTTGCTTCGTACCCGGATGGTACGAGTTCTATCACCCGCCGCTACGTTATTTGGCATTGAGCAAGTCACCTCGCCCTATCCCAATTTGCGGCGCTGCACAGCGCCTGATGCCTGGCGTTATTCCAGTCTACCCTTGGAATAAACTCTAGAGAAAAAGGTTTCCCTTATGGGATAAATAAAGGGATTTTTAAAAAGCAATGTATAAGGATGGGCAGTCCTACACTAGTGAGGAAAGCTGAGGAAAGATCTGGACGGAGAGTCTTTACTGCAAAATCATCCCTAATGTCTCCACTACGACCACCTAGGTCAGGTAAATGTGGTGAGGTGACATGAGGTTGGAAACAAGTCGTAGCCTTCAAAGATTTTTTATTTAAATTGTGAAGAGAAACAACTGATATATTATAAATTGGACTCAAACAATAACACAAGTGCTCTCCCTTCTTATCAAATTCAACAATTAGCTGGAGTTGGAAAAAAGTGGCGACAGAACTTGGCAATAAATATAATCATTCGTGAGCTGTGTGAACATATTAGTAGGTCTGATAATCGAACGCAATTGTGGGCTTGATCATGTGCCTTTGAGTGGGGAATCAAAATGTACAAAGCCTGTCTATCGTGTCTTTTAACATGTATCCTTCCTATGTGCGGCTATGTGGTCTAGTGGTATGAGACCGACCCGCTTTCGGATTGGAAGGGTCCTGGGTTCGAGAATCGCTCGGCGCATAGTTGAGTCCATGGAAAATGCTCTTTACTCACATTATCTCACCGCACTCAGGTGTAAAATTAGTAACTGGCCGTTAATAACGTTGGCCCTGTCGAAAAAATTGTACTATCGCCTAACAGGCGTGTCATGTCTGGTTCTACATATTACGTGTTGCCAATTGTTCAGGGACCCTTTGTAAAGCGCTTTGTCCACGTTTCGTGGGTATCGCGCTATATAAGGGTTCAAGTTTTTTGTTGTTTTCTTTATTCCTATTTATCAGAATTTCAACATAAATATTCAGACTCCAAGAAACGTCCCTATATAAAGGATCTTTTTTTCCACGGGTCATTAGTAAGACACTCACTTTCGGACCCGTAGATTCCGATTTCGAATCGAGCTCTAAGCTGAGCAAAATTGAGTCCTCAGAGAAGACTCTTTAATCACATTCCCTCACCGCACTCAGGTGTTAAATGAGTGCCTGGGCGTTAATAATTTGTGTCGGAAAAATTATAATAAAGTACTACCGGTGTCATGTCTCGATCAACATGATTAATTCTGTTGCTCGTGGCTAGATACCCTTTGTAAAGCGCTTTGAGCACATTTAACGCATATTAATCTAAATGTTCAAGATTATTATTATTATTATCATCATCATCATCATCATCATCATCATCATCATCATCATCATCATCATCATCATCATTATCATTATCATTATCATATCATCATCATCATCATCATCATCATCATCATCATCATCATCATCACCATCATCATATCCACCGTCATTATTGACGCAATTTATAATTAAATTATCAAAGGGGCACCACATATTTGCAGGTCTGATAGCATAACGCATTATGGGCTTGATTATGTAAAAGTTGCTGCTCAAAGCAGAAAGAAAGAAATAACAATGTGAAATTGAATGTAAGCTTAAAATTAATATATGAAAACAGATAAGATGGACGTTTCAAGTTTCCCCTTTATGAACAAACAGGATGAATGAGATAATGTGGTAGTGGCGTTGTTACATTACAGACGAATGAGATAATGGGGCCGTGGTTTGTTAACAACGCCACTACCACATTATCTCATTCGTCTGTAGTGTTTCATTCGCCCTGTTTTATTGATAAAGGGGAAACCCAAAATGTCCACCTGGTCTGTTTTCGTATATTAAATTGAATCTTACATTCAATTTCACATTGTTATTCATTTATGGGCTTGATTTAACATTGTTGTAATGGACACTATTTTGCGTTGGAAGGATAACAATGATCCCATAACCATTTGGGTAATCAGACCTGGAAATGATTACACATCGAACCTAGGCAAGGCACCAAATACCCTACGCATTCATCAACAACAAATTTTTATTTTTTGAAGAAAGATGTTTTCATTTTCGCACTTTAAAATGTGCGCATATCCTCAAATCCAAAATTCACTTTCAATGAAACACTTTGACGTCATACTGCCGTCGTCTTCTATAAAAAGTAATGGCTGCCAAAATAGGCATTTAAGAAAATCCCACCCAGAGGAAGGAATGAAACAGTTTCAATGAAATCTGTCGACATTTCAGGTTAAGTGGTTGAGTTGGTCAGTAAAAAAGCATAACATGTAAGTAAAATAATTAAACATTTGTCACAAACGGTATGTCAAGCACCAATTATAATGAACAAAAACGTGACAAGAGTGCAAACAGATCTTTCGAACCCCCGACGCCTTCTCGACATCATGGCTTACAAGAGCCGGGTGAAAGAGAAACCCAAGCGAACAAGAAAATGAATAATTCGAAAAGTTTTGACAAAATAAAAGAGAAAAAGGACGGATTAAAGGGTTCATTACAGAATAATGAACTGAACAATAAGTCACGTCTACCAAATAGTATGGATACCCACTTGTCTCCAACAATTTTACCCGACACATCTCAAAGAAAAGAAATGCCTAAATCAAAAGACAGTCAGTCAGTGGCTAATAAAAACACATTGGCGCCTTCTTATCCAACAGAAACATCACCACAAAAGAGGTGGGTATCAAACAATAGAAGTAGTCCGCCGAAAGGTAAAAATATTGAATTGCCAACCATTTTGCCAACACTTGTCTCGCCTAAAAGAAAAGAGAAGAGTAACAATAAAACTGTTCATTCACAGGGTACAAAGAATGATTTGCCACCAAAGGACAATCCATTAAGCCCAGAGGCAGTACAAAGTACTAAAGAACGTCAAATGAAAATAAAAAAGAACTCCATGCCAAAATCATTTCCATCAGAAAAATCACCACCATTTAACGCGAAGCAATCAAAAGATAGAAAGGACCAGGCAACGAAAGAAAAGGGGCGTTTGTCCCCTTCATTTCCAACCTCTACTTCACCCAAATTAAAACAAACTCATAAAAACAGTGAGCGAAAATCAAAGAACATGGAAGCATCTCTTTCAACTGCAAAGGAAATTATCACAGGTCCTAAGACAGATGCCAAAGATCAGCGACCAAAACCAACAGTTAAAAAATTGTCAATTCTAGAAAAGGTACAAAGAGAAAATATCCAGGCGGCCTCGGGATTTATTACTGCCGAGCCATCTAAAAAAGATGAACAAGTAAAGAAAATTCAGGAATTAGCGAGAAGTATCTTTGACAAGTCTAAAGCAGAGAATGCAATAATCTCAAAATCTTCAACTTCAGTGACAGACATAGAGCAAATACCGCAAAATAGAAAACAAACCACTTCGAATAAAGTCGCAAATCGTACCTCAAATGAACCCTTGAAATCAAGGTCAGTCTCTGAGCCGAGGAAGAAGAAGACAGTAACCGATAATAAAATAAAAGAACCGAGTGTTAACCTGTCTATGAAGGAAGATTTGCCTACAAATGCACTTGAAAATGGAGAAAAACCTTTACAGTCCAGTCCATCACCTCAGCAAGAGAATACAAACAAAGTTAATAAAGAGAAGAGCCCGAAGATAGAATTCCAAAACGATTCCTCTGTAAAGACTGTCCAATCAGATCACAGAATTAAGAAATTGGCAACCGTATCGTCTTCTGAAAATTTATGCGGTGGCGCAATGGCATCTTCCGATAAAACAAAAATAATTCATACTGATAGCTCCAGGGAACAGAGTCGTCCAACGGAAACCAAAAGCCCCAAAATGCAAAGCCCACATAGTTCACCAAAGAGAATAGAAAAATCGGACAAATGCCATGAACAACAATCCAGTGCAACATGTCTTGAAATGGCTAGACCAAATAAATCTAGTTCACCGGCTACTCCAGACATCTCAGTAAACGATAGTCCTGTCGCAAAAGAATTGTTTACGGGGAAAGTAAAAAAAATACCTCGTCAAGATGAAACAGCAGCCAAGCAGATGTCAAACAAATGTAAGTCGTCGAAGAGACTTGACATAGCAGAGAAAAAAATGGAACCAAAAGATAAAAGACCAGAAATAAACTCACCTCTTTCCTCGACGTCATTAGGCAGGTTGCACCAAGCAGGTAGTAAAGAAGAGCATAGTCCAAGAAAGGAGCCCAATAAGAAAAAATGGAGTCCGAAGAATTCACCGGTGAAACATAGAATAGATCAAAATAAAATAAAATCTAACCAAAAAGAAGGCAATTCTAAATCAAGCGATGAACTTACTCTGCTATCTACATCTAAAAGTTTGTTGCTTGATGAAGGCATACTTTCGTCGCCAGAGAATCAACAATCTCCGCCATCATCCAAGACACGCATAAACAGTGAAAGCGTTCCAGAGCCAAAATCATCTAAAGATGTAACTGAAACGCAAGCATGCTTGTCTAGTGGTAGAAACGATGAAACGACAAATCATGACATTCCTAAACAGGTAACTGCAATAGACACGCTTGGCCCACCGTGTCATTCCCATGGAGACAGTGAACCCCATATCACAAATTCGGCGAATCTTATTGACAACTTCAAAATGGATAGAAAGAAACCAGTCGTGCATTTAAGCCATTTTCAGAACGGATGCGTCATCGCAGGCGACTTGGAGCAGTATGATGATATGCAATTAAGCATCTCGGGAGACAGTGATCTGAAACCGACAGTCAGTCGTTCCACGGTAGGTTGTAACGACTATTCATCCTACAGATTAGAGAGGCAAATCGCATGCACGCTGCTAGACTTCAGCAGTCAAAAGTCTCCTCCTAGCTCAAACCGACCATCCAAATCGCTATCACAAGTGAGTGTGCAGAATTCGCCAAATCGAAAAAAGGATG
This sequence comes from Berghia stephanieae, assembly GCF_034508935.2. Taxonomy (NCBI): domain Eukaryota; kingdom Metazoa; phylum Mollusca; class Gastropoda; order Nudibranchia; family Aeolidiidae; genus Berghia; species Berghia stephanieae. Next base: position 38,177,763 of record NC_088363.1, read on the forward strand.
GAAGTGCACAGCCTATCAGCATACGCGTCGTGGGATCGATTGAAAATACCAAACTCGGAAAAGAAAAGGATTGCAAGAAAAAGAAGAAAAAGAAAAACGATAACTGTCTGAAACCGAGCAAGAGTAGGAGTACGACCTCTTGTTATAAACGTTGCGATGAGGGGACGTCCAAGAAGAGACGAAGCAGATCCGAGGAGAGTGTCGTTTGTGAGAAGCAGGAGAAAAAGCAGGAGAAGCCGAGCCGATGCACGCCGAGATGTGATGACAGATGTTGTCCTGGTAGAAATGATGGTGAGGGTGCTGGTCGTGGCGGTGGGGGTGGTGGTCGTGATAGTGGAGGTCGTGGTAATAGAGGTCGTGGTGGCATAGGAGGATCAGGTCGAACGTTCGAGAATGTCAATGGCTGGTTCGGCCGGATTTCAAGCGTAAGTAGCAATGTAAACATGAATGTGATATGTGACCCATCGCCTTGAAAGGATCTTATGTTGGGAAATTCAGGATGATGAGATCAGATTTGCATTGATATATGTGCGGATATGTGGTCTTGTGGTGTGATTTACGCTTTCGGAGCGGAAAGTCTTGGGTTCGAGCCTCGAGCCCTTTTAAAAGGGCTCTTTACTCTAATTTTCTCACCGTACTCAGGTATAAAATGAGTACCTGGCCGTTACCAGCGTTGCCTCTGTCGGAATATATATATATATATATATATATATATATATATATATATATATATATATATATATATATATATAATATCGCCTAAGAGACGTTATGTCTCGTTCTACATGTTATCTTCTTGAAATGTATATTGCAATCTTTTGATGTTTGAATGTCCCTATAAAAAGTCGAATTTTTTATCCTTTGGATACTTTTTGGCATATCATTGATATAAATTTTAAAAAAGGAAGTGAGACTTAAACTGTTTCTCGAAGTACACCTGATAGGACTGGAAGTGATGATGACATTTTGTTCTCAACCATGACTTTTTGAGATCGCATAATGATCAAGCTTATTGAAAAAGCACTGGTGGTGCACTTGATCAAATGCTTTGCTGAAATCCAGTATTAATTGTATTAGCAAGATCATCACAAGTCCTGATCAGTTGTGACTCGCAAGAACAATGCTTGCGAAAGTCATGTTGGGCATCAGTCAGAACGTTGTGGCTATCAAGGTGTTTCATGATATTGCTACTATTGCGTGTTCCAACAGTTTACGTGATATTGATGTGAGAGATACTGAAACCTGTAGTTTTCAGCACTGTGTTTGTCGCCCTGTTTGAATATCAGTGTAATGTGGGCATCTTTCAGGTACTTGAATTTGGTCCATGGGGACTTGGTATAGAAATTTATAGATGGATGCCAATTTGTTACAGAACGTTTTTAAGATTTGTCTGATAAACCATCTGGTCCAGAGGACTTACTTTCGTAAGGATGAGAACACCTTTCTTGGATATAGTGATTTGCACCATTGCGTCTACTTTCTTTCCAATAAGTTTCACCTCGACTTCGCTTGATGGTGCGGATAATACCGATGCAAATTGTTCATTCAAGATAATGCCTTTCTTACTGGCTCTTGTGTCAGCTTTTGATATTTGTTTATCTTTCAGTGGAGCTTTTCCAATTGTTTCTTTGTTATTACTTTTAATGTACGACCAGAGTTGTTTACTTCTTCCCGTGTTTTTGTCAATAATTGTGTTGATGTACTCTGTATACGCTTTTTGATACTGGTTTCTCGCAGATCATTTAATATATCGACATAATTTCTTAAGGACAGTCTTGCTCTTTTGAATGAACCATTTTTTCTTCTACCTCAAGATGCGTTTGGTCTTTGTATTCATCCAAGGTTTGTTAATTGATGTTGTTGTCAGTTTTGTTGGTGCCTTTTCTTCTTGTATTAAAAGGAAGCTGTTCGTGTTTGTTTGTTTTATTTTTAAGGGTTTTACGGCGCTTGGGGCACGTTAAGGTCATATCAGAGCCAGTAAAAGGAAGAAAATGGGATAGTAAAAAGTTCTAGACTTACAATTAAAGCACCCAAGAAAAGGTACGACAAAGGGGAATTACTTCAAATAGGAGACAAAGAGTACACTATTAAAGTACTTAGTCTGAGATCACCTAAAGTCTTATCCAGACAC
>NC_088363.1:38182393-38214893 GCF_034508935.2 Berghia stephanieae
CTCTATATATATATATATATATATATATATATATATATATATATATATATATATATATATATATATATATATACAACGAATTACGAGCTGTTTTAATGAGATTAAATCTATGATGTACCACAATAAGTTAAAATTAAATGATAGTAAAACTGAGATTTTAATGTGTGGAAGGCTGAGTATCCTTAAACAGGCAAATAAATCACCTATTACTCTCGGAAATAGCACAATAGAATTTTCAAATAAAGCAAAAAACCTTGGCGTCATCATTGATAAAGATCTTTCCATGACAAGCCACGTGAATAACCCCATACAATCTATGTACATAGAAATGAAAAAAAAAATAAGCAAAATTCGTAATTTAATACCGAAGCATATAACAGAACTTTTAATTAATTCCCTGGTTTTATCTAAATTGGACTATTGTAACTCCCTTTGGGCGAATTTAGCTAAAGACAAAATAAGCAAACTTCAGGTTGCTCAAAATAACGCAGCCAGGCTCATTGTACGCAATAACAAAAAATACCCGTCAGCAACTCTTCTTCTCCGTGAGTTACATTGGCTTCCTGTTGAAAAAAGAGTTGCCTATAAGATTTGTACTGTTGTCTACAAATCCCTGAGCACGAACAGTCCCTCCTATATTAAAGACCTTCTAAACATATATGTCCCCAATAGAAACTTGAGGTCAAGCAATGACCAATCAATCCTTGTCAAACCTAAGCCATTGCGTAAAATAGGTGAACAGTCTTTTCAATTTTTGGCCCCCCATTTTTGGAACTCTCTCCCGTCACACGTGAGATGCTCGGATTCGTTGACAACGTTCAAATCTCGCTTAAAGTTTTATCTTTTTACGTCATAATGTTGCAATATTATTTTCATATTTTGTTGTTGTTAAATTGAATTCGTATCACGTTTCCTTCACACTTGTCTCACTGTAATATGTTTTGTTTTATATCACTGTAAAGCGCTTAGAGCCTGTGACAACGGGGTAAAGCGCTATATAAATGCCATTTATTATTATATTAATATTATTATTATTATTTATTATATATATATATATATATATATATATATATATATATATATATATATTTATTTATTTTATTACTGTCTACCTTTCTTTCTTTCTAAGGAATACAACTCTTCCAAAATGCATACATGGTTCGATGTGGACCTCATTTTAAAACGTCAGGAAAAAATGTAAACAATCTATTGACACTATATTCAATTTTTATCAAGCAAAAGGCACTCCTAAAAATCCTAAAAATCTTAGAATTTACATGTTGATAAAGTTTTGAAAAACTTTATACGTCCACGCATATTTAAAGCAAATCAAACTCTCTTGAGTTTGTTTTAATTTATATAGTGAGCGAGTATCTAAACCAATTGGCGTGCTCTCTCTCTCTCTCTCTCTCTCTCTCTCTCTCTCTCTCTCTCTCTCCTCTCTGAGGGTATGTGAGTGCACACACACACACACATATATATATATATATATATATATATATATATATATATATATATATTACAGCTAGCTCCACATCCCTTCCCCACATTCATACCTTTTATTCGTTACTCAATAGGTGGATATGTCCAGAAGAAGTGTCATGCTCAGAATCAACCACGACGTGCCTTCTGAGAAAAGAAGAAAAACTGCGAAAGGCGAGAAAGAGAGATGATGACGACACGGATAGTCAAGTGGACACAATGACCCCGGACGAAAGTGGTCAGGACGAGGACCATAGTAGGCAAGCTAAAACGTCTAAAAAAGATACGAAACGGGAAGCCAAAGGTAAGAGGGACAGCAATGGTAAAAGAGAGAGTAACGGGAAAAGATCGAGCGATGGTGGCAGGAAAAGATCGTCTATAAAGTCTATTCAAGATGCAAAAGAAAGTGTTGAAAAACTGGAGGAAATACGTAGATCTTCCCTCCAAAATAAGAAAACTGTGAGTCAATCGGTACAAACCAGCAATCAAACGCTGGATAGAGAGAGCATTAAAGGGATACGCAGACCCAGTGCTGAAATGATAAGCAAAACAAGTATTCAAGGCTCAAGATCATCAGGCATTAAAATATTACATGATATGAATGAGGAGGAGGTGGGGGAAGTAGAGGTAGGTGAAGAAGAGTCGGATGATCAGGGTAGGGCAAGCATTCGAGTTACTCAACAAACAGAACGGGATTCCCTTAAATCGAGCAATAGAAGTTCAAAACAAACAGAAGAAGATCGGCGTCAATCAAGTGTTGTAAGTTGGCAGCAAACGGAGGATGATCTTCGGAAGTCTAGCATTCAAAGTGAAAATGAAATAGAACAAGAATCGCGTCGACCAAGCATTCAAAGTTCACATGGTAAAGAGCGTAGCTCGCGTAATACAAGCGATCAAAATTATCAACTTTTAGATAGTGGTTCCGGTAAAACAACTATTCAAAGTAAACACGAAACAGAGCGTGACTCACGTAGGCAAAGCATTAGAAGCACACGAGAAATAAGCGAAGATTCTCAAAGACAAAGCTTTCAAAATATACCGGAAGTGGAGTCTTCCTCGCGTAAATCCAGTACACGGAGTGTTCAAGAGAAAGAACAGATAAGTAGGTCAAGCTCGGCTAATGTTCAGGAATTAGGGGATGACTCACGCAGTCAAAGTGCGCAAGAGACAGAAGTCTATTCGCGTGGCCCCAGTGTACAAAGTGTGCAGGACGGAGAGGATAGTTCTCGTAAACAAAGTACCAGAGGCTCACGAGACACCACTGGTGAGTCAAGGAAAACAAGCACCAAAAGTACAGAGTACATTGATGATGAATCTAGCAAACCAAGCTCGAAAGGTCCACAGGATATAGTGAGTGGTTCTGGAAAACAAAGTACTGCAAGTTCACGTGACAATATTGCTGAGTCGAGGAAATCAAGCACTAGAAGTCTACAGGATATGGCTGATGAATCTGACAAACCAAGCTCTAGATATACACAGGACATAGTGAGTGGTTTGCGCAAGGAAAGTATTGCAAGTTCACATGACAACATTTCTGTATCACGGAAATCAAGCACTGGGGGGACACAGAATCTGGATGATGAATCGCGCAAACCGAGCACAAGAAGTACCCAGGACATTGAGAGTGGGTTTCGAAAAGCAAGCACAAGAAGTACTCGAGACATTGATAACGAGTCTCAAAGAACAGACCGTAGAAGCACACGAAACACAGAGAGTGAGGAGCGAAAGTCGAGCATTCTAAGTGGACATGAAAAGCTTGAAGAAGTGTATGATCAGTCTGCTTCGGACAGTCGAGAAGAGTTGTTAAGTAAAAAATCAACGGATACGGTGTATGATGGCTCTGAAGAGTTAAAATTAACAAAGCGCAGTTCAAGCAAAAAGAGTGAAGGACATGAGAGTCAAAAGAGCCGCACTAAAGACAGTGAAATGATCCACGAAAATGGGTTAGCATCGCCAGATAGACGTATGTTCGATTCCACATCTGTATGCTCACCAGAATGCAGTCTATCTTTGGCAAAGTTATCAAAATATAGTTCCATTGTATCCCAGCCATGTTCCGCTGAATTTCACGGAGATGCCGCTCCCGGGTGTTGCAAAAAGACTAGTGCTGGAGAATCTCCAAGACATTTGTATAGCAACATTCTCAATGACGTCGCCGATCGTGATTTCCGAGCTAGTGACAGGCAAAGTCATGAGACAACGATTTCAGGGTCTCATACAAGTTATCGCCAAGAGTCTACAAAACAATCAAACACCACAAATTTATCGGGGTCTTTTAAGCGCTCGATTCATACTCTATCCCCAGAATCCATTAAACAATCCTATAACACCATTCCAGGAGGTTCGATAGAGCAATCATGTGGTTCTTGTCAATCTGGTTCCATAAGAAAATCACATGGCAGTATTCAAGAAAGTTCAATGAAGCAATCATATGGTACTTACCCATCCGGTTCTGTAAAACAATCATATGGCACTATTTACGACGGTTCAATGACGAAATCGTGTGGTTCTTGCCAATCCGGTTCCATAAAACAACCATATGGCAGTATTCACGAGGGTTCAATGAAGCAATCATGTGGCTCCTGCAAATCCGGCTCCATAAAACTATCATATGGCAGTATTCAAGAAAGTTCAATGAAGCAGTCATATGGTACTTACCCATCCGGATCCGTAAAACAATCATATGGCAGTATTCAAGAAAGTTCAATAAAGCAGCCATATGATACTTATCCACCCGTAAAACAATCATATGGCAGTATTCACGACGGTTCAATGAAGCAATCATGTGGTTCTTGCCAATCCGGTTCCGTAAAACAATCATATGGCAGTGTTCAAGAAAGATCAATGAAGCAGTCATATGGTACTTACCCATCTGGTTCCGTAAAACAAACATATGGTATTATTCACGAAGGTTCAATGAAGCAATCACATGGCTCTTATCCACCAGGCTCTGTAAAACAATCATATGGCAGTATCCCACAGGAGCCTTTCAAGGAATCATGCAGAGGCAGTCCTCCCTGCTTTTTCAATCAATCATATGGTGAAAATTTTCGAGGTTCAATAAAGGCAAGGTCCCCATCAGACCACGATGTCATTTTACGATCTAAAAGCAGCAGAGGTAGTGGATATTTGAGAGAATTCAAATCCGAGAGATCAGCCAGTTCTCGTCCATTAGGTAGAAAGTGCTATGAGAGTCCTTTGTCCTCGCCGTGTTCAACAGTGGATCATCGTGTTAGTAGCGAATACAGGAAACCACAATCATTCCTGAATTCCACAAGCGGCGGTGAGAGTCAAATGAGTAGCCCACCACGTATCCATGGTATATGTAATAAAGAACAAGAGCATAAATCAGCGCACGTCAACGGCTTCAGCACTGCTTTGCCTTGCAACTCTCGAAAATCCAGATTGCAGAAAAGTAGCCAGTCCCATTTCCGACACCGTTCTGCAGAACATTCAACAAGCCGCTCTGTACAGGATGACGTTTTATCTCCACGAAAATCTCATTATCTCCAAAGAGTTGAACAAAACCGGATATCTGGAATCCCAAAATGTCATGGTTTTTCCCCGGCTGATTTTGATGAATGTAAATGGATAGAGGACATGCTCGTTAAATGCAAAGCTGGTAATATGCAATATACCAGGACACCGAGCGCAACCCGACGAACCTATCCTAAATCTTACGTGTCCCAAAGCAAACAAAGTCGTCTCTCGGGAAATTATCCAGATGCTGAAAGAGTGATAACTCGGGGGAGAAGAACAAGTCCTAGATATTACAAGCGTTCGGCGTCCTTTTCAAAGTATTCAAGTCGATGTTCAAATGCTGGGGAATCGGATCGATCGAGGTCAAAGCAGTTAAGCACTAAGTCAGATCATTCGGCAAGATGGAAACCCGAGAAAAGTAGCAATGAATCGGGCAGTACGACAGCGACGGATTGCATAGAGGGATCTAATGTACTATACAGTCGTTTGTCAACAGATGAATCTCAGACACAAGAGCAAACTGCAACAAAATCATGTGACGGACATCAACGTGAGGAGAGAGAAATAGCATCTGAAACAACTATAACAGGCCATGACAATGAAGATTCTTGCACTGTGTCTTGTGAATCAGAAGGTTCTGAAACAACAGAAATAGATAGAAGTGAATATGATTCCCATGGAGGCTACTCTAGCGACTGCTGTGATGCAGGAGACACCGGCTTCCATGAACCACCACCCAAACTCAGAGGCAGAATCATTCTCAAAAAACCTGATAAGTTAAAAAACACCGAAATTTGTTTTCAAAACATGAAGATTAAAATGGAATGCCGCAGTCACGATGATTATCCTCAGGAACCTTCTCATAGAGATTTTGTTTCACGACGATGTGAAGCTAGAGACAGAACGTCAAACAGACGCAAACATCCCGAGAGCGATTCTGATAAAGGAACCTCCTTTTCACAACCAATATATATTCCCGATAGGATGCACTGCATTAATCCACATCACGAGAGTATGCTGGGAATGAAAGAAGGTAGAAACTTAACAATGTCCCAGAAAATGATTGATCTTCCAAGTGAAACAGAAAGTGGTAAACTAGTTTCAGGTCTTGGGAAGATAGAATTCCCGGAGAAATATCAAGATCACATGAGGATGAGACTGCTTCCAGAACAGAAGATTGACCAATTCCAGCAAATTATTACACCTGAGCAGCCAATTTCAATACGTACCGGTGAATCGCAAAAATCGCCAACAGGATATTTTGATGACAATGAAGTCTATGTTAAAAATGTTGTAGGAACAGGGCATCATTTTTATTCCAGTGATATAGCAACATCCATGACAACATCTCAAGTTCAGGCTGAGTTTGACGAGATCCATAACTTTGGAAAAACCTTGTTCGATGAGGATATGATTTACAAGAGAAAGACAGATCGACAAATAAATGCCAGCGTGCAGTCAAAAGAGAATAGTTCTCTCTTTGACACCGATTTTGATGATATTACATCCGACCAATCAATTATTTTCTGGCCAAAAGACAAAAATGCTTCGGCTTCCGGAAACAATAATCAGTCATCATTGACTAATCAAGAAGAATGTGATCAAGGGCAAACATGCTACAGCAATGGAATTAAGGAAGCTATCAAAACGTTCAATGCAAATCTCCTATCTTTATCTAAAAATGAGCCAATGACTGAAACTGTTGATCTTGATCATATCAGATTGATCCCAAACATAGTACAACCTCAACACAAGGAAATGTTTTCAATAGGGGACTTTATTGATCCCTCGGAGGCGACCAAGGATGATCCTAAAATTGTTTGCGAGAAAATTAGAGAGAACAGCTATCGTGCTCTGATGTATGCATCGACTATGGCAAAAATACCCCCATTTAAAACATTTCGTCTCTCTAGTGCTGACTTTACTAGCAATGAAGAATCTATTGACAGTACAAGTCTTTGCTTGAATGAAGATTTTGAAGACAAGAGTGCGGATTCAATATCATTAATTCCTAACAAACATGATGTAGGAACACAAGTGAATCTACCAAAAGATTTTTCACATTTAAAAATAACGGCCTGTGAATTGCATTCTTACGACGCACAAAGAGATAAACTATACTCTCCCAATTCATCAACAGAGACAGGGAATTTCGAAAATGGCGTAAAAAGTGAAGACAAAGATAGTGACGTATTAAGTCTAGCTTCAAATTTGATCAATTCCGTTGTCCAGAGTAAGTCTCAAGATAGGTATTTTAAGAGACTGCGCGAATTTGAGAAAAACAGCAGGAAAACTTCACTGTTCAGCAATGAAGATCTTGATTACTTGCGATTTGATAAATTAGAAAAAGAAAGAAATGAGCTATACAATGACGACTACACTTTAGACAGTCAATCCACGTCAGACTCTACTGATTTCAAGCACCTCCAACACAATTCCTCTGACTTTCCGTTTGATAAAAAGCTATTTGTTAACAACGAATCTTTCCACGATCCCTTTCTTAGTCCGGCAGATTATTCCTTTGCCGGTAACACTGATTCTTTAGGAAAGGACGTTGAGTGTGTGAGTTCTCGTTCGTATACAAGTTATTTTGTCAACCACGAGCTCGACTTTGACCTTTGTAATGAGCAGGTTCAAGCTGAGCAGGCTGCTGATATTGAAATGTTGAATGGAAGCGACCACTCTTCGTTTTGCTCTCACATGGATGATATAGCTAAAACTGAATATACATATTGTCCTTTAAAAGAAAAAACTTATCGTCGTAAAAAGAGCAGACTGTCGCTAAAGCACAAACCAAAAGATGAGATTAGTTTTCCCGACGAAAATAGTTTCAATCCTTCACAATTTGTTAAGGAATGCCTTGAAAAAGAAATAGAATACGCTATTGAAAAGGTTTATTATGAAACATATAATACAATGAGTAGTAATATTTTTGAATGTGGTATCAACTATGCAAGTAGCAACAACGTCAACCAAAGTCCAATTGTTGACTGCAGCCAAGCTAAACCGGAAAATAACGACTGGTGCAAAGGAATTGACAATGAAGAAGAATCTTGGAATGAAGAATCTCTTTTGAACTGGGTGAAAGCAAAGTTACGCCAAGAGATAGGGAAGCTTGTGTCGCGCTTTGACTGGTCAGCAATTAGCAAGGAATGTGAGAATGTGAGAAAGTCTTCATTGAAAGGTTCATCTGTTGATTTCTGCAACACCGGGCCCTTTAGTTCGCAATGCTGTAAGATACAATTCAAAGGCATTTCCTGCTCTAGTGATTCCTGTGGTTGTCTCTCAAGCCAGGAGATCCCGTGCAAAGACATAATACAGGATCGAAATTTGTCTCATATCAATAAAACAAATCCAAGCAATTGCAAGAGATGCCAAGATTGCAACCAGAAACCAAAAGGTGCATGTCAGCAAACATGTTTACAAAAAAACGAACATTCCAAAGTAGAATGCAGGCACTCGTCGGATGTGGATAACGGTCCCTATTATGAGACCACTGAGCCCAAAAAAGATCAATATCAAGTTCCAGATTGTAACCGTTCATACACATATTTTTCAAGGGATTTAGAGAAGAAATGTTGTGGAGAAAACGGTCTAAGTAAGGTGTGTCCTCCTCGGTCGATAAGCAATTGCGGATATAATGCGGGAAATAAAAGAAAGGAAAGTAGTGTCGATTTTTTTCCAACATGGTCTGAAAAAAAACATCAAAACATAGAATGCTTTCGCTCTTCAAATCTTGAATCGCGGTATGATAAGTGGTTGAAACCGCAAGATGAATCAGCAAGATGTACTTACCGAAAAAGTAGATCCCAAACCTTTCTTAACGCAATATCCTCAGATACAAATGTTTTGTCACCAACGTACTGTCACAGTGCAGGTTCATTAGCGGCAGCTGCTAATCTATCAATGCGCTACAAACCACGTCGTTGTGGACCGGCCTGCTCAGAGGGTGACAAGCGTAATTTTCGAGAGGCAAGAAATGGATACATTCCTTTCCTTTCGAATGAATATCGGACTTTCAATAAATTAGGAGTTGCTAACATAACCGGACACATACCCGTCACAAAATCCAGTTCGGCCATCCACCAATCAAAAGACTATAAGTCCTCATTCATGAGGAGTAAAAATCCGCCTATCAACGCATGGAAGACTAAAATATACGATTCTCTAGCATATATGAATGATCCAGCAGACGCTTTTGTGAGAATGTATCTTTCAATGGAATCAAGGTCTCGAAATTGCAGAGAAGGCCATCATGTATCTGACATGGCGTCTACAATTGACAAGAACATTACCTATGGAGCGAGAGCCGCAAATCTTTTCCTCAAATCGCTAAATAGAATAAATATCGATAAGCATGCGATGAGTTCTGATTCGTATGTTAAACCTTTAGATACTGTCAGTCGCGACTGGGGGAAGCTGCTGAGAGCCTCTCACGTTGATACAAATCCCAACATCCATTTGAATTGTGCCAATGACCAGACTTCGAAACCTGCCAAATACGATATTCTCTATAATAGGTGGATAAAGTCTTTGCATAATGAGAAAAATAAATCAAGACCCTCCCATACTGGTAGGTATGGCTTAAGTCATTCATTTACCAACCGGAACTGGAATCAAAATGCAAACAATGGGTCTTACGATTCGCCTCCTAATGAAAGTCTGTCAAACAGCAGTGATGAATCTGACGATGGTATGATCGTAGACAAAGTACCTTTTGTCAACATGTGTCTCTCTGATGTGGCATCACATCGAGGCATCAATCGTTCCGAGGCTGTATTGGATCTTCCGTCTTTGTGCGGAAGCGAACTAATCAATAACCCACGGGAAAGGGGATCGTTTTTATCTAATTTGAAACATTGGAAGAACAGAGAGAAAAAATATAGTGAGCCCCATTCGGAGCCCATTTACCAAACGTCACATTTCCGAAACAAAAACGAGTTTTCCGTTTGTGCGCGAAAGAATTTGAATAGCAGTGGGAATGTAATGCATACCTTGTCACGGGGTGATCTTGTAAAAGAAGAGATTGATGATAATTTTGATGGAAGTGAGGAAGATTACCATTCTGCTGAGGAAGACATGACACCATTTCCACCGAGATCATCTGAAGTGGATGCCCAGGACACTCGTTACCTGAACCCTCACCGTATGGCGGACATGTGTAACCACAGACATTGCTCTTTAGCAGATGATTGTAGCCGAATGCAATTGCACGACTTATGTCGCAACTGTAGTTGTCTACTGAAATATTGCCAAGGAATGAAAAGAGAGCTAAAATTGCAATACAGTAAAATAATAAGCAACAATCTCAACAACACAACCGAAGCCATGTGCTTTTCTAATAATCGTTCTGAACAAGAGGACAGAAACATTCCCTTTCCATTCTACACAAAACTGTCAGAAAAGGGTCGAGGTCAGCCAAAAATATTCAAAATCGGTGGGGGTGGCAATGAAAAACACATGCCAAATACTATAAAAGATTTTATGAACTGGTACGCAAGTGACGACGAGGTAGAGGATTTGAATGCAGTCCAGTATGTTGGCGGCAACGAACAAAATATGGCCCAATTTAGGTGTCTAAACAAAAGCGAAAAAAATGAGAATTGCACTGACGCAAACAATACAAACAAAGTTTCTCCTTCAATTAAGGAAGACCCAACAGCGCATGGAGATGTTCAAACTACTAAGATTAAAAACAAGAATGTGATTTCTAACTGTGAAGGGAAAAGTGAGTTACAACACATCAATGCTTTAGATGCTTCTAGCTCTTCATATGAAGATACAGACGATGACGATGAACACGATCTTACAAGCATCGAAAACTTGGGGTACCGAATGCTCAAAGGGTTAGTGGACAGCAAGTTTCATGGTGAACGGAACAAAGGTGCCAAAGAATCCAAGACCCGCCATAGTTATCGAGAAACACTACAAAGGAGCAGAGCTCCATTCAAACGGAAGGTGTCGAAACTTAAAAGATCCCGAGCTATAAGCAGGTTTATCAACGACGCAACTTCAATCGCAAAGGACAAAGCGCATAGATTATACCACAGAGACGAATCTCGTGGAGATGTTTCAGATTCTACGTCTCTTGAAGACATCCAAGTTCCTCAAGTCGATAAAGGAAGAGTCCGATTTGCTTGCGATAAGAACGGGGAGTGGGCGGAGGTTGGTCGTGGTAGCTATGGATGTGTCTATCTCGGCTTGCTTGACAGTGAGATAGAGGTAGCGATCAAGGATTTCTACGAGTCTAACAGCTACGACCACGTTATTCACGAGGCAAGGATGCTTCTCTTTCTGCAAGGAACTGGCATTACCCCTAAGTTTTATGGTTTAAGGAGGCGATTCGATGCAACAAAGCAACCCGGTGAATATTGTATCATTATGGAGTATTTCGGAGACGGCAAAACGCTTTTTAATGTTTTATCGGAGAAGATTGAGCTAACAACGGTTGAGTGGCTGGACGTTCTTGGACAACTTGTGGCTGGGTTAAGGTTGATCCACCGTCGGAATGTGCTCATCAACGATCTTAAGGCAGATAACATCTTGATTGACCTCAATAGCGGTTAGTAAAAAAACTTATTTGATAATGATAATGAATATATAAAAATATGAATAGACGCTGATTATTTATATAATTCCTATATGCTCCTATGTGGTCACTCGCCTTCAGATCAAAAAGTCCTGGGTTCGAGTCCCTATCTAAGTGGTACTTAGTTGCGTCCTTAGAAAAGATTATTTGCGAGTCCTCTCTAAGCGGCACTTAGTTGCGTCCTTGGAAAAGGTAATTTGCTTACATTATCTCACTGTACTCATGAGTAAAATAAGTACCTGGTCGTGACAGCATTGCTTCTGTCAGAAAAAATTGTAATATCGCTTAACAGGCTTCATGCTTTGTCCTACATGTTAAGTGTTGATGTTGGCTAAGGACCCATTGTACAGCGCTTTGAGCACGTTTATAGGACATTGCGCGATATAAAAGCTCATTTTCTTTTCAAATATTACATTAATTTGTAGAGTTATGCAACACAGACAAGAGGTTGATCATTCATTACGCATTCCTCCAGAGCTAACAGACCTCTCGATGTTTGTAGCGGTAAACTAATGCGATTGTTTAACCACCCTGTGGACAAGACGAGAGTCAATCTCAAATAACTTTCCAACAGATAATTTAAAAAGATTAAATTAAAATTATACCAGATGATTTGACAAGCCAAGCTCTAATTTATGCTGCTACGTGGCAATGGGAGTATGACAGAAAATATAACATCGACTGCACCTAAGACTAAGATGGACACAAGTCCCAAGTCACCTTAGTTTGTGGAGCGAGTGCTCTACAGGACATGCTAACTGGGAACCTTTCTAGTAAATGTTGTTACTAAAAAACTATATTTCGTTTCAAAAAGAAAGCGAGCGCGTTTGGCGTATATTTTTTAAAATAGTGTGCGTGTTCGATTGAAAGATGGCAATGTTACTCCAATCCAAGAGAAAATAACACGTTATGAATTCATTTTTCCGAGACAACTAATCAATCCATTCATGAGTAGATTATTAACACCATTTAAAAACTCAGGAAAAACCCAGTCACTCTTAATTCAAAACGTACCAGCCTTACAAGTACCCACTGTTCACCACATTTTTTCATAATATGTAAAGCACGAATTCACCATTTCAGAACCTTGTGAACAAAATTACATCAAAATTTCACACTCCATAACATTTACAATTATTTTCAGTAGGGTATTGTCTTTTTTTTAATCCTTTAAAACAATTAATTTCTATATGTAAATCAGAGCATTGCAAAACATTGCTATAAAACTGTCTAGTAATTTCGCAATAAAGCAAATGAAGAATATCTATTTCACAGCATTGAAACTGTCGGTGTTATTCCGTCATGCATGGCAAACTCTCAAAAAGCTAAACCCTGAAGCTCGTCAAACAAAACAGCCACCCAGATTGCAGCAAAAGAAAAAACAATAACAAAGGCCTTAAGGACGTCATCTTCGTTCTATCTATAGCACAATCAAAATCCATTTTCCTTTCTCAATTCATGTCCAATCCATTCCATCTTTTCCTCATTACCATTGCACTGACAATCTCCGTTTTTGCCAATTTCCTCACTTTCTCTGCTGAAGACCACTATGTGAAAAACGAATGCTTTGCAGTCTGATGTTTATTTTGCTCGGCGTCACTATCATCAGACACCATTAGCAATAGTATTTTTTCACTTCTACTAGAGTAAAATTTGCTGCCACAAATAGTTATTACAATAGAGGGCATTATATTATGTTTGTAGCAAGTAAATTCTATCCCCTTGTACGAAACATGGTTTTATGAAAATTTTTAATGCATATTTTTATATTATACTAGATTATATTGTCTTATAAAAGATTTGAATAATTAAAATTTATATATTTTGTTTAACATTTCCATAAAATACAGCCAGGAAAACCATCAGGTACATTGACGTCGGCATGGCAACGTACAAACAAGGCCTGACCTTTCAACTCCCCCAGAATCAAATGGGAAAGTACAACTTCCTCGCTCCCGAAGTTCGCTACGGTCTCCACACGTCCAAGCGGTCGGACATCTACAGCCTGGGTTACATGTTGGACCAGATTCGTCGGGTGGCGGGCAGCGCACTCAACGGTTTGGAGGGTCTAGTTAACCAGTGCATGAGGGAAGATCCTAGGAAGAGGCCTTACATAGATGAAATTGTTAGCAAGGTGCACAGGTTTGTCCAAACCACCCACGTCACCAGACCGATTCCTACAAGAACCTGCATTCCTATGTCAAATAGCGTGTAAGATACTATTTTTTATCGTTTGACACATCAATGAAATTGACAAGGAATTAGTTGATATATGTAAAATCTATGATAATGGAGAATTTTAAAAAATTATTTAGATCTGTTAGTGTGGCTATTTTAAGATATGAAATATTTACAATATTATCATTATTATTACTATGAATTTAGTAGATCAAATGAATTTTGGTGAAATTATTTTGGGTGGGGAGTAATTGTTTATATATTCTTAGTTAAATATCTATTTCTCGGTTGTTGTTTGTTTTAAATCACGGAATGTAATTTCGATGAGAGCAGTCACGCTACTTAAATTTCTTTTTTTTTTGTTTCGTGTGGAGGAAAAAAAGGGCCCAAATCTAGAACCTTTTTAAAAAAGATGTTATATCGTATATTTCTTATTTATCAGGCATATTTCCATC
Organism: Berghia stephanieae; assembly: GCF_034508935.2. NCBI lineage: Eukaryota > Metazoa > Mollusca > Gastropoda > Nudibranchia > Aeolidiidae > Berghia > Berghia stephanieae. Next base: position 38,196,578 of record NC_088363.1, read on the forward strand.
TGATAAGATCTATAAACTAACAATAACAATGAGTTGGTAATATATCATCTTTTGTATGTTACAATTATTGAAGTACATATGTTATTTAAATGTTAGCATTGGCGTAAATTAGAGCGACTGAAAACAATTATTTTAAAGCTAAGATCATAATCTTAAAAACCAGCCATCATTTTTGGAGTCAAATTCAGACAGATAATGATTTCAGGAAGCAATGGATCTGTCTTTTTTTATTTTACTTACATCAGTTAACAAATTCAACCAAAGTAGCGAAAGTAAGAAATGAACATCAGTCTATGAAATCAACAGTTTCGTTGTATGAAGATTCTTTCCCTGTCTATAAGGTCTGAATGAATACATTATCAAATTAAACAGACTTTTACCGACGAGTTCATATTTGCAGATCTGATAACCAAACTCATTGTTGGCTTATTTTTTGTAATGAAAACCAATGCATAATATCGTCCATTGCAACAATGTTAAAACAGGCCCATAATTGCGTTGGGTAATTAGACCTGCCAATATGTGCACCTAGGCTTTTACCAACTGCAACGGTTTTGTGACTTATATATTAATATTAATATATATATATATATATATATATATACTTGTAAATTAAATTTTAAGAATATTTTAGAATATTATAGATACTTGGTATATTCTATATTTATAAAATTTATATCTCAAATGAATGTAAGTAAGCATGAGTCAGTGATAAGATTCTCGTCTGGAAGAATGAACCTAAATAAACATTTCGCCTGTTACAGTCACGAAACCCACCCCTACCTTTCATCACTTTTATATATTTTGAAATGTCTTTTGCCCGTGGATGACTATGCTCGTTATTTTTGTTTCAATCTTTTGTTCAGTCACCAAGGATGATCACGGCTCGCTGTGGGGTCGGGTGGCATAACACTCGCCTTTGAATAGGAAGGTCCTGGGTTCGAGTCCCGATTAGGCACAGTTGTTGAGTCCTTGGAAAAGGCTCTTTAATCACATTCTCTCTCTGTACTCAGGTATAGAATGAGTACATGGCCGTTAACAGCGATGTCTCTGTCGGAAAAAAAATATTGTATATCGCCTACCAGGCGTTATGTTCCGTCCTACATGTTAAGTGTTGCTGTTGGCTGGGGACCCCTTGTAAAGCACTTTGAGCACGTTTAGTGGATATTGCTCTATATAAAAGCTCAAGATTTTTTGTTTGTTTGTTTTTTATCACAGGAATAAATGTTAGCAATCATGGAGGTTTAGTCGCACTTTTATCATTCAGAGAAAAACGCATTTTTAACATCCAGAGAAAAACGCATTTTTAGCATTCAGAGAAAAAAGCATTATTAAATAGAGAAAAATGCAATTTTATCAGTCAGAGAAAAACGCATATTTATCAGTTAGTGAAAAACACATGTTTGGGTTTTTTTTTATTTTGGACTGAAAGTTTATCTTATAGTACAATAACCGACTTTCAGTATTTTGAAACTTCAAAATTTCTCTGTTGATTTTTTTTTTAAAGTGTCGAATAGATTGTGTGTCAGTGTTAACTCATAATCTATCTAGATGTGACTGTCTAGCAAGATTTTGAATGCTATTTCCACCTCCTCAAACAGCATTATTTTTAGTATGTTGTGGTAAGAATAACCAAGCAGCATACACCATCGCTACTTTTCCATATTTTTGTTCTCGAGTAGTAGACATACCTGTATTATTATTGACTGATAGCTCTCAGTCGACATGTACCTATTTGCAGGTCTAATAACCAATTCATTATGGGCTCATTGTTGTAATGGAAATCTCGACAACAACAAAATGACGCAAAATATTATTGTCCATTACAACAATGTTAACCCTCCCTAACCATCAATAGGAAAATCGTCACATTCGTTACGATGAAACCAACAATTTTCTTATTTATATTGACTTTGTACATCATAACATTTAAAGAAAATAAACAGTGTGTTGTAGAGCACGTTTTGCTAAAGAAATTATGTATTGCAAGAACTTACTGCTATTATCTCTGAGTGATAAAAAAATCTATTTTTGTGTTAGTTGGGTGTGAAGTTTTGGGGAATATCCTGAAAAGGGCTGGTAAGGAGAGAGTTAAACTAGACCCATAATGGCGTTCGAATGTCAGACTTGCATATAATATATACACGTCAATCATATTCCTTGCTTCGAATGGAAAAAGAAAAGTAGAAAATTCGTGACTCATCATATCAAAAGGCATTGTGTGGAGATGTGATCTAGTGGCTTGGCACTCGCCTTTGGGCCGGGGTCCGAGTCCCGCCACCATGAGTGACGCTTTGTTGAGTCCTTGGAATAGGCTCTTTACTCACATTCTTTTATTGCATTCATGTGTGAATAAATGGTTACCTCATCGTTAACAGCGTGATCTCTGTCGGAAAAATAATGATAATATCGCCTATCAGGCGTCATGTATCGTTCAACGTGTTAAGTGTTGCTATTGGCTATGTACCTTTTGTAAAGCGCTTTTTAGCACGTTTAGTGGACATTACCCTGTATAGATCCTCAAGTTTTAAGAAAAATTATTCTAGATTTAGATGGTAGACATTTTACTCATTGCCAAAAAAATAAAACTTGACTTAACTTTTTTTTCTTTTCCGATTTATTTATTTATTTAGAAGAAATATAAATCCTTAACTCTTTCCTTACCAGCTATTTGTAGAGTTTCCCCCGAAAATTCACACCCTCCCAACACAAAAATAGACTTTTCTTACTCAAACAAAAAAGTAACAAGTGAGCTCTACAACACAGCGTTTAGTATTTATAGTTGTAATCAAAGCATTTCTTTACATTTTGTGATGTATAAGAGAGATCAGAATGAGAAAATTGTCGGTTTCATCGTAACGAATGTGACGATTTTCCTATGGTTGGTAAGGAGAGGGTTAACCAGTTCAATTATGTCTCTGGAAAGACAAGTATTTCGAAATTTGGCCAGAATACTCGTCTTGGGGTTTTTTGACCTTTTGCGTTTTGGGCTTGAATTTAATAGAGTGTCTGCACATTGTCATTAGTTCCGATCTTTTGTTTAAGGTGCTATTGTTTCTGTGGTTGTGTAATAATATTTCGAGTTTCTCTGTCAAGCACAGGTTGCATTTTCTAGCATACATATATATATATATGTAACGAGGTGAGAATAAATGAATAAATAATTCGCTCCAAGAAACTGTCGAGCACTCTACGTGGTTTCAGCTAACTCACCTCAATCATATATATATATATATATATATATATATATATATATATATATATATATATATATATATATATATGTGTGTGTGTGTGTGTGTGTTATATAAATTTCTGGTAACCTATCACACCCTAACTCGCTTTGCAATGCGGCCCTGTGGTAAATGTCTGTGTTATTCCAGCTTTCCCTTTGACATTGACTTTAAACAGGATTTTCTCCTCGGGGAAGGTATTGAGGGCGACGTGTACAAATATACAGGTCTGACATCCGAACCCACTTATGAGCCTGATTTAACATTGTTGTAATGGGCAATATTTTGCGTCTTTTCTTTTTTTTTTAGATTTCCATTACAACAATGAGCCCATAAGGAATTGAGTTATCAGTCAGACCTGTAAATAAATGCACGTCGATTGAGGCGATTTCTTTAAAAATAAATTTTATGTTAGATGCCCATAAACATCTTAAACTTTTACAAAAGTTTCAAAAGTTATTCCTCGCGAGATTTGAATGCATGAAGAGGCGGAGGTCATCAACCACACTGGTGACGTGAGGAGAATCATTGAAAACCGATTTGTGTGATAAGAGGGGTGACTCTCGAGTTGATAAAACTCCATTTAAAAATTCACCCATCATTTCCCTGTTGTATTCTGAAAAATGGACATCACTTTTTTCAAAATTTTGGCCAGAAAAGTCGTCCTCCAAATATCAATCGATTAAAATTACCCTCGTCTTGACAAAATCTCTCAAATCTGGGATTTCGTGAATTCCCAGGTTTGAGAATTGTTGCCATGACGAAGATCATTTTAATCGATTGGTAATTGGAGGACGAGTTTTCTGGTCAAAATTCTTAATACGTGTTGCTTTTCTTTGTTTCTTAAAGTACGACACTATCGCCGGTAGCTTTAATACAATGTAGGACAATGAAAAAAGGCATTTGTTAATACATGTAACCCACCGTATTTTATAACAGCCCTTTACACACGGCACCAAAAGTCGCGCTGAAACTGAACATTTAGCAAAAAATGCCCTGGTTTCTGTGATCTAGCCTGAACGACGGTACTGCTTGACGATTACAGCTGTCACTGATTATTTTAATTATTATCTCTGCAGGCGACTGAATAAGGGGAGAATACTTAGTTGAAAAAAAACATTATATAACGCATTTTAAAATTATGATGTGATTAAATGATAAAATTATGAGTAACTTTTTCTCAATGTACTTTAAGATCCATCTTTCTTCTTTTAAACTGCTTTTAAATGAAGAAATAATATCATCCAGAAATAAATTATTAGGATATGAATTAAAATGGCATTTAAAATTTAGTGCTTTACCAAACTACATTACGTCACCGCACAGACTTGATTTTGTACGCTATGTGATAGTTAACATGTTCTATTTTATCATAGTGAAAACAGAATTGCCAGTTAAACAATGGTGATTGAGTTATGGGCATTTGAAGTGAAATCGGCTATAATCCTTGAAAGTGAATGGATGTTACGGTACTGACAAATTTATAATTTGAATTAAGTCTCTATATTGTTACATACAATCCTTATTAGTCTTTTAAAACCATACATATCCTAAAGCCAATATTCATCACGGGTTCTCTATCGTTTAAAGGACACCAACAATTGCTTGCTAATCTTTAGATAAGACAGTGGTATATATATATATATATATATATATATATATATATATATATTATAATATATATATATATATATTATATATATATATATATATATATATACATATATATATATATATATATATATATATATATATATATATATATATATTATATATATATCGCAAACAATATCTGATCAAACAATCCCAGCTACCAAATCCTCCTCGTTGGGCAAAAATCAGAAGAAGAAAAACCTTTACTGCATCCGCGATTAATATTGCAACTTTTTTTTTGTAAGCTTAATACTCTGTCTTTATCCATGTTAATAAGTTAATAATAGTCGAATTCCACATATATATTTCCACTCGTTGTCCTGTTGACATATTTATATACTATTTGCATTATCGGTGATGTGGAGATGATTTCCGGCTCAACCTCTCACAACTGATAGACTAGTGTCCGATCCAGAGGGTAACTAGTGATTTCTACCGTAATACTACAGAAACAAGGATAAACTCCGTCTCATGTATCCGATGGTTATAATGACTACTATTTTTCAATGTAAATTGAAAAGAAACCCGAATCTCTCGGGTGCTAAAGTAATATATGGAAAGAATGTCAAATGCTAAAAGCTTTTCAAAGACAAGCATCGCATCATAATGACCGACACTGACATGAGGGATGATTTAAAAAAAATGAAATAAAAGATTAAATCTAGCTGTATTCATTATTATGCATTTTCACTACACCCAAAACTGCAATATCTGACGAATCTGCTGGTCGAAAGAATTATTAAGTCAGTCAAGCCATTATACTTTGCACTGTATTAAGAGTATTAAAAAACAACTCCCTTAACCAACTATTTTGGATTCAATGATTATTTACTATTGATTTGGGGCAACAATTCTCCGCTATACTTTGCTTACTAGCACGGGTAGGTTCGTGAGGAATGGATATCATTCAACTTTACAAGCATGTAACTGTTCAAGAAATTAATTGCACTGTAATCTGCATTCATTTATCTTTCTTTTAAGCCCAAAACATATTTGGTGTACGGTGACATTATTCCTTATTTAAAGACTTTATTTAACAAAATCTAACTTTTTAAGGTTATCTTACAATTTGTATGTCTAGACTCTATACTGGTCTATGGTTTAACAATCAACGGCAACAAAAATTTGGTAGCATAATAACATTTGGTTTTATCTCGTTTTGTTAACACCAAGAACAAATCTTTAACATAACATAATTTTAAAGAGTGATTCATTAAAGACACCAATAAAATTGGCATATCGCTAAAAAAAAAAATCCGTCAAAAGTGGTCGTACAGATAGACAATGAGGTCAATCAGGGGTCAGATAGTTGCAGAGGGTAGAGGTTTAATGACTTTTGGAGTTTCAGCTAAATGTGCATTCGTTCGGTGCCGTGTTTACTCTTCATCTTAGTAAATAAACCAGTTAAATGTAATGCATAATGACCGCTTACATTTCTTCACCTAGTACCGTAACTTTTTTTTTCCTTTTTTTTTTTTTTTTTTTTTGTCTTTTCGCTCCGTAATGTAATAAAAACAAAGGGGAGTAAAACGGAACAGTGAGATGTTTTGTTTTGTTTTGTTTTTGTTTTTGTTGACGCTTTAAATTAAACTAAAATCTACTTCTACTCTCGACTTACTTAAAATTTATATTAAATCTTCTGATATTTTCATATTTACTGACTTTAACGCTGTAGTGTAATAATACAGTTTTTGACCTATAAAATTGAATATTTCGTAACCTCGGATAGAGCTCTCACAAGGTCATGCTAATTTCTCTATCCGAAAATTAAATAAATAAACTTCCTTTTATTTATCCCATAGGGGAAATTTGTCTCTAGAGTCGATTCCAAGGTAAGACTGGAATAACTCATTTTACACCTGAGCACGGTGAGAGAATGTGAGTAAAGAGCCTTCTCCAAGGACTCAACTATGCGCCGAGCGAGGCTCGAACCCAGGACCTTCCGATCCGAAAGCTAGACCACATTGCCGCACATGTGCTACGAATCCCTTAATTTACAGTAGTACAAATGGCAGTTTATGTTCTAAATGATAAATAATAATAATAATAATAATAATAATAATAATAATAATAATAATAATAATAATAATAATAATAATAATAATAATAATAATAATAATAATAATAATAATGATAATAATAATAGTATCCTTGGGGATGAATAAAAAGAATTTTAATTTAATTTTTTTAAAAATACGGTACTAAGTCACAAAGTGCAAGGACTGAGAAACGTTATCCAATCTTGCTGAAGGTAAATTGGTCACTTACAAAGGTAGATTTTTGTATTATTGTATCCATAAAAATAACGAAATTTTAAAATTTCAAGCTGGCTAAAATAACAATATACATGAGATAACCATCGACGGGTTGCGGATAAGTAAAATGCTAATAGTTCTACACGCTCGATCGATAGTTCCATCACATAAAATTATGTGTAGCCTTTAACGTTGGTAAATTGTGTGAGACCTAATCGCACAATTTTAGTGGTCAAATATTAATAATAATAATAATAAATAATAATAATAATAATAATAATAATATAATAATAATAATAATAATAATAATAATAATAATAATAATAATAATAATAATAATAATAATAATAATAATAATAATAATAATAATAATAATAATAATAATAATAATAATAATATAATATATAATATTATTATTATTATTATTAATATAATAATATAATAATAATAATAATAATAATAATAATAATAATAATAATAATAATAATAAATATAATAATAACAAAAACGCAGAGTGATTTCAACTTATTTCGTTCTATTGTTCTAGATAGATAATTTGTCCGAGCGTGCTTGGTCGAGGGAATGTCACAAATCCCACGTTTTGATTGGTTAATAATCTACTTGTTAATTGATGTAAACGGATTTGAAAAATTATAACTACAACAGGTAATGAAAATAATGATGATGATGATGATGATTATTATTATTTCTCTTCAATTTTTACCGATTTCAAGGATTTACACGTCTTATTTCAATTCAATTTTTATTCAAGGATTTTTGTACAACACGTAAGATACGATTGTGATATTGCTTTAATTATATTTTATACGGTTTCGACATCATTTTTATCGACATTGTTTCAGACTATTTTACAATGTTTCACCAAGACCCCGCCATTTTTACTCGTTCTCACAACCAATTTTTACTGTCGGCTGTCGTTGGACTTTTATTCACCCTGCGCTTTTATTGTTTACAAATTGAAAACACACACTCCTACATCAAACGTGAACACCATTACAATCAACAAAAGATTGTCTGTAAACGGGGTAGTCGACGTAAACAACATGTTATTGAAACAACAGTCCCGCGACGTCCAGTGAACTGTCATCGTTCAACTCGACCACCACAGACGTTCACAAAAATATTGACAAATGACACAAGACCAAGTCATGGAAATCATAACATTTGTATTGGCCATACTAATGCACAATCATCGAGAAACAAGACATTCGATATAATCGATGCCATAGATCAACACGATATCGATATTCTATATATATACTAGTGATCAAAAGAAAGTATACACTTGTTTTACCTACAGAATTTGTATTAAATAGTGTTCTGGGTTATTTAAAACCATTGTGTAATCATAGTACTATCATTTATCTTTCATTTTGTTAGAATTTGTAAGGTTTATGGTTGATTTAGTATGCAGCATTGACTTTTTAAAACACGATCTTCAAAAAGGGAAGTTACAAGTCAAACCATACACTATAATTTTGACAAACAATGGCATTTCAATAAAATTATTTGCGTTCATTTCAATAGAAGTGAAGGTGAATCTAATTCAATACGTAACGAGTATGTCCCCCGTTTTCTCCAATCACAGCATTGCATCTCCTACGTATGGGATTGGTCAATCTGGCCAGCTGGTGTTGAGGAATGTTATCCCAAGCTATTCTTATGGCGTGAAACAGTTGTTGTTCATTTTGTGGGTCTAATGAACGAACTTGGCTGCAAATTATGTCCCACACATGTTCTATCGGATTTCGATCGGGGGATATTGCAGGCCACAGGCTGATAACGTTCACATTATTTGATGCTATAAAATCCCTTGTTACAATTGCTCGGTGGGATGGTGCATTGTCGTGTTGAAGTGAAAATTTAGGATGTTCATGAAACAATGGAATAACATGGGGTTGTAAAATGTGCTGGATGTACCTTGTACCTGTTAGGGATGCATTTACTTGGACTAGAGGTGTCCTATAATCTCTGCTTATTCCACCCCACGCCATCACTTGTCCGTACCCTCTGGGGATTTCAAGACACAAGAATCGTGAAATCACTCGTGTGATCTTCGGTAACAACCGTTTCTTCCAATCACAAAGCATGATTCATCTGAGAAGACGACAAATGACCACGCATGCGCTGTCCAGCGCAGATGAGTACGGCCCACTGTAGACGGGCCAGCCAGAAGAGAACAAATGACCGCGCATGCATTGTGGAGGGCAGATGAGTACGGGCCCACTGAAGACGGCCAACCGGTGATGTGCTCTAAGAAGTTGTCGCATCAACGGACATTTGCAATAATGTCATGCTCTCTAAGTCTGCGACGAACAGTGTGTCGACTAATTCGTGTACCTGGGAACTCTAGCGCAGTTTCAGTCGCCGTCCTAAAACAATCCCGTAGATGTAGAGTGCGTATAAAACGGTCCTCATCTTGTGTTGTTACTCGTGGTCTGCCAGTTCGATCACGGTCCCTTACCGTTTGTGTTATTTCAAATCGATCCACTAAGGAATATACAGTTCTCCTTGTGATATAAAACATTCTTGCGACATTGGTCACAGACTGTCCAGCTTGAAGATGACCAATGGCACGTGCATGTTGTTCTAAACTAAGTCCTGGCATCGCGTAGATTAATGGATGGTATTTTGTATTGTGTTTTCTTGCCTTGAAAATAGTTCAAGAAGACACATATGGCAAAAAATTTAATCTACACACTTCCTGTCCACAGTAAGGGGTTAAAAGGTCATTTTAGCACGTGCACGACGTGGTGGGCGAATTTCAGGTCCAAAACAAAAACATTAACAATCGGTACACAGAAACGCTAATGGTAAACAACTCAGTGGAAAATCATTAGCCTACGTCAACGGATAAAAAAGTAACGACGATTTTAAATGTGTATACTTTCTTTTGATCGCAAGTATATAACTGAATCATGGTAGCGTCAGTTCGGTTATGAACAACCTATAATGAAAGAAATGACGCCTCCCGGCTACAAGATGGAATCGTTCCCAAGAAATGGACGATCAGGAGGGGGGATCGCCATCATATACAAACACGCTCTTTCGTCTAAAATACAAAACAGGCCAATTTCGTTCAAAAGTTGTGAGTGTGTCCAAACCACATTGACCTACCCTCAAATTTCATTTTTAATCACTTGACTAACCACCCCCAAGCAAAAAGAACAAACTGAGACAGAATGATTTTGCTGACGAATTTTTCTGATTTTGTATCAAAAGACACATCAAATAAGCGAAAAAATTTTATCGGCGATTTTAATATTCAGTTTGATGTTGATAAGAATAGTCTCGTTAAAATTATAAAAAAATATGCTGAATGAACATGGCCTGACTCAGTTAGTGACCTCTCCAACTCAAAGATAGGGGCACATCTTGGACTGGTTCATTACTGATACACCCTCGCTTGTTGAATCAATTAAAACATCAAAAAAGAAATTTCAGACCACAATCTGATTCAGGCAACTCTCAAATGCATCAAAGAGAAAGCAAAGAAAGTCAAGATAGTGTCTAGGGATACTAAAATAATAGACATTAGTTCCTTCAAAAATAATCTGTCAGAGGAACTAGGAAGTATGGATATACCATCAGCACAGAAAACGGACGACGTACTGCGCAACGTCATCGACAGGCATGCGCCAAAGACAACTAAAATAATAAATTCCAGGAAACCGTCTCCGTGGTTTAACCAGAGTGAAAAAATTGCCAAAAGGGAAAAGAGGAATTCTGAGGCATCGTGGAGAAAATCGGGCCTTGAGATTGACCGGCTGATATATATATATATATAGCAAAAAAGCATAAGTATAAAACCACCTGCAAAAGAGCAAAAAGAAACTATTATAACACGAAACTATCATCAGTGAGGGACACTAAGGAATTGTTCTCGGTTTCAAAGGAACTTTTAGGGGAAGAAAAGGGCATGTTATTACCCACTAATATCCCGGTAGAAAAACAGCCGGATGCATTTTCAGATTTCTTTTCGGGAAAAATATCGAAAATTCGGAACAATTTGGACCTCGTGCAAAATGAAGATATAAATTTCCTCCCTTTTTCGGGTTCACAGGGACTCTCTTGTTTTAAAGAGACAACGGAAGAAGAGATTTCTAAAATAATTTGTTCATCTTTCTCGAAGTCATGTGATTTAGATCCTTTACCAACTAATATTTTTAAATTATGTCTTCCTGAATTGTTACCTTGCATAACTCATATTATAAATCAGTCATTTATCTCAGGACAAGTCCCAGATATCTATAAACATTGTAAAACCTCTTATAACAAATCAAAACCTCGATGTAAATAACTTTAGTAACTACCGTCCCGTCTCAAATCTGCCATTTGTTTCTAAAATCCTTGAAAAAGTTTTACTCAGACGTCTTTCACAACATCTCAATGAAAACAATCTATGGGTAAAATTTCGGTCAGCTTATCGTTCTTACCATAGCACAGAAACTGCTCTGTGCTGTGCTGCGAGTGATTTGCTTGATGTTTTAGATAAAGGTTCTGTTTTTTTTCTGACATTGTTAGACCCTTCGGCGGCGTTTGATACTATTGATCACGGTATTCTCATTAAACGACTTAATATAACTTTTGGCTTGTCTGGGACTGTCTTGCAGTGGTTTAACTCTTATTTAGATGGCAGAAAGCAGCATGTTATGATTTTAGATAAACTTTCTCGTCAACATACATTGTCTTTTGGTGTTCCTCAAGGCTCTGTTTTGGGTCCAATTATTTTTGTTTTGTATACTTCTCCATTATCTAATGTCATCACTGGTCATGGGCTGCGCTATCATCTCTATGCAGATGATACGCAACTTTATGCTACTGATAAAACTAAAAATCTCGAAAATATTGTGAAACGTGTGGAAGAATGTGTGACGGATGTAAAAGAGTGGATGGATGCAAACAAGTTGAAAATGAATGAGTCAAAAACAGAAGTGATGATTGTGGGAAATAGAGGGCAGTTGAAGGTGAATGATGGTATTGAGGTGTTGATTGGGGGTGAAAAGATCAAAGTTTCAAAGACTATGAAAAATGTGGGTGTCTATTATGATTCAGAAATGAGAATGTCAGCTCACTTTTCTGCTCTCTGTAAATCTTTATACTTTCAATTGAAGAAAATCAGTTAGATCCGTCAGTATATTGCAGTTGGAACATGTAAAACATTGGTTATTTCCCTCATTTTTTCGAAACTAGATTATTGTAACTCCCTGCTTGTCAACTTGCCTCAGGCTTCTATTCTATTAAACAATTAAAACTACTGCAAAACAGTGCAGCAAGATTAGTTTTTGGCAAAAAAATTTTTATCATGCAACGCCTTTGTTGGCCTCTCTCCACTGGTTGCCCATTGAAAAGCGCACATATTACAAAGCAGCGGTGTTTGACTAGTATAGCACCGGCATATCTCACAGATCACGTGGTCATGTGTAAATTTGAAAATTATACTTTAAGATCATGTAATGACCAAACGAAAATTTCGGAAAAAAGATCAGGAACAAAATTTAGTGATAGATCGTTTGCTTGTTTCGGCCCCAAGATTTGGAATGAACTACCACGTGGTCTGAGGAAGTGTAAGTCTTTACCTACCTTTAAAAAGAATCTCAAGACACATTTTACTGTATTTGTTTTTATTGACTCTGTGAATCCTTGATTTGCTATGAATTATTACTTTATTTTTTTCCACTTAAAATTGATAATTTATATTGTAAAGTGCCCAGAGCTTGTGTTTTACACGAGAATGAGCGCTGTATAAATGTGTATTATTATTATTATTATTATTATTATTATTATTATTATTATTATTATTATTATTATTATTATTATTATTATTATTATTATTATTATTATCATTATTATTATTATTATTATTATTATTATTATTATTATTATTATTATTATTATTATTATTATTGTTATTATTATTATTAGTATTATATTATGATGATGTTGATGATGATGATGATGATGATGATGATGATGATGATGATGATGATGAGGATGATGATGATGATGATAACATTTGTGTAGCGCACATACTCCTTTGCCACAAGACTCTAGCCAATGTGGAGTTTGGGGTTTCGCCCACTTTGTCACGTTATGAAGAAACGACTAGATCAAAATTATCACCTTTTCGGAGTCCAACGTTCATTGATAAGCCCTAGTGATGGCTGGTGTTTGATTAATTTGGCAACTGAATGTTATCTGTATCACCAGTGCGTTCTTCAACAAGGTTGGGATAATACCATGATTCAAACTTTTAAAGGAGTAAAATTGGCACCGTGGAATAAAACGCTACACCTCTAATTAATTGTAAGTCTTTGCTAATCCCTTTGAAAACATTATGAAATAATTTGTGAATATGTGCCTGTGTAACATAACATAACATAACATAACATAATATGGTATAGAGCAAAATAGGATAAAATACCTTGAATTCCCTTAATATTAATAGTAATGCCATAAATCTATTGATTAAAGATTACAAAAATGATACACTGGTAAAGATAGTATTTCAACTTAAATGTACTCATGTAAATGTGGTATACAAACATATATCTTTAACCGTGACATGCAAAGCACACACACACACACACACACACACACACACACGCGCGCGCGCGCATATCGAAGATAACCATAATAATAATAATAATAATAATAATAATAATAATAATAATAATAATAATAATAATAATAATAATAATAATAATAATAATAATAATAATAATAATAATAATAATAATAATATATATACTTTATTCATCAAAATAAAATTGGAAATTCGTTTACAGACGTGGCATGCATTAAAATGTATAAACAAATGTAAAATGTAAAATGTATAATAATATAACAATGCATATTATATACATACAGGACTGAAAGCCCTGTGAACAGTAGTACAAAAAAGTATTATTCATCATATATAAATCTCCCATCATATAATTCCCTGCCTACTAACGCCTTGAAATAATCTATAGATTTTGCATTCTTTGTTTCAAATTTCAAATTGTTCCATTTCTGGACAATACGAATACCGAACCAGTTTTGTCTTATGTTTGTTTTGCATCTAGAGACAAAAATCTTAAACTTGTCCCCTCCAGTAAAAGTAATATTAGAAAATGAAAAAAAAATCAGAAAAGTCTAAACTATCCAGACCATGTACCAATATATAAACCTGAATTAAATCCCCACGAATTCTTCTATATTTCAAACTTGGTCAGTAGTAGTAGTAGCGTATGGCTACACCTCCAAATTTATTTCGTCAACCCAACTTCTAAAGTCTCCCTCCGCCCTAAGGACGGTTTCGTAGCCACCTTCAAGTTTAGTGAATGGGCAGTGGAGTACGATGTGATTGCTAGTCTCTGGGGCTGCCTGACATTTCTGGCAGGTATCACTGTTTCGAATTTTCCATCTGCACATATTTGATGCAGTTCTGCCATGTCCAGTTAAGAGGCGATTTGAGGAAGTCCAGTATTTCCTGGCGTTATTGAATGCAGGCACTCTTTTGGTTGGATCTTTAATGATGTTTCCTCCTCTTGGTGTTTCCATCTTCCACATTTCTCTCCAGTTTTCCTCCACACTGAAGTCTGCCATTATTGTTAGGTGGAAAGGTCTTCTCTATATTGAGTCTTGTTGTTGAAGGTGCCTGCTTTATTATTGATTTTATGGGAATGTTGTCTGTGGCTTCGTCAATTCTTGCATGCATCTTTTGGTTAGCTTCTTGTCGTCTAAAACTTGGTGGTGCAATGCTGCTCAGTTTTGGGAGCCACCGAGTTGGAGCTGACTTGAGACATCCTGTTATAATTCTCATTGATTCTCTTAGTCGGATGTCAATGCGGTTTGCATGTGGGCTTCTCATCCAAACAGGGGCACAGTATTCTCCGACACTATAGCACAGTGCCAAATCAGACGTTCTCAGTACCTGTGGTGAGGCTCCCCAGGTTGTACTTGCGAGTTTTCTCACCAGGCTGTTTCTTTTTGCGATTTTATGTGCTGTTCCCTCAATGTGTAATTTAGTTGTCTGTCCAATGTAATGCCGAGGTATTTAGGGTTGGGGTCTGGGGGTAGTATTGAGTTATCGGCTGTGATCTTCAATTCTTTTGTTGCCTCTCGATTATTCACGTGGAAGTTTGTGGATACTGATATTTGGTGGTATTCATTTTTAGGTACCACCTATCAAAATATTGTTTCAGGCGAGTGGTGTCTTTACTTAGAACTTCTTCAATCTCTTTCCAGTTTTTCGATTGATAGGCTAATGCCCAGTCATCAGCGTATCCAAGTTTGAGTGCTTCGCAGTTTGGCATGTCGGAGATATAAACATTGAAGAAAGTTGGTGCGAAAACTGAACCTGGTGGTACCCCATTTTTAATTTTGCGTGTTTTGCTTTTGTGTTCTCCCAGTATGATATGAAATTGTCTTGTGCCAGTCATGGTAGACAACAGTTTGAGCGTCTTTCTACAAGGAATCATTTTGGAGAGTTTTAACATCAATCCGCCTGTCCAAACAGTGTCGTAAGCTGCAGACAAATCTATTAGGACTGCACCAGTCTTCTTTTTGTTCTCAAAGCCTGCTTCAATATATGAGGTCAGTGCAAGGACCTGTTCCCGTGTGCTTCTTTGTGGTCTAAAGCCCGTTTGTTCTGGTGGTATGCTGGGATTTATATATGGGGTGATTCGCTCTAGTACGATTCTTTCCAGGAGTTTGTATAAGCAGCATAGTAGAGATATTGGTCTATAGCTGGATGGTTCAGTCATTGGTTTGCCTGGTTTTAATATGGCGATTACTTTGGCATGTTTTCAAAGTTGTGGGTATGTGCCCTTTTCCGTGATGTCTGTCATAGTATTTACCAGCCAGTCTATTGTTTCTGGTCCAAAGTTAGTAATCATGTCGGGGTATATTCCATCAATGCCAGCAGCTTTGTCATTTTTTATTTTCTTTGTAGCTCCTTTCATTTCATCAATCGTTATTGGGACACTTTAAAAAATGCTATGGTCAGGCAGAGTTTTCAAGTCTTTTGATATTCTTTTCTTATTTCTTTTCCAAATTGATGGTTTGGGATGGGTTGCCCCCGTTGTTTAATTTCTTTGGCAATTTCGTCAGCTGCAATCTGGGGGGCAGATTTTGTTTGACGAGCTTCAGGGTTTAGCTTTTTGAGGGTTTGCCATGCATGGCGGCTGGAGTGACTGAGGTCAAATTTTTCAACAGTGTCTATCCATATCTCTTTTCGACTTTCATGTAGTGTGTTTAGTAGTTCTTCTCCAACCTGTTCATCGTGTGTCTCCTCATATTTTTTCAGCAATTCTTTGCTTCGTTCATTCCAGCATGGGATGTATTGTTTTCTAAAAAACCATTGGTATGTTCTTCTTTCCGGAGGTTAGGACAAGTTTGTTAAATCTCCCTATATTCTCAGTTTTTGGGGGGATCCTTTTGCAGGTTTTGTCAATTTCATCAAGAAATTCTAACCTTTCCTTATAAGATAAATACTGTATTGCATAAATCTTTTTGGTAGCTCTCCTCTGTGCGATTTCAATACTAATAGATTGTCTTTTATACAATGGGCTCCAGATGCAATTTCCGTATTCTAGAATTGGTGAAACAGGCGATTTATACAAATATAAAAATATGGTTTTATCAAGACTTATAAAGGTTCTATATATTATTCCCATCATTCTGTTTGCACGGCTTACACAATTATCAATATGTATATCACAATTCAAAAGTGAATCAGAATAACTCCCACATCCTTTTCATAAGGCACAACGGAAAGTAGATTTGACATAGAAGTATCGGTAAAATAATTATGACATGGATTATGTTTTCCTATATGTAAAACTTTACATTTCGAAACATTAAAATCCAAATGCCATGTTGTAGACTATTTGGAAAGTAAAAATATATCATTTTGTAGAATGTTATGATGTTCAGTTGTACTATAGCTCTTTGTATCGTCTGCAAACAGTTTGCATGCTGAATTTATACCACATGGTAAATCATTTATATATAATAGAAATAAAAGTGGTCCCAATACGCTTCCTTGAGGTACACCAATAATTACATTCTTAAAATCCGACCCCACCCCATTGACAATGACTCTTTGTATTTGATTATTCAGAAAGTCTTTAATCCACTTAAAGACATTCCCTTTAAATCCATATGCTTTTATTTTAATGAATAACTTTCATGTGGCACAGAATCAAAAGCCTTACTGAAATCAAGATAAACAACACCAATGCATTGATCACGATCAATTAATTTGGTAAAATCTGCTGCTGCTGCTGCGAGTAAAATCCTCCATCACCTGTAATAGTTGAGTAATGCATGATCTCTTTGATCTAAAACCATGCTGGTTATCGTTTAGCAGCATATGACTTTCAAGAAAGTCCATTATTCGGTCTTTCAAGATAGACCCCATAACCTTACATCCAAGTTGCCGTCCTTCAGTTCTGTCACATGCACACCACTAAGCAACATAGAAAACTGATACTAAAACTGGACACCCTTTTACCTCACGGCATGAACTTGAGACTGGACCTAATTTAAATATTATACTTATACTACCTTTGTCTCTCCCCCCCCCCCACCCCGGCTTCCCCGGCCATCCATCGTCATTTCCTTGTGTATGTGTGTGTGTGTGTGTGTATGTGTGTGTGTATGTGTGTGAGTTGTGTTTTTTGTATATCTGTGTATTTGTGTACGTGAATTTTATATTCACATGACGTTGGTAAGGCGAGGCAAAGTTTTTGTGTTTTTGTTGTTTTTTAAAATATTTATCTTTATCATAAGCAGGATTCAATAAATGCATGTTGAAGCTTTTTATTTTTCAAATTCATTTTTTCTCTATCATTAAACACGATGACATCAAATCGATTTCTTACGACGGGTAACATTTTTAAAATATTTTTAACAAATGATTAAAATATTAATTACATTTTTAGAAGCATCTATTTAAAAATGTATTCAGCGATAACATTTCTATTATCAATTTTATCAAACGCAGAACATGTTTTCTATCAATAACAATGTATCGATTTTTTTATGTGACTATTAATCATTGGCTTGTGTTGTCTCCTTTTCAAGCCCTATCTTTACCATCCACCTGTATTTTGTCCCTATTCTTGTATCAAACTCATCATATCATTATACCAGTCACATCGGATT
>NC_088363.1:38222393-38237393 GCF_034508935.2 Berghia stephanieae
AGATAGATTTTACAAACGGAAGTAAATTTACTATCATGATACTCTAGCATTAATCCATTGTTATGATTTGTGCTACAATTAAATTATTTATTAACTAGACATGGAAATGTTTATATTAACGTAGGTATATGAATGGGCGACAATAACAATGAAAGATTGTGATTACAAATCATTGTGATGAACGACATGATGGCAATGTGATTACAAATCATTGTGATAAACAATAGCGATGGTAATGAAGCATGATTTAAGTCGATGATATGAAGGTAATTTTCTGAATGAAATGAATGAAAATGTAAATGGAATATTGACATTTCAATTATTAATCATAAATGAGTGAAAATTCATAACAATAATAGATAAAGAGAAGATTTCCCAAATCATGAATGGGTATGGTATATATATCCAAACAATACTCAATGTTACATTAAGTTGGGTCATCATGTTTACAAATAAAATTATCGAAATTGTGCGTTCTGATTTGGCATAGTTGGCGAGGTAACTAACAGTATGCATGGGAGGTTAAGTTATACCCTTCTCATGTGTTTATACTAATCGAGAAAGTAGGTCGGCGTGAATATTTTCACAGCCTGGTATGTGAGAGATACTGAAAGTGTAATTTTGCAAAAATAGACTCCACCTTAGTACTCTACTATTATTCATTTTGTTATTTCTTATGTACGTGAGTGGTTTATGGTCCGTTTCGACCACAAACTCTTTTAGCAGTAGATATCTGCTGAATGTCTTTAAAGCAAAGACGATGGCCAGTCCTTCACGCTCTATTACAGAGTATCGTGATTCTCTGTCCAATAATTTTCTGCTTGCATATAAGCAAGGCATTAGAGTTCCCTCATGTTCCTGTAATAGTACACCTGCGATGCCCTTATCAGACGCGTCAGTTCTTACAACAAATTCTTTTGATATGTCGGGTAATTTAAGAATTGGTTCTGAACAGAGTAATGCCTTTAATTGGTTAAAGCTATTCTGACACACTTCTGTCCAAACAATTTTGTTCGGTGACCCATTCTTTGTCAGATTTGTTAGCGGTGTCGCGATGTGCGCGAAGTTGTAAATGTATTTCCTGTAAAAATTTAGGAGCCCAAGTACTTTGCGTACTTCTTTTTTTGTCTTAGGTGGTTGCAATTGTGCGATTTTTGTTTGTTTTTCTGTCTCGGGTGTCTGTGTCCCATGACCAACGGTATGATTAATCCTGCATTTGAAGCTTCGATATTAGTAAACATAGGTTGCGACACTGTGTCTCTATCAAAATACTTTTTTAGCATATTTGCATGGAATGTCTTTGTTGTGTTGTTAATTTGAATCTCGTAATTAACATTAGATTTTACTGCTGTTATTTTGAATGGTCCTTTCCATGTAGCTAAAAGTTTACTCGAGTCATCGGGTAAGAGTATTAGTACTTTGTCACCAATCTCAAATTTTCTTGATTTGCTTTTGCGATCAGAGTATTCCTTGTATTTCTCTGCTTTTTTTAGTGACGGATTCCTGTGCTAGCTTACATGTATCCTCTATTCTGTCTTTCAAGTTTCTTACATATTCGTAAGCAAACATAATTTCGTTATTGTCCTCCTCATTCCCTTTACAAATGTCGGCTACTATATTGATCGGGCCGCGAGGTGATCGTCCATACATCAACTCAAATGGGGAGTAGCCTGTAGATTCTTGGGGTATTTCTCTATATGCAAATAGGATTGCTGGTAAGTATCTGTCCCAATCATCTGGTTTTTCTGCTGACACTTTTCTTAACATATTCTTTAGAGTGCCATTAAATCTTTCACAAAGACCATTTGCTTGGGGTGGTAGGGAGTTGTGAATGAGTGTTGGATTCCCATGAGTTTCATGGTTTCATGCATCATATGTGATGTAAATTGGGGTCCATTGTCCGACAGTATCTCATTTGGTATGCCTATTCTAGTAAAAATTGTCATCAATGCTTCAGCTATGTGATCCGATGTAGTTGATTTCAATGCTATCGCTTCTGGCCACCTGGTTGCGTAATCGACTAGTGTTAGTATGTGTGTATGGTTTCTATCTGATTTTGTTAAAGGGCCTATAATGTCAATTGCAACTTTTTGAAAAACTTTTTCAATAACTGGGGTTGTCTTTAATGGCAATCTCGGTATTCTGCCTTTTGCGACTCTTCTTTGGCATGTGTCACAAGATTTCACATATTCTCGGACGTCTTTAGTAATTCCAGGCCATGTGAAATTCTCGGATATTCTCTTCAATGTGGAAGAGCTCCCAAGATGTCCAGAAGTTATTGAATCGTGCGCTATTCCAAGGATTTTGTTTCTGTAAATACTCGGCGTGACCAGTTGTTTAGCTATTTTGTTTCTTTTCCTATGTAACCTGAACAGAATATCTTTTTCAATGATGTATTCAACTTTTGATTTCGTCCCTTTGTTTGCGATATTGAAATATGAAGTTAAAGTCGGGTCCTTTTTCTGTTCTTCAATGAACGTGTTCCTGTCAAATTGTTGTGGTTCTAGAGAAATAGTCATTGGCTTCTCTGTTGTCTTAGTCATCTTTCTTGTTTCTGCTAGACAAGCTGTTTCTTGGGTTAATGACCATTCTTTTACATCTGTTGGGTTGTCTTTAAGACCTTTTATATTGCCAACAATAACATCAGCGACGGGGTTGGGAAGTATACAGCATTCCACTATTCCTGTATAGTATGGGGTTTCTATGTACACATTAGCTGTTTCAAAGGTTTCGACTGTGCCACTGAATGTTATGCATTGTACCGTTTTTCCAGTTTTGTCTTCGTCATTGATCAAAGATGCTTTTATTCCTACTGTACTGCATCCTGTGTCTCTCAATATTTTGCAATCAGTTCCATTAGCTTTGCCTTCACAAAAAAATAGCGATCCTGATTTGTGAGTTTGTGTTAAAAGTGACATACCTTTCACGCAATACACATTTATATTTTCTCCTGACATTATTCGTGTCTGATTATTTACACTGGTTTGGAGTGATGCATTTGCAGTTTCTTTCGGATATCCCACGATTTTGTAACATTTGTCTGCTGTGTGGCCTTTCATTCCACAATATTGACATTTAATTATAGGTTTGTTGGTTTTCTTATACTCAGTATTATTGTCAGTGCTATTTCTTGTTTTGTTTTGATAGGGTCGGCTATGGTCTCTATTGAACTGTTTGTTCCATGGTTTGTTACTATGATCATCTTGTTTCACTTGCGTGTTCCGAGTGATTGATCGGCTCGTTCTATTTGAGTACTGAACTTTAGGTGTACCTGGACTCTGAGCAGCGGCAGCGTAGTATGGTTCCTTCAATGTTCTGCTAAGGGGTGTCAATGGATGTGCGCTGTTAAAGTTTTCTGCGTAGATTTTTAATTTGTCCAAGTTTTCTGGCTTTCTCTCTTTAAAGAATGCGACTAAATCTGGGTTGCAAGCTTGATAGATTCGATTCTTCAGCGTGAGATAGTAAAGGCCTGCAAAGTCGTCTTGTTTTACGTTTGCCAACTCAAGCCACCGATTTAGAAATTGAGTAATTCGGTTCACGAATGTATTAAAGTCTTCTCCACTTTCCGGTTTTGCAGTGTGAAACCTTTCCTGGTAACCATCTTCCGTTAATCTAAATCTTTTTAGTAGATCGTCTTTAATTTTACCATAATCATCTGCATCTTCAGTTGTTAAGGTATAGAAAACTTTTAGCGGTTCTCCAGAATCAAGGCTGTGGCCCATTTGCTTTCTGGCCAACGATAACCTTTAGCCTGAACTTCGAATCGGTGTAAGAAGGATTCTAGACAGTCTGAGCGTTCATCGTATGTTGGCATGCGTGGAAGTTTCACGAAAAATTCATCACTATTATTATGTTTTCTTTCATGACCGGTTTTTGTTTTTTCAATTTCCAGCATCATTTGGGTCCTTTTGGTTTCTTCTTCTGCTAAAGCTATTTGTCTTTTTAGTTCCCTTTCTTGGACTCTTTCTTCTCGTTCTTCTCTACGTATTCTTTCTTCATGTTCTTTTTCTTCTCTACGAATTCTTTCTTCATTTTCTTCTCTACGAATTCTTTCTTCATTTTCTTCTCTACGAATTCTTTCTTCGTGTTCTTTTTCTTCTTTACTGTGGGGTAGTCGCACACATATGTAATGGCTTATGATCGCATAGTGGTGTTTTTGATAGATAGTAATATTATCCTTTGCGTCGTGTTGTAGATGTTAATAATGACGAAAGAGTTCAGGGGCCGGTGATGATAATTGAATGCACAACATCAAGACATTCAAATAAAAGTCCAGATTCCAAGTTTCATTTCTTACAGTTTTATTTGTTTGTGATAAATTCAAAATCCAAATCATGATAAATTCCAAATCCAAATCAAATAGCATGGTCATAATTCATCAGTTTCATAAATTCCAAATCCGTAAAATCAGTCCACATGTAAAGTCAATTTTGCCTAAGTAACCATTTTCAATATTCGTGGAATATTTCTAAGTCCGTAAAAGCAAATAAATGATGGTGAGCACAAAAGGTTTAAAGTGTGCAGCTCATGGTCAAGTTGAATCCTCCCGTTTTCCTCGAAACATCCTCTTTTATCCCTATCAAAATTTTACCCATAGTTCCATTGTTTCCACGCCCCCTAGCAGTTTTGACAGTTCCCTGTCAGTCTATAATCCAACCCCTAAGAGTAAGACCAAATCATAATCAAACCTGAAACGTCAATTCCTACATATTGGTGTTAAACCCCGCCTTTTATGATATAATATTACTTTTGGTAAACGTTAGTTCAGTACGCCCAAATAATCTGTACGCCCAAATAATAAATTCCAACTATAATTTGATGCTATTATCCCCAATAACCAAGTAACACCGATCAAAGAAAGTAATTTTCTAGTACTCAATATAATGACCAATCCTTTAACTTTGGAACGTAAAAACTGTCCTAGACTACTCAATATAATGACCAAGTTTAACTGATATACAAGCACTGTGAACTCATTAAACCCACTTGCTATAAGCTAACTCTCTTACATACGCCCCTTTCTTAGAATTTAAATTGACTTTAAAACAATTTCAATTCAAAAAAATTACAGTGAGAGATTAAATATATATGTAATGTCCAACTAAAATGTAATAAATAAATGTTAAAATGATAATACTTATACCAGTTAAATATTTAAAAACTTTAAACTTTAAATTCAAAAACACCAAAGTTGATTACAACATTCATATATATCAATTATAGGTTTTATAGTATTACAACATTGATAAATTCACAAACATCAAATTTGATTACAACATCTAAATAGATATATATATCGATTATAGATTTTTTTTTCTTTCAAATTACAACATCAACAGTAAGGTATCTATCATTTAAAAGTGATTAAAATTTAAATTTACCAACACGAAAGTTGATTAAACATTTATATATTTATCGATTATACTTTTTAAGGCATTACAACATTGACAGTAAGATATCAATTAATTAAAAGTTCAAAGAAAAATTATCTTTTCACCTTAAATTCCATCTTCATAGCAATAAAAGTGTTTAATTCTCGTCATATCCCATCACACATAAATAGTATTGCGTGAAAAAGGATGGTTCAAATTCCATTTGTGATATACTCACGTTGTCTTATTCAATCTCAAATTTAACTCTTTACGACATGGGTGATAATCTCAGCTTCCATGTATGTCTACTCATTTACTGACATATCAAAACCAGTACCTTGTATATTCCCTTATATTGTATGATTCCATTTAAACAACATTATTACATTAATTCCTACTTATAATATGTGGTACAAATAATATATTATAGACATCTAGATCCATATACGAAGGATTACATTTCAATTAGTAATAAAAAAATATTTAAAAATAAATCATAATAATAGCATTATCATCATTTTAAAATTCAAGTTGAAGTTATTATCATTCATTGTTCATTGTTGATGGTTCAATTTTTAAAGCTTTTTAAGTCATCAGGGTGTAGTTTACAACTACATTGATATCAAATTGTTCTTTGAGGTCATCCATCAGAGGTCACATTTCTCAGTAATCCGTTCGTTTTGAGAATGGTCATCCTGTAAAAATTGTCAGTAATTGTTAATTAAGTCATTGTCTCCATTTAGAATGAGTTTTCATGTAATGAAAAAAAATATATCAACTATAAGAGTTGAGGTGATTGTATTTAGTCTACGTGTTGCATTGTTGTGTGTGTTGTGGTCACTGAATAGCCCAAGTGTCATAAATTCACTTTAATTATTGTTAATTAATTAAAAACTTTTTCCTCTGTAAATGTCTTCGAATTATCACCATAATGTCTTCACATTCAAATATTTAGTCTTTAATAAATAATCAGACATTAGTCTGTCCGACTTGTTCACATCACATATTTAGTGTTAAGTAAATAATCAGTCATTAGTCTGTCCGACTTATTCATATTTAGTACAGTGTAAATAACTAAATAAGTAAAATCTAACACAGTATGTGATTGTGGGCTGTTACTAAAGTGACCAACTTTTGCAATTAGTGTGTTGTATTTGTTCGAGTCTTTTGAATTTGGGACGAAAAAAGACTCTACAGGTAGCAAACGTATGCTTAACCTGTTGGGTTGTTTCTTGGTCTTGTGACGTCGCTGTAATCCATTCATCTCCGGCATCTGGGTCGATTCTCCTCGTAGATATTTGTGGTTGTCTTGTGTAAACGTTGAATCTCATTGTAGATGAAATTGTAAAAATTCAAGATTAACTGTGTGCGAGATCTTGAATTTAAATGAAGTTTGACTTATCCAGCAAGTCAAAAGAAAGTTGTGAACTCAGCCATGTGTTGACAAAGAGTTCGTGTGTAGTAGTCGACAGAGGTCGTGTGTTGTAATTGTCTGTGTTTGTTGATCGAGTTTTGATGAGGTGGCATGTGAGTACACACCAGGTAGATGATGTAATCTGTAGAGTACCGGTGGGTGACGTGAGTCCAAACACCAGGTAGATGATGTAATCTTGTAGAGTACCGGTGGGTGATGTGAGTCCACACACCAGGTAGATGATGTAACAATAACGTAGTCTAGTAGACTATGTAGTAGGGTCGAATAAGGTCAACAATATTTTCGTTATTTGAACGCAGGTTGTTGAATATCATACGATAATGAATCCAAGGAAATTGCTCATGTGGCGTTTTGCGATAATTTTTCCTGCATTGTCTTATATACATATATAGCCTTTATCTTTACAATGATACTAAGGCAGGCTTTATTATAATATTCAATGTTTATAAGTTGTAGATATGGGTGCTGCACACTTGTATATTAACATAAGTTTAAATTTGAATACGCTCACCACTGCACATGAAGGAAGTAATATTGTTCACAATTGGACATCGTTTTTGTAAAAACAATCGTATCTTGAACGTTTATGTAATTATTGACATCGTACATCGTTGGGTATTGTTGTCGTAGAAGTAAATACAAGCAATCCAATTGTTCAGTAAATAATGTAAATATAAAAAAGGTTCATGGAAGAAATCTGTGTTGATACAGATATTATTTTATGAATTCTGTCAAGTTTGTATAAGTTGAAAGGTACGATGTAATTGAGGTTGTTGTGTAGTTTGTAGTCTGTAGATTGTGTTGATTCTGGACGTATCAATGGCGTAGTGTTTTGTCGAGATTGTTACTCCATTTCAATGTATTCGTGGATAGACCAAAGGGATTAGGACATTTCCCGACCTATGTTGTGGTTGTGTTTGAGTTGCCTCTGTCGTTGTCATCAGCGTTCCCGTTATGACCGATGGTTGCAAGTGTCCTCTTTCGTGATGACTGTATCATGTTTTAGTGCAAACACTACTTCTGCCTTTGATTAACTCGAATTATTCCCCTTAGAAAATCCCTAATTTAATGAAATATGATTTTGTTTATGTTATCGTAGCACTTCCTACCATTTCAACTGATTGCCGAATGATTACACACTTAAGATTTGACAATTGAACATAACTTCTTCTTCAACTCAGTTACACACTTTATGATATAAATGTTAAATTCAAACCACGCAGTAAATATTGATTACAATTACAACACCGAATCTATAGGAGAAAATATGATAATCAAAATATTCGCAGAAACGATATACACTCTGGTCAAGAAAAATTCAATGTTTCGCGCCTTTGCCCTCGGCTTATAAAAATATTCATATAACTCATTGCGACGTTATCTCGCGCCTCTTAATATAGCATTGATAAATGTGTGCGCTTTAACCACGCGCCTCGTATTTATAAAAATTCTCCGCCTTCTGCATCATTTCATAATGTTAAACAATGCGCTTTAATCACACGCAAAATAAAATATTCCCGAACGCATCATTCCTGCGTCTCGTAATTTAAACCATGTGCACTTTAATTACCGCGTCTTACATCACTGCGCTTATTTACCCACTATGCATTTACAGCATTTTACCATATGGGTTACTTATAATTCGCTGATTCTTAACAAGTTAACCACTTGTGTCACAAATATTATCAGCTCACATGACATAATGCATTTTCAATATTTTGTTATTCTTCCGTAATAACATTTTAACTCCCATTATAAGACATCAGTCTTTCATAATAATTAATACTCCGTCATTTTATTTGTTTCTCGACTTTAAACCAAAAGTCCGTTATTCCGTTATTATGAGAATATGTCTCCTTTTAAAAATCACGACGAAACGCGTTTCAAAACAAAACTAAACAAAACAACGATTGACTCAAATTCCGCATAAATCATTTCAACTTAATTTCCAGTGATAAAATCCAAATGTCTTATGTAATCTATTATAACGCCATGTCTCATTACACAACTAAATAAGCTCTGTTGTCGATTACTTGGCTGCGTTAACCACACATTTATTACCAAGAATACAAACAGATATAAAACGTTGCTCTTTGTCATGAACCCATGAATCTCAAAGAGTCAATATCAACCTACCAATTCATCCCTATTGACGGAGAGAAATATAATCAATGATGTTGTAATATAACAATAAATACCATAAGACATTTTTCAATTATCAAAACTTAGAATTTACGTGTTTTTATTGCCATCGTCTTCTTGAGTCATTTTGACAGAAAATAAAACGTAACAACATTAAATAATGGACCAACTGTTTATGTAATTCCAACAGTAACATACAAAAATTGAAATAAAAATCGACACATCTTTGTTACTGATATTAACAAAACATTGCCATTAACGGTACAAATTAATATTCGAAGATTTGTTCCGAAACGCCCGATTATAAGTAAACGCATTTTCATTTATTTTGAAAATAAAACGCACTAAAATATTCATTTAAATTCTGCAATTTTTATTTTCATCTCTCCCTCTCTTCTTTTTAATTAAATAAAATACGTATAGCATCAATGCATTATTATTATTATTATTATTATTATTATTATTATTATTATTATTATTATTATTATTATTATTATTATTATTATTATATTATTGTTATTATTATTATTATTTTGCCGTTCTATAATATATTGTTTTCACTTTTTGAATATAATATATTGCCCTATATATCTATATTTTTTTAAAATTTCCTTTTCTATCTGTGACTCTTAATTTAAATATTATTTAGTATATTTATTTATTTTTTTAAATATCGTCTTTTGTCAGAATTTTAGGAATCATCTAAAATTTCAATATTTTTTTTTCATATTTTAATACAAAATAATTCCACTACTTCACCTTCAAAATTGATATTCATTTTCTTTCCCAAATAAAACTATTTTCCTATCTGTTCACAATAATTCACTTCAAAATTCGAGTCTCAGAAAAACTTCAATAGATGTTAACACGGCAACAATATACATTTCTCGTGTATCCATGGTTCGGAATGATAACATCTTTACATCCTGGTATCACGGCTCCAAATGAAGATATATAAGAATCCTGAGTCACGACACCAAATAAGATACATAATGTGGGGTAGTCGCACACATATGTAATGGCTTATGATCGCATAGTGGTGTTTTTGATAGATAGTAATATTATCCTTTGCGTCGTGTTGTAGATGTTAATAATGACGAAAGAGTTCAGGGGCCGGTGATGATAATTGAATGCACAACATCAAGACATTCAAATAAAAGTCCAGATTCCAAGTTTCATTTCTTACAGTTTTATTTGTTTGTGATAAATTCAAAATCCAAATCATGATAAATTCCAAATCCAAATCAAATAGCATGGTCATAATTCAATCAGTTTCATAAATTCCAAATCCGTAAAATCAGTCCACATGTAAAGTCAATTTTGCCTAAGTAACCATTTTCAATATTCGTGGAATATTTCTAAGTCCGTAAAAGCAAATAAATGATGGTGAGCACAAAAGGTTTAAAGTGTGCAGCTCATGGTCAAGTTGAATCCTCCCGTTTTCCTCGAAACATCCTCTTTTATCCCTATCAAAATTTTACCCATAGTTCCATTGTTTCCACGCCCCCTAGCAGTTTTGACAGTTCCCTGTCAGTCTATAATCCAACCCCTAAGAGTAAGACCAAATCATAATCAAACCTGAAACGTCAATTCCTACATATTGGTGTTAAACCCCGCCTTTTATGATATAATATTACTTTTGGTAAACGTTAGTTCAGTACGCCCAAATAATCTGTACGCCCAAATAATAAATTCCAACTATAATTTGATGCTATTATCCCCAATAACCAAGTAACACCGATCAAAGAAAGTAATTTTCTAGTACTCAATATAATGACCAATCCTTTAACTTTG
Source organism: Berghia stephanieae (assembly GCF_034508935.2). Classification (NCBI taxonomy): domain Eukaryota; kingdom Metazoa; phylum Mollusca; class Gastropoda; order Nudibranchia; family Aeolidiidae; genus Berghia; species Berghia stephanieae. Next base: position 38,233,137 of record NC_088363.1, read on the forward strand.
GAACGTAAAACTGTCCTAGACTACTCAATATAATGACCAAGTTTAACTGATATACAAGCACTGTGAACTCATTAAACCCACTTGCTATAAGCTAACTCTCTTACATTACGAATTCTTTCTTCATTTTCTTCTCTACGAATTCTTTCTTCATGTTCTTTTTCTTCTTTTACTTTCTCTTCGCACCATGAAAATATTCTTTCCTGGGGTATTTCTAAGTCCTTTGCGAGACTTAAGTATCTTTTATATGCTTCCATGTTGCAATAAATTAGTTACGATGTTTTATATATATTATATTGACAGGATACTGTTACTGACTGTTTTATTTATTTACACTTACTGGAATGAACTGTTCTATTTTTAGAAATCTCTCTCTCTTATTTCAACTTATTATGTATGTTGAATTTGATGCCTTTTATCGTTATATCTTATAAAGCAATGTGTCAATACAATGCGGAGTTATTATGACTTGAGTCAATAACAATGTGTCAATCGCGTGTACTCTAAACTATGTTACTACGAAAAATGTATCACCAATGTGTGTGACTCGTCGTTAGTTTGTGTACAATTATTCGCAATGACGCTAATATACTAGAGTGTGATAACAATAATAGGATGCCAAAATAATCCCAAGTTATCTATCACTAAATATAACACGACGGCTAGTAGACTCCTTTTATTATTATTTAGTTTTTAAAGACTCACTTTTCAGAACATAATATATAAGTGGTTTTCGGTAACAGTAATATGCCAAAAATGCATTTAAAACAAATCACTATGCAAAACAAATCACGATGTCTATAGTTACTATGTGATGCCCAACTCATGTAAAAGAGAATAATGAAGGATATATTTACCAACTCAGTTCGTGGCTGGGACCTCTCTCTTGTTCAATGGTTGTTCAACAATTGTAATTAGGCATTGAAGAGTGTTTAACAGTGATGTCTGAAATACAAAACAATAAAATATCGTAAGATTTACAATAGTTACAAAATGTGTTCACAACACTGAGTGATTGGATGATAGGTGAATGAATCGTTATGGGATGTAAACATATTGAAAACAATTCATGAATGAGGCAAACAACAAAATGAAATGAATGATATAATAACAAAGTGGACAAGGAATGAATGAATGAATGAAAAACTGAGTGAATAGATGAATGAATGAATGGATAATGTATGAATGAAAGAATGAAGGGAGGAATAAATTTATGAATGATTGGATAAATGAGTGAATAAACGAATGAATGGAAGAATGAATGAATGAATGAATAAATGAATGAACAATGAATGAATGAATAATTTATAAATGAATAAATGAATGAAGGAATGAATCAATAAAATGCTATTCAATTTGAATGAAAGAATGAATGGATAAATTGCTATTCCATTTAAATGAAGAAATGAAAAGAAAAAAAAATTAATCCTGTAAATAGGGAGTTCAATTAAAATATGATCAAGTGGGGCAATTAAGAGTTTTACAATTTAAACTTTAAGGTTAGATGAAATAGGTATAAGTAACTAAATAAATTCAATTCTTTATATGTGTCCCCTCCAAAATGTCATGGTCTCAAGTGAGTAAAGAGCTACTCGACTATGCATAAAGATATATGTAGAATGAGGCCCCAGAATTTACTAGTTACTATAAATGAAAAACAATTAACGATTTGTTTACAATGAAATAAAATAATGATGAAATTTAATTAAAAGAGATAAACAGTGATCGTGGCAGTTACAAATAGAGGTATGAATATTTTACGTAACTTATGATAATATGTCAGGTTCGTAAGTTTACGTTTCCAGGCAGTTGATGGGCTTGGATGATCTATTCCTCTGATAACAGGATTGGACTCGTAAAATTCCACTTCCAGGCAATTGGTAAGAGGTTATAGTGTAGTACAGCGGGCTTGGGTTTGATCCTTGAAGATTATACAATCAAAGTTAAAAGCTCCGGCGTCTTAATGGTGTAGATATAATATCTACAAAGTCCCAAAAGATAAAAATCTTCCAGTATATATATAGGAATAGAGCGACTGGCCGTCCGGCATAGATTGTGGAGAGAAAGTGAGTGTCGAATGTTAGACCTATCAGCTTTTATAATAAGTGGCTACGTGACAGAATGTAGAACGAAAAGTATTCACTAATTAGAAATTAATTCGAGGGAAGGCTATAAAAGGAAAGACGATCTAATATTAGAAGGTAAAGTTTATCTAAGCCTACCGAAATATAACTGGAGTGAGATGAATTCAGTTCTTAATAAAATAAAATTTAATAAGATAATTGTGAACAATCTTTACTGTGACAATCATCATCATCATCATCACCACCATCTTCATCATTATCATCATCATCATCATCATCATCATCATCATCATCATCATCATTTAACTTGAGCTTTTACTTGACATTTATATAGCGCAATATCCACTAAACGTGCTCAAAGCGCTTTACAGCAACACTTACCATGTGGGACGTGACATGACACCTGTTAGGCGATATTAGAATTTTTCGGACAGAGACTAAGCCGTTAACGACCAGATATATAATCATTTTACACCTGAGAACAGTGAGAGAATGTGAGTCAAGAGCCTCTTGCAAGGACTCAACTATGCGCCGAGCGAGGCTCGAACCCACAACATTCCGATCCCAGAGCGAGTGTCATACCACTAGATCACAAAGCCGCACAATCATCATCATCGTCAGCTATTCATCATCATCATCACCATCATCATCATCATCATCATCATCATCATCATCATCATCATCATCATCATCATATTCATCATCATCATCATCATCATCATCTTCATCACCATGAACAGGAGCAGCGCAGCATTTTTTGATATTGAATTACAAGTCTTTCCCTCTCCTCAGTGCCTTTGCTTTGCTCCAAAAGATGGATACTCGCCTACATAGGGCTCCTTGGGATTTGTACCCTATATGCCTTGCGAGTCAATATGAGTGTGGCCATTGTGTGTATGGTTAAAAACGGAGATGAGGACGATACAGACGCCAATGGTGGTGGGAATAACACAGGATCAAACCAATGTGGCACGCTTGACTCCGATAAAGAGGAAGATGTAAGAAGATATTTAAGTATGATCCAAGGAAATGAGCATTTAAAGAATTTAAGTCATCTTTTGTATAGCGTAGTATCCTTTTAATGTGCTCGAAATGCCTTGCAATATGCTGATGATGATGATGATGATGATGATGATAATGAGAAGAAGAAGAAGAAGAAGAAGAAGAAGAAGAAGAAGAAGAAGAAGAAGAAGAAGAGGAGAAGAAGAAGAGAAGAAGAAGAGAAGAAAGAAGAAGAAGAGAAGAAGAAGAAGAGAAGGAAGAAGAAGAAGAAGAGAAGAGAGAGAAGAGAAGAAGAAGAAGAGAGAAGAAGAAGAAGAAGAGAGAGAAGAAGAAGAAGAAGAAGAAGAAGAAGAAGAAGAAGAAGAAGAAGAAAAGAAGAGTCGGACGACGACGACAACGAAGAAGAAGAAGAAGAAGAAGAAGAAGAAGAAGAAGAAGAAGAAGAAGAAGAAGAAGAAGAAAAAGAAGATAAATAGCTAGGTAGGTAGGTAGTTAGATTGTTAGACAAATAGATTGATACATTTCTTATTATCATTTGGATACGATGCTAGTCTTTAACAAAGTACGTATTTTCAACCAGTTCTGACAAACGCAACATCTCTGTTAGATGAACAGAAGGTCAATAAAAACAAAACCTCTCTGTGGCAGGTACATGTGTAGGAATAATTATATTTTAGGGGGAAAATACTTAATTACTGCCCATTATGTCTGTGGGCATTTAGGGCAGCAACGGAGGACCTTCCATCTTCCTCTGTACGTGGCCATTATCTTCAGGGAGCCCCATGTCTCCTCTCCCTCTCTCATCTCTCTCTTCACTGTTCTTCTTCAAGTTGCCCCGGGCCCTCCTCTTCTTTTCGTTCCTTCCGATGCTCAACAGCAAAAGAGGACCCCAAAATTATTCTAATAATAAATATAGTACTAATAATAATAATAATAATAATAATAATAATAATAATAATAATAATAATAATAATAATAATAATAATAATAATAATAATAATAATAATAATAATAATAATATATACTTTATTCATAAAAAAAAAATGGAAATTCGTTTACAGACGTGGTTTGCATGAAAATGTATAAACACAAAGTTCAGAATCTATGGCGACAATGTATACATATATACATATGCAAATGCACAAAAATGTAAAAATATACAACCAAGAACCAA
>NC_088363.1:38242393-38279893 GCF_034508935.2 Berghia stephanieae
TGTTCCTTTCCACTGCTAAGCAATTGCCTCCCCAAGCTGTTATACAAAATGACAAAACACTTTCGATTACTGCTCCTTGCAGAGGGTTTTATCTATTCTAAACTGAGAGAGTTTTGATAAAAATATGTACGTCTGCACATCTTATGCCTAATTATTTTCAAGTGTTCATCCCACTTGAGCCTGTCATCAATCGTTACACCAAGTTATTTGTAGTGAGGAACTCGCTGGACGAATTGGTCCTTTAATTTTAACGGTTCTATCGGTTCCTTCACTCTCCTAAAGTCAATCACAAAAATCAAAGTGTATGTGTAATTTAATGTGTGTGCGTGTCTATGCACGTGTATGCGTCTCCTATATTATCATTGTATTTTTTTTCTATTGGTTTCAATGTAAACCAAATCCGTTTTCCATTTTCACTGGACTAAAAAATTATATTATTATAATCATGATTATTATCCTATACAAATGTCCAGGCACATCGCTTGGTAACATCATCACTTTCATCGTATCTGGCATATTGTGCGCTGATGGCTTCGATAATGGTTGGGGCTCCGTCTTCTATGTCACAGGTACCGCTGATTATTATTTTATTATTATTATTATTATTATTATTATTATTTTTTATTATATTATTATTATTTTATATTATTATTATTATTATTATTATTATTATTATTATTATTATTATTATTATTTTATTATTATTATTATTATTTATTATTATTATTATTAGTTATTATATTATTATTATTATATATTATTTTATTATTATTATTATTATTATTATTTTATTATTATTATTATTATTATTATTATTATTATTATTATTATTATTATTATTATTTATTATTATTATTATTATTATTATTATTATTATTATTATTATTATTATTATTATTATTATTATTATATATTATTATTATTATTATTATTATTATTATTATTATTATTATTATTATTATTATTATGTGGTGATTATGAATGATGTGTGATGAGAGATGATGATGAGTAGGAGGAGGAGGAGGAGGAGAAGGAGGAGGAGGAGGATATCTTTGTCCACAATCCTCTCTGTCAAAGCATGACGTTATCATTCATCCAAAGCGTTGACCTGATTATAATCGTGTTGAAACCATTCTTTTTATCAGTTAACCGCCGTACTCTGGAAAAAAAAACTGGTTATAAAGATTTGGCCAGAAAATTTCGATTGATTTTAATGACCCTCACATTGGCAAAAACTCTCAAAACTGTGACTGCAAGTCCCAGGTTTGATAGTTTTTGACAAGATGAGGGTCATTTAAATCGGACCATATATAAAGGACGAGTTTTCTGGCTAATTTTTTTTTTTATATACGCGTCTTTTCAGAGCATGCCAGTTAGCTGTTTAATAAGTATTGAGAAAGGTGACAGTGACCTTGAATGATGGCCGTGATGATGATGGAAGTATTGTTTGAAAAAAAAGGTGGGGTTTTGGAAATGATATTGAGGCTGGGAGGAATTTTTATATCAAAAAGTTAAAAGTGTTTTTTTAGTTGTACGGTCAATATTATGAGAGAATGCATAATTTTCTGCCTGAATTCAGTCCCTTGATTAGTGAATAATAATAATAATAATAATAATAATAATAATAATAATAATAATAATAATAATAATAATAATAATAATAATAATAATAATAATAATAATAATAATAATAATAATCACAAGGTAGGAAACGTACTGGACTGTCGTGTAAGCGATGTGGTTTCTTCCAATGAAATTAAATGGTCTACTTACTTACCTAGGTGCCGACTTCGGGCCTTTAGGCACATAGGGCATCCACCAGACATTTGCTCCATGTTTTTGCTGTCGGCTATTACGGTGGTTGTATTCCAGGACAGGTCTACTTCCTTTATTTATTTTTGATGGCCCTCCTCCAGATTTCTTTGGATTTCCCCCGATTTCTCTTCCCATCTGCTGTCCAGTACAGGGTTGTCTTGGGAAGTGACCCCTTTTTTGCTCTGGCCATATTATGACCCAGCCAATGCCATTTTCTTTTTATTTGGCTTTCAATGCTAGTGTAGTCAGCTTTCTTTAAAGGATCCATTGTTTTTATCTTTGTAGGCCAAAATATGTTGACAATTCTTTTTAGACACATGTTTTGGAAGATAATATGAAAAAATGTGATAAAAGGTCATCATTTGACCAACAAACCCACTGTTTATATTTTTGTCGGCCAAAATATGTTGCAAATTCTTTTTTAAATGGTCTAAGTTGTCCTTATATTCGTATTCACTGCATTGTTACACAATTAGGGCACAAAAACGATGACAAACTACTTCCCAAATAAAAATTACTGGAACCAAAAATACCACGTTGAACTTGTTATTCAATTATTATTACAGTACTCGCCGGATTCTAGCGAGCTCTCGGGAGAAGCCAAAAAGTGTGCTGGAATCTAAGCGGGCCGAAATCCGATGAGATCTATTAGAGATAAACAATACATTTAGTCACCCAGCTTCAGTGTGTCGTATTGCAGAGCGTGCTGGAATTCGACGTGCTAGATTCCAGCGACTAGTCGGCATCCTTCCGTCTCAAGAGACGATGGTTTGCGCCCTGTATGGCTTTTAGTCTCATCAGTCTTGTTGAGAGCAACGACGGGTGTGACTCGGTAGACCAATCCTTGCATGGCAGTCTCTACCGCAATTGTTGCACACGTAGTTTGACTGTGTGTTTGGTATTTGGATCTGCTGCCTCTCTTTCCTCTTTGCTCTCTTCTCCTCAAACCTCTTCTTTCTCCTCTCCTCACCCCTCTTCACTCCCTCCATCACCGCATATCTCCAGCCGCTGCGGTCGTCAGCAAGCGACTCCCATGTCTTTGAGTCGATGCCTGTCAATTTCAGGTCTCGTTTGTAGACATCATAGAAACGCAGAGCTTCGGTCCAGAAGCTAGTTCACCGTACATGATGTCTTTGGGTATGCGTCCATCGTCCATCTTGTGTACCTGACCAAGCCATCGCAAGCGTAGCTGCAGAGCATGAGATGCATACTGAAGGAGTTCGCTCTTTCTAGCACTGCATTGTTAGTGAGTCTGTCCTGCCACCTGATGCCGAGAATTCGTCGTAGTCAGCGAATGTGGAAGTTTTCCAGGCGGTTCTCCTGTCTGGCATATGTTGTCCAGGATTCACTGCCATACAGTAGGCTACTGAGTACACATGCCTGGTAGACTCTGATTTTGGGGTTCAAAGTGAGTTGGTTGCTGGCCATGACAGCGGCAGCTTTGGCGATTCACTTGTCTAATTCTGCATCAAGTGAGAGGTTGCTGGTGATGGTTGTGCCCAGGTATGTGAAGTGATCAGTGACTTCTAGCTCCTCGTTGTCAATGTAAATTGCTGGTATAGAGGGGACATCCTGAGACATTACATTTGTTTTCTTGATGCTGATCGTGAGCCCGAATTCCCTGCATGCGTGGGAAAACCTGTATATCAGCCGCTGAAGGTCTTCCTTGGTATGCGCGCATAGAGCTGCATCATCTGCAAATAGTATTTCCCTTATGAGGACTGTGCGGACCTTGGTCTTTGCTCTCAGCCGTGCCAGAATGAACAGCTTCCCATCAATTCTGGTGTGTAAGTGGACTCCGTCTGGGGACTGTTTGAATGCAAACTTCAGCAGTAAGGAGAAAAATATACCAAACAAAGTCGGTGCGAGGACACAGCTTTGTTTCACGCCGCTGCGCATGGTGAAGGGTTCAGAGGATCCACTGTCGTAGCAGATGGTGCCATTCATGTCGTCGTGGAAGGAGGCAATGATGCTAAGCTACTGAGGACAGCCAATCTTTTTTAGCAGCTGGAAAAGGCCCTTCCTGCTAACAAGGTCGTGCTGGAATTCAACGTGCTAGATTCCAACGACTACTGTATGTCATATTGGCGACTTTGTGGTCTTATGGTATCCCATTCGGCGTTTAACCAGTAGGTGGAAGTTTCAAGTCTCGCTGTGAACAGTTCAAATTGAAGTCTTTGGAAATTAGAAAAGAATCACATTTTTAACATACTTAGTAAGTAGTAGTGGAAGGGGGAGAGGTGGCCGAGTGGATAAGGTATTGTGTGACAAGGAAAGATTTGTGGGAGAGGGTTTCATTGGGCAAGATTATTAAGCCCCAATTTGCTCACATTGGACTCATAGCTGATTCCCTTTGATTAGATGAGTATAAAAATGATTTCTTGGGCTGTTGTGTTTGAAATTTCAAAATTCGTTCCCGTCGCGTAATCCTAAGGTCGCGCAGCAGTATATTGGGAACGTATTCGAAACTCCAAACGTCGGAATTCAATAATCTTATATTATTGCTACTCGTAATTTAGGTGGCGCGGGCGTACTCTGGTGTGCAGCATGGTTTTACCTGGTATCCAACTCTCCAGACAGCCATCCTACGATATCCAAGGCAGAGAGGGATTACATTAACAAAAGTATTAAAAACGATACAGTCAAGGTTGGTATAATTTACTCCCTGCTCTTAGCATTCAATAACAATAGATTGATACATATGATTGACAATATCATTGATTCATCACAATTCACCCCCCCTCCTCTCTCTCTCTCTCTATCTATCTATCTATCTATCTATTTATCTATCTATCTATCTATCTATCTATCTATCTATCTATCTATATATCTCTAGTCTATCTCTATCTCTCTTCACTATAACATTTACAATAGAAGATAAATTCAAACTTTGCTTATCCAGATGCAATACTGATGTTACAGAAACTTTTACAATTTGGATTCGAACCAAAGATGGAAAGTTCTCTGGATAGTTTTATAACGTTGACATAGAGTTGTATAAGCTTAGAATTTCATATGACTAGTAATGTTTTGTTGCTCATTTGTTTAATGATTATTGATAGTACTATTGATAGATGTAAATGTTGCTGCTCGAAGATCGAAGAAAAAAATAGCAATGTGAAATTGAATGTAAGCTTCACATTAATAAACGAAAACAGATAAAATGGACGTTTCGGGGTTCCCCTTTATCAATAAAACAGGACGAATGTAACACTCCAGACGAATGAGATAATGTGGTAGTGGCGATGTTAATATGAATAAACAAAAACATTGATGGGAAGGAAATAGGGACAAATGGGCTATTTCCTGCCCATCAGTGTTATTCATCTTAACAACGCCACAACCACAATATCTCATTCGTCGGTAGTGTTTCATTCATCCTGATTTGTTGATAAAGGGGAAACCCGAAACGTCCATTTTTATTTTTAGTAACTTAAATTGAAGCTTACATTCAATTTAACATTGTTTAACATCTGCAATGATCTACTTGGACGTGAAACATGCACTTCATTACCATCTACAACCAATCAAAGAGACTTGCCAAACAAATTTGTCAACTTTTTTAAAGACAAAATCTATAAAATTCGTTCAGAACTAGCCGGCATGAACCATTTATAGATACAAATACATTCTGTGGTACCCCTTTAGAAATGTTCCAACCAGTTTAACCTAGTTTCCTAAAAGAGTTGATAAAAAAGCCCCATTTAAATCCTGCGACCTTGATCTCCTACCAGCACAGCTTTTGGCCAGCTCCATCGATACATTATTACCATCCATTACATCAATCATAAATACATCCATACTGATCGGCGAAGTTCCATCGTGCTTTAAAAGTGCCCTCGTCAAACCACTTCTGAAGAAACCATCACTGGACCACATTATATAAACAATTATCGTCCTGTATCAAATTGACCTTTTTTATCAAAACTTTTGGAGAAGGTAGTACTGACACAATTAACATCTCATCTTAAGAACAACAGTTTGGAACAACCCTTTCAGTCAGCCTACAAACATCAACACAGTACTGAAACGGCGCTTCTTAAAATCTTCAATGACTTGTTATGTCATGTTGATGCTAACAATATCAATGTATTATGCCTTTTAGATCTTTCAGCTACCTTTGACACCATTGCCCATGACATTTTGTTAAGAAGACTAGAAAATACCTTCGGCATAAAAGGAATTGCCCTTAAATGGTTTACATCATATTTACAGGATTGATTGGAGACTGTCGTAGTTAATGGTGTTCAATCAGAACAAATTTTACTAAACTTTGGAATGTCACAAGGCTCTGTTCTTGGCCCTGTCCTTTTTACTATATATATGCAGCCCCTTTCTAGTGTGACATCCAGATTCAATCTGACTTATCATTTTTATGCAGATGATACGCAAATATATGATTCAGCACCCCTTAGTAATTTACATTTCTTTATACAACGAATTACGAGCTGTTTTAATGAGATTAAATCTTGAATGTACCATAATAAGTTAAAATTAAATGATAGTAAAACTGAGATGTTAATGTGTGGAAGGCCGAGTATCCTTTAACAGGCAAATAAATCACCTATTACTCTCGGAAGTAGCTCAATTGAATTTTCAAATAAAACAAAAAGATGTTTCCATGACAAGCCACGTGGATAATACCATACAATCTATGTACATAGAAATGAAAAAAAAAAGCAAAACGCGTAATTTAATACCGAAGCATTTCGCAGAACTTTTAATTAATTCCCTTGTTTTAACTAAATTGGATTATTGCAACCCCCTTTGGGTGAATTAAACTAAAGACAAAATGAGCAAACTTCATGTTGCTCAAAATAACGCAGCCAGACTCATTGTACGCAATAACAAAAAATACTAAGGGTAAACCTGCCATTTTGGGAAAATACTGAAAATGATCGGTAAGGAGAGAGTTTAAAAAGTAGTTTTTAACCAGGAAAACAACTACAACAACACTGAGATTACTCAAAATACTCCAAAACTCACAGATAGGGGCAACGTTTCTCTTTAAAGCAAAGTTACCCCCGGTTGACGGTATATATCATCATTCCTCTTCTCTACATCAGAATTTTAAAGTACCATGGCGGGCTCTTCTGACATCACGTGCATTGTGGGCGTGCGTGACTGCTCACGCGTGCAACAACTGGATGCATTACACAATGCTCACTGGTCTCCCAAGCTACATGAAAGAAGTACTCAAGTTTGACATCAAGCAGGTAAGGAAATCATGCCATAGGTAGTTGAAAATTCTCTTAAAGCTGCCAAGATAGGCCATAAGGCCAAACATTTGGATGGAATCCTTGTGATCCGACGTACACTTCTTTCCAGAAATCTTTATCCAACACTTAACGTGTAGGAGGGGGGGGGGCGAAGTGACCAAGTGGTTAAGGCATTGCACTGTGACCCGGAAGGTCCCCGGTTCGAGCTCCTTGGGCACGATTATTAACCCCCTCGTATTTGGAAAAATTCAGAAATCATTCCTGTCCCCAAAAAAGACAAAGTAAAATCAATGAATGATCTGAGACCTGTCGCTCTTACATCAATTGTTACGAATCAATAACCATGTTAGAGCTCTTTTGGACCCTTATCAATTTGCTTACCAAAGTAAGCGCAGTGTAGAATATTCCATATTAGTTTTTACAAATAACCTCTACAAACATTTAGACATGCCTAAAAGCTACTGCAGAATTATTTTTGTTGATTTTTCATCCGCATTTAATACGATTCAGCACCACCTCCTTGCTCATGAACTTTCTACTTTTAAAATTAATCCTTATATCATCTCCGGGGTGCTAGACTTCTTTACAAATAGACTACAATATATACAAGTAAGAGGAGATGTCCCCAATAACATTACTATAAATACTGTTGCTCCGCAGGGCTGTGTAATCTCTCCCATTTTCTATAAACTTTATACAAACGACTGTAAAAGCGCAGATCTAAACATACCCATTTTAAAATTTGCTGACAATACTACTCTACAACGACTAATTACTGATAATGACGAAATAAATTATAAGGAAGAAATAAATAAATTTGTTTCCTGGTGCGACCATAACCACCTTGAATTGAATGTAAGTAAGACCAAAGAATTTATTATAGACTTTAGAAAAGATAAGAATACAAAAGACCATATCACTATTAAAAATGAAAAAGTAGAGCAAGTAGTAGAATACAGATATCTAGGAATCACCATGGACAACAAATTGCGGTGGATCGTACATACCAGTTCTATCAATAGTAAAAGTAATCAAAGAATGTAGTTTTTTACGGAAATTGTCCCAACTCAACATCGACAAAACACTTTGTACGTTATTATATAGATCTGTAATAGAAAGTGTTTTGGTTTTTTGTATTACTGCCTGGGGGGGGGGTTGTCTGAGCTCAGCAAAAGCTAATTTTGATAGGACTATTAAGAGAGCTGACAAACTCACCACAGGATCCATGTCTTTTAATGATTTATATACAGAATGCTGCTTCAGAAAAATTGGAAATATTTTAGCAAATTCAACACATCCTTTAAATTATCAGAGCACTAAGTCGAACAGAAGTGACCGTTTGTTGTCTATCAGAACGAAAAGTGAAAGACACCTCCGATCCTTTTTACCTTACAGTTGCAGAATTTTTAATAAGGAAAATAATTTATAAATTTTGGTCTGCGTCTGTTTTAATTTTGAATCCTTTTCTTTAAAATTACTCCATACCCACAATTTTTAAACATCAATTTACAAAATGGCTTGCTTCAACTTTTCAATTTACGTATTTAATCTACATTATGTGCCATGTAATTTATACAATGTAATTTTTCTCAGTCAATTTACAATATTATTATACTGTATCTATTCTTAGTTATTTTTACTAATCTGTTTCCTTATATGTTGACATCAATATACATTTTACTAGATTATTGGCAAGGACTATTGGTCAGTACTGACCCCCCAGACGCTAGCACCTGCGGGTCAGTACTGACGAACAGGCGTCAGCGCCTGGGGGTCAGTACTGACCAATACGTCCTGGTGTCTATTGGTCAGGATTGAACAACAGGTGCCACCGCCCACAGACAACCTCTCTTCGGTCTGTGCCACCGCCAGCCATTGATCAGCACTGACGATCATCAGGCCTGTTCGTCAGTGCAACTTAGACCTCTTCGTAATTATTCGACACTGCCTAAAGTATTCCATTAAAAACAAAACAATTAAAATCCCAGGCCAACTTATCCGATGACACTCAGTAAGACATGGTCACTTAGATAAGTTTGATTTCTAACGCGTTGTTTCAAGCAACCATAAGATTCTTTTTTATTTTATGTTGTCCATGCTATTTCTTTGGGTTTTTTTTTTTGTTGTTGTTGTTGCTTTTTCGTATATTTTCGTTATTGCTTAAATTGAAGAAAAATAGAGGAAAATATGTTATATAATATTTCTTGTTACGATTCTTTTATAATACTTGTTCATTCTATTGATGAGTTGTTTTTTTAAATATTTGTTGGAACTGTGTTTTCAGTCCACCAGTGGTCCTCACTTTTAGAATTATTATTTTAATTTAGAACACAGTGTGACGTCAAAATGTATTGCCTTGCACATTTCTTGTACGTAACAATATGTCTCCGGAGAAAAACAAAACAAAAACAAACAAAGCAAAAACCAATGAAAAAAAAAGAGAACAACTTTATAGTTATAGGGTCTTGAATATGCTTAAGGGAGCGTCAGAGAGAGAGAGAGAGAGAGAGAGAGAGAGAGAGAGAGAGAGAGAGAGAGAGAGGACTGCTTTGTAGATACTTGTACTCGCACAATTTTAATTTTTTTTCTGAGGCACAGCCGTACTCGAGGCCAGTGATCGTGGAAAGTGACCAAAGAGAACCTTACTTTAGCAAACAATACTAAAACTCTGATCTCCTTGGAGAACTCAATCGGTTTTTTTATCACAAAAATTCTAACGGACTAGGAGTAGTTTAAAATAGATATAAATGTTGATTTTAAATTAATTGGAGAAACAATATTCTGTGTGTGGCCAATTTTGGCCAAATTGGCTAGGTCAATGGCTATCTGGCAGCAGGCGCCCAATTTCGAACAACTCTCAATCAAGACTTTCCGAGATTAAATAAAACGTTGTAAATGATATTACTAAGTCGTTGAATTGCAATAAATTATATGCCTGTCTATTTCTGCTGATGCCTATGATAGGCTCAGTATCAATGTCGTTTAAGGTAAGTATAGACGATATTTGGTCCTTTATTAATGTTTTTATTTAGGTGGACTGAAAACACAGTTCCTCTTTTTTTTTGTCATGCAAAAAATAATAATAATCATGATAATAATAAATAACGGAAAGGAGGAGAAACTTGATAACGAATAGATTATTCCATTTTTGATCAGCGTGGGTCAGCGGTACGGTCTTTGCTTCGCACCCGAAAGGTACCGAGTTCTATCAACCGCCACTGAGCTGTGTCGCCTTGAGCAAGTCACCTCGACCTAGCTCGACTTGCGGCGCTGCACTGCGGATGATGCCTGAGTTATTCCAGCCTTCCTTTGGTATAGACCCTAGATACAGATGTTCCATGAATAAAGGGAATTTTATTTTATTTATTTATCATTATTATAAGAATATACTGAAAATAACAAAACGTATGAACGCAGTTTTAAAGTACGGCTTTTTAAATCGTAACAGTCACACGGACTATAAGACGTGGGTGGGCACTTCAGGTTCGTATTAAAATTGATTGAATTAATGCGATGACGTTTCCACGTCTTCATATATATTTCATCTCTGCCACTTTATCATTCACCACCGCTTTAACGTAATCGCAGTCCTATTGTCAGATTATATCGATGGTGTTCATCAAGGCAAAGTGCTCACAACATCCGCCAGCCGGATATATTGTACCAATACACAAAACCATGTGTTATAGTCTGATTGAGATACAAAACCATGTGTTATAGTCTGATTGAGATTGATAGAATTCTGTGAGTAGTACTGGCTAAAAGCAACAACAAAGAGCTGAGTGGCGTCAATTTCGTTCCATCAATAAGTTAATGAAGGCTACGCGTTGATTTGATTGACTCAAAACAAAAACAACTTCCATTACAGCCTGACCATTTCACAACCATTGTGTCCCCTCACCAACATTAGATTTAGATAATATATCATCATATTATGATCTCTTCATCATAACTAACTACACCATCATAAAAGGGAACAAACATGTGAAAAAACAACAACAACAAAAAAAACGGACTCCAATCTCTATGGGTACCAAACTTGTGTAATTGATTTTCTGGTCTCAGGGTCATGGCATCTTATTTTCTAAATAAATCATGGGCGCCAATCAAAGAGCATAATCAATTCCTCTTTTACTTCCCGTAATCCTTCGGTATATACATTCTGCTTCTAACTGAAACTTGGTTATATTTACATCCACTTCCCGAGAGTTTGGGACAGGAAGAAGATCGTCACGTTGTCGTCGTGCAGAAGCTTGAGTACCTTCATGATCCTGAAGGCGATCCCAGCCCAGAAACAATCATGCCGTAACAGCTGATGGTGAAACGTCAGACTAAGAACGATCCAACCCGGCGTCCAGACAAGGCCTGCCTTCTCCTGGACTCACATCTCCACAATGAAGAATTTACACATGAGAACGGTGGAAAAAATATGAGTAAATAGCATTTTTAAGGACTCAATTATGTACCGCCAAAAACCAGACCAGTGGAGGGAGAAATTAGAGATTGGAGGACCTGGAGCTCCCTGATGACGATGATGACCACGGACAGGGAAAGATGTAGTTCTTTCGTTGCTGCCCTTCGTGGCAGCAGGTATAGTGGATAGGAAGTAAAATGAGTACCGCCAGATTTAAACCCTCGTACATACAGATAGTAAGCCAAGCGCCATATTATCGCTGATCACAAAGATCAAAAGATCTATATTTGATTTATGTTTGTAGGTGAGATATTGGGGACAAAATGTGCTGTGCTATAATAATATAGAGTCTGTCATCTGTTAAATACGGAGATAAATTTAATTACGTCAATATGGAGTTGATGTTAATTAGTAGTTGTAGCAGTAGTAGTAGTAGTAGTAGTAGTAGTAGTAGTAGTAGTAGTAGTAGTAGTAGTTGTTGTTGTTGTTGTTGTTGTTATTGTAGTAGTAGTAGTAGTAGTAGTAGTAGTAGTAGTAGTTGTTGTTAGTTTGTAGTATTGTAGTAGTAGTAGTAGTAGTAGTAGTAGTAGTAGTAGTAGTAGTAGTAGTAGTAGTAGTAGTAGTAGTAGTAGTTGTTGTTGTAGTAGTAGTAGTAGTAGTAGTAGTAGTAGTAGTAGTAGTAGTCGTAGTAGTAGTAGTGGTAGTAGTAGTAGAAAAGACGGATTGTAACGTTGCAATTGGATCAAGGGAAGTAATTCATTTAATTCCAGACCGACTGCATTTGGATACAAATTCATTCGAAAGTGTACATTAAACTACTCTTTACTTTTTAAAATCATGCTTCAGAGATTAAATAAGAAGAGAATATGCATTCTAAAGTATGGAATATCAAAACTACAAGTAATAGGGCATTATTAAAAAGCTTTTACCAGATTCGCTCGGTTTTTATGATCATTTCTGATCTAAAGCCTTCGAGTTTAATTCAATTCTCATTGGTTTTTAAGGCATACACCTATAGGGTCATGAGAGTAGGTCCTATTTATGCGTGTCTGCCCAAAAAGATACTAATTCATTGCGTATTTTCTTCTCTGGAGCACGATTTAAAATACGCCGCAAGAGGTCGCTGTAACCAATGCATTAAATTAGTCCTGAAATCGAACAATAGTATTTCGTGGATTACCCTTGCTATCTTGGCTCCACAAACTAATTCCTACCTGTTTTTAATTCGCTCTACCCCCTGAACTTGTAATAATAATAATAATAATAGTAATAATAATAATAATATAATAATAATAATAATAATAATAATAATAATAATAATAATAATAATAATAATAATAATAATAATAATAATAATAATAATAATAATAATCGCGAAGTCCAAGGTTTGAGAGTTTTTTACCAAGATGAGGGTCATTTATATCGACTTGCCGCTAGCGCAGTGAAGGGCGGGACTTGATGATGATGGTGATGATGATGATGATAATGATTATGGTTGAGTGGAGGTGGTGGTGCTGCTGCTGGTGGCATGGTGGTGGTGGTGGTGCTGAGGATGATGATAATGATGATTATGTTGATCACCATTATCATCATCATCATCATCATCATCATCATCATCATCATCATCATCATCATCATTATCATTATAGAGGAGAAGAGAACACCAAGGAGTAAGAGAATATTATAGAATCACTGAATCAAGGGATGCAATCCATGAATTACCAATATTCGATTTTAGGACAATTTTCATGCAGTGAGCACAGCGCCCTCAACCGGCATTTTTAAATCGTGGGTCAGGGAATAAATACGCAATAAATTGTTTTCCTGTTTGCCAGACACGCCTATAGAATAGTATGGGACAGGAAATGCGAATTTATTTGTCGTAGGGCAAGTTATTTCAAAGGATGGCATCTTTTGGTACCGTCAGTACAGGCGCCAACGCCCGTAGCGACGTCAGAACTGACCAATAGGCACCAGTACCTATTAGTCAGTACTGACCCACAGGCGCTGGTGCCTGTTCGTCAGCATTGACCAGCAGGTGCCAGCGCCTGGGGGTCAGTACTGACGAATAGCCACTCCGTTATTAGATATCTATATCTTGACAATCTGTATGTCCCTTGAAATTTATACTATGTAATTATTCTTACAGCTTACAATATATATTACACTATACCTATTACCAAATTTTACTTTACCACATTATATTTACGTACATTCTTATGTTTATGTATGTATCATTGTTTGGCATTTTATACGACTGGATGAATAAAGTACATTATTATTATTATTATTATTATTATTATTATCATTATTATTATTATTATTATTATTATTATTATTATTATTATTATTATTATTATTATTATTATTATTATTATTATTATTATTATTATTATTATTATTATTAGACAGGGCTTTGGAAGATGAAATGACTATTGAGGTCAGTGAAGAGGAAACGAGATTCGTATTTTCGAAACTGAACGAGAGGAAGGCTGCTGGACCGGATGGATTGAAAGGAAAACTATTAAAAGAATGTGCCCATCAGCTTTCCCCCATTTATACACATATTTTTAACTGGTCCCCCCAATGCGTTTCGATCCCTGAAATTTGAAAAACTTCAAAAATTATTCCTGTTCCAAAAAAAATAAAACTTGAAACTATGAACGATCTCAGACCTGTTGCGCTGACTTCAATAGTCATGAAATCTTTAGAAAAACGTGTTCTTGTTAAAATTAGGAATCAGTTTATGCCATTGAGTGATAGTCATCAATTTGCTTACAAACCAGGACGTGGCGTAGAGGATGCCATTTTGCTGTTTACAAACAACATCTACAGGCATGTAGATCACGCTAGGAGCTATTGCAGATTGCTTTTTGCAGATTTTTCTTCAGCGTTCAATACAATGCAACCTCAGTTGGTTGTTCAAAAATTGACTAGTCTGAATTTAAACAAGTATATAATTGCTTGGGTGCTCGAATTTCTTACGGAGAGAGCACAATATGTTCAATTAGGACAAAACAAATCTTCCTGTATAACTACAAATACTGGTGCTCCTCAAGGTTGTGTATTGTCCCCTGTATTATTCACAATATACACGAATGACTGTAGAAGTCAAAACCTGAGTGTACCTTTAATAAAGTTTGCAGATGACACCGCTCTTCAAGGCCTCATGGCAAATG
The DNA here is from genome assembly GCF_034508935.2 of Berghia stephanieae. Classification (NCBI taxonomy): domain Eukaryota; kingdom Metazoa; phylum Mollusca; class Gastropoda; order Nudibranchia; family Aeolidiidae; genus Berghia; species Berghia stephanieae. Next base: position 38,257,021 of record NC_088363.1, read on the forward strand.
GCAACGAAGTGGCTTATAGGCAAGAAATTGATAGATTTGTGTCTTGGTGTGATGCCCACCACCTAGAGCTTAACATAAGCAAGACAAAGGAGCTAGTGATTGACTTTAGGAGAGTGAAGGAACCGATAGAACCGTTAAAATTAAAGGACCAATTCGTCCAGCGAGTTCCTCACTACAAATACCTTGGTGTAACGATTGATGACAGGCTCAAGTGGGATGAACACTTGAAAATAATCAGGCATAAGATGTGCAGACGTACATATTTTTTATCAAAACTCTCTCAGTTTAGAATAGATAAAACCCTCTGCACATTATTTTATAGAGCAGTAATCGGAAGTGTTTTGTCATTTTGTATAACAGCTTGGGGAGGCAATTGCTTAGCAGTGGAAAGGAACAAAATAAATTCAAATATTAAAAAATCCATTAAACGCTATATAAATGATGTTGACGATGTAGATCTTTTATACGAGAAATTTTGTATAAATAAAATAACTAAAATATTAAATGACCAGTATCATCCACTAAGACCATCAATTATTATGTCAGAAAGAAGTGGTCGCCCTTTCTCTATTTCAACGAAAACAGAGAGACACCGCAAATCTTTTCTGCCGTGCAGTATTAGGCTTTATTACAACAAGCAATAATCATTTATATAATTATTTCTCATTTTTACTTTTTAAAAATATAAATATTAATTTATTAATTTATTTGGTTTGCAATCTTTTCAATTTTCAATTTATAGTGACAGTTTTAACTATTTTACAGTGTTGATACTATTCATATTATAAAGCGCAGCTCTGGTTATAGAGCTGCTCCTTTTTTATATATATATACATCTTATTTCCATTGTATTTTTATCTTATTGTGTAAATTATAACACGTCTGTACAAAAAATTTCCTGTTTGGGATGCAATAAAGTATTATTATTATTATTATTATTATTATTATTATTATTATTATTATTATTATTATTATTATTATTATTATTATTATTATTATTATTATTATTATTATTATTATTATTATTATTATTATTATTATCATTATTATTTGCTCAATTGGACAGCATGGATGATTCCTGTTGACATCAGACATCGTGCTTGAAGTATAAGGTTATCTATATTCCTTCGTGGCGGAAGGGCATTTTTTTTAACATTTAGAGGAGAAATGGCGCATATTAGGAGATATTACATTCTTTTTTTTTCATCAGAGAAAAAGAGAAAACACTGTTATCGGCCAGATATACTCATTTTGCACATGAGCCCGGTGAGAGACTGTGAGCTAAGAGCCTTTTCCAAGGACACAACCATACGCTTCTCAAAGCGAGACTCGATCCCCCTCCCGTACAACAATTGGACATTTCTCAATAAATGTAAACACACTGCTGTGTTTATGAAAGTTGTAAACATACCCATGAGTCACGCTGAACAAAAAGACCAATTGTGATGTTGGATATTTCTCAAACTGTGAACGCGTTTCAATATGTGGGTCATTTTGAGCACATATTGCAATGTGACCAATGACCTCGAGCATATGGAAAGGAAATATAGATCGCTCCCATTAGTTGAGGGAATCGCACAAGGTTCAACTGACAGACTTTTCAATTAGGGTGCCATTGGGACTCACGATGGCATTGTTTATAAAAAATAAAAGGTCGGAAGAGAGTTTATAGCGGAATATGCGTGCCCTTCGTGAAAAAAATGAGCTTTCATATAGCGCAATATCCACTCACCGTGCTCAATGCGCTTTACAAGGGGTCCCTGAACAACAGCAACATGTAACTTGTAGAACGAAACATGACGCTTGTTAGGCGATATTACAATTTTTTTCCGACAAAGGCAACGCTTTTAACGGCTAGGTACTTATCTTATGCCTGAGTATGGTGAGAGAATGTGAGAAAAAGTCTTTTCCAATGACTCATCTCTGCGCTGGGCGAGACTCGAACCCAGAACACATTCTGATCCGAAAGCGAGTGTCATACCATTAGACCACATAGCCGCAAATCAGCCTTGTTTATAAAGTCAACCAATCTTTCTGGTCCCCCGGTGTTTGCCTTATCAGGACTTCACTGTATTCCTCTCTAAAAATTAGCGGTGCCTAAATGAGTCAATAAAATGGAAAAATAAAGGGGATAAATGTGTTGATCCCTTAATATATGAGTCACATTTACTCCCTTTATCTTTCTCTCCATATTCCTCTCTATCATTCACACCTTTTTCAACTTCTAATAATCTGTAAACCGCGCCACCTCTCTCTCTCTCTCTCTCTCTCTCTCTCTCTCTCTCATCCCACACAACACACACACACAGACAGACAGACACACACACACACACACACTCTCTCTCTCTCTCTTTCTCTCTCTCTCTCTCTCTCTCTCTCTCTCTCATTGTAGAATGGAGTACTGTCGGCAGTCCCTTACATGGCAGCTGGCGTAGTGTCTCTCACCATTGGACATGTAGCGGATTATGTGCGTTCAAGATGGCTGTCGACCACCGTTACACGACGTCTAATCCAGTCTGTTTGTACGTATAATGATAATAATAATAATAAGAAGAAGAAGAAGAAGAAGAAGAAGAAGAAGAAGAAGAAGAAGAATTAATAATAATAATAATAATAATAATAATAATAATAATAATAATAATAATAATAATAATAATAATAATAATAATAATAATAATAATAATAATAATAATAATAATAATAATAATAATAATATATAATAATATAATAATATAATAATAATAATAATAATAATAATAATATAATAATAATAATAATAATAATAATAAAATAATAATAATAATAATAATAATAATAATAATAAAATAATAATAATAATAATAATAATAATAATAATAATAATAATAATAATAATAATAATAATAATAATAATAAATGATATTTGTTTAGCGCTTTCCAATGTAACACATCGTGTCGAAGTAGCATTATGTCGGGATGACTCGGAATAGTGAAATACAATGTAGAATTGAAATGATAGGAGAGTTGAAGTTTAATGCGGGCTACACACCTATCGGTAGAAATGTCATTTATAAATGTCATTTAAACCGTGACAAATAATCCACACTATTCACGTAAACCGCAAAAACCACCCCAACATATACACCCATTGAGCAACAGGATAGTGAAGAAACCTCTACTCATAATATTCTCGATGGACTCGGAAATCAAGGTCCAATTGTAATAAACATTTGTGAAACATCTCGCAGGAATCCAACACAAAAACAAAGATCCGTCCGAGTTTTTGTTTAATGTGTACAGTTTTTAATTTTTGTGAGTACAGTATTTTTTATGTGTACAGTTGTCTGTTTGTGTTTACAATTTTCTTTTTGTGTGTTCAGTTTTCTCTATTCTGTGATTTTTTGTCTGTAAGTACAGTTATCTGTTTGTGTGTAATAAAGTTTCCTGCTTTTGTGTATAGTTAGTTTCCTGTTTGTGTGTACAATTTATTGATTAGTGTGTACAATTTCTCTTTGTGTGCAGTTGCATGTTTTGCATGTAATATTCTGTTTTTCGTGTGCAATACTCCGTTTTCTATTTTATGAGCAGCTCTCTGTTATATGTGTATCTTTTCTGTTTTGTGAGTAGAGTTCTGTTTAATATGTATACAGTTTTACGCGTTGCTTAGGTATACAATTTTCTACTTTCTACCAATATTCTCAGCTTTCATCGCTTCCGGTTCCCTCATCGTCGCTGTAGGATTTGTATCCTGTGAGAACAGAACCACCGGCATTGTCCTACTGACCTTATCGGTGGGATTTGAAGGCATGGTCTATGGCGGCTATATGGTCAACCATGTGGATTTTGCCCCGGGGTAAGTCAATTAACCAGTCACCAGCCGATTTTTGCCCAATCAAAACGCAAGGTTTGTGACACACCCTCAATCCCGCTCGGACAAATATAGATGATTGTTTGCAATTAAGGTATTTGACATCACGCTGCTCTTTGTTATTGTTTCTAGACCGCTAGTTGTGTGATTAGTTCTCAATAGATTTGCTCAATCAAACTATAAATGTTAAAGGTTACGAATAGTTTTCTGTAATGGTGCGGCAATGTGGTCTTGTGGTATGAGTATGACACTCGCTTTCGGGTCGGAAGGTCCTGAGTTCGAGCCTCGCTCGGCGCATAGTTGAGTCCTTGGAGAAGGCTCTTTAATCACATTTTCTCACTGTACTCAGGTGTAAGTTGAGTACCTGGCCATTAAAAGCGTGGTCTGTCGATTTCTTCAGATAATATACAAATTATTAGGTGACTAACGGGTGTTTGGTTTTTGTTTGTTTGTTTGGTGGGGATTTTGGTTCGTTTTTTATTTTTTTTATTTTTCGTTTTTTTTTTAATCTTCGGATATCTTCCACGACAGATATGCAGGTGTTGTGTTTGGTATAACAAACTTTGTGTCCACAATTCCGGGAATGTTAGCACCTATAGTTTTTGGAGCCTTGACACCAAATGTAAGTTTTCATTTATTTTTTTTCTTCCTATCTTTAAGTATTTTTGAAGCATTTCACCACCCCTTCCAACCTTGAAAAAAAAATACCATCCAATATACTCAGCAGTCCTCATTGCAAAATGGAACACTTTTCTCTGTTTTGTTTGTTTATAGAGTTTTTATGGCGCTTGAGACACATTTAGGACATATCAGGGTCAGTAAAAAGGAAGGCAATGGAACAGTAAAAAGTTCTAGAATTCCAGTTAAGGCATTCAAGAAAACGCAAGACAAAGGGGAATTAGTTCGAAAAAGGAACAGATGTAGATTCAAAGAGCACATTATCAGTGTACTTTGTTTGAGATCACCTAAATGTCTTATCCAGACACAAGCACAGGTCCCCAATAAGAGGAATATATTCAAATGTTTACAAATGATATAATATATGTAAAACAAAAATAATACAGTGCATAATAGAGATATGGTTTACAGGACAAAAAATATCATCTCCCTAACTCTAACACATTTGACTGTGTCCCTCCCAGCCACGGTCAGGACAAAACCAAGTAATCTCGTTTCAAGAATAAAAACAGAAAGCATGTTGGGAAACAGATATAGGGGAATAGTATACACAGTAAGTGCCTCCCTGCCCAATATCGGAGATCAGGAACCCAACCCTGGAACGCCTTTCTTTCTCTAAATCTTGGCATATTTATTTGCGGAAGGTATTGAATTGTAGTAGAATGTTCGTAGACAAATGTTTTTACTATTTAATTTCTTCATTGGGGGCTTAAAATGTAATATTTTAACACAGAAGACAATGGATCGCGTTCCGCACTTTGTGGAAAAGTTGATGAATTAATAATAATAATAATAATAATAATAATAATAATAATAATAATAATAATAATAATAATAATAATAATAATAATAATAATAATAATGGTATACATTTATAGTGCTCCAAACATCCCTCCATCAGGAAGGCTCTGGGTGCAAAACATAGATTAAGCCCTAACACAGTACACGAACAAGACTAATTATACACATAATCAAAAGAAAGCCTGTCAGAATAAGAATGTCTTCATTCGACGCTGGAATTCCTCTAATGAAGACGAAGAACGTATCTCTAGTGGTAGTAAATTCCACAACCTTGGGCCAGACTGCTGAAAGGCGCGTTCACCAGTAACTTTAGTCTTGGTCATAAGAACAGACCTGCATACTACTACGAAAAATTCGTAAAATTACGAAATTTCGGCTCAAATTTCAAAACTTCATGACCATCTCTATGTCAATAAAAATATATTGAAAAATAAAGTTGATACCAGAGTATACAGTACTGTGGATTTTGAAGTGTTTGTTAATCATTGTTAGGGTAAATTGTTGATCTAAAAAGTTAACTATAACAAATATTATTTTTATGTACTAAAAATTACGAATTTTAGAATTTTGAAGTCGACATGTCTGCAATAAGACCGACATGATCATGAACAAAACCACTTACTTATATTTTCTCACCATACTCATGTATAAATGATAGTACCTTACAAACTGTACGAAATGTCTGAAATACCGAATGTTGCTGTTGGTTTGTGACTTTATGTAGAACGTTCTAAACACAATGGGTGATGCCCTACAGAAAAACTGACCTCATTTTTTGTTTGTTTTGTTTTTCGTTTATTTTTTGGGAGTTTTTTTTTAGGGGGGGGGTTGGTCGTTTTTTTTTTGTTTCTTTTTTTTCAGTTTATAATATTTTTTTTTAGAAATAAAATTTTAATTAAAATTTTAAAAAGCCTTTATTGAGAGAAAATGCAAGAATTTTTACGTGAAGTTTAATGTCATTTCCATCAGTCTGACTTGACAATACCAAGTATAATTTACCTTCACTCGCTTCATCATTCCCTCCCAACCCCCAAATCCCCCCCCCCCCCTTGCCCATCTTTACAAACTTTTCTATTTAACACAGAAAACACAAGAAGAATGGAGAAATGTTCTTTACGTGTGTGGAGCCTTCGTGTTGTTTGGAGCCGTTGTCTTCGGATGTTTTGCTCAAGGAGAGACCCAACCGTGGGCCAGAGAGCAGCCCGACTCACCTAATGTCGAGGATGGCGAAGATAGTAGTAGTATTAATAAGGCGAAGCTAAACCCAGCATTTGAACCGGACGAAGAGCTTAAAAATGAAGTGAAATTGGTCGACTGAAGACAGAGATGAATATGAATGATGATGAAGAGCGGTGAAGAGTTTTGTTAAGATATTGATGAAATTAAGTAAAATTCTGGCTATCAATACTGCTCTTCTCTCTCTCTCTCTCTCTCTCTCTCTCTCTCTCTCTCTCTCTCTCTCTCTCTCTCTCTCTTTTTTTTTTTTATTTTTATTTTTTTTTTACTTACATATCAACCTATCTATCTGCCAACCTACCAGCATATATACTTACCTACCAATCTATTTACATACCCACCTGACTAACTATCTTTCCACCTACCTATCTATCTGTGTCAGTCAGTCTATAAATATATATAATATATATCGATCAAGAAAGAAAATAAAATAAAATTTAACACGTTTTTTGTTTAAATTCTTGTCAAGAGTTACTGCTGAGCTTACGAATTTTTTAGGTTAGGTCATCTCTTCTTTCTATCTACAATCCGAATCACTCTCTCCGCTCATCTACTTCCCTGTACTTGAGATGATTTAAAAGACAAAAAGACAAAAAATATCACCTCCCAAAAATTCTAACCATATTTTATTTGACTGTTTCACTCCCAGCTCGGGTTTCCGGCTAAGGACAGGACAAAACCAAATAATCTCATTCCAAGTCAAAGGCGGAAAGCATGTTGGAAAACTATGACAGAATACACAGCAAGTAGCTCCTGCCCTCTATGGGAGGTCAGAAACCCTATCCGGGAGGTATTGCTGATTTTACGAAATTTTTAAGTCATGTTAATTCAGCGCATATATATTCCACATTAAAATTAAAATTATGGCCTATCGCAACGGCACCATAATATTCCATCGCTTAGGCATTCCATGAAGGAATATAGACAATTCATCAAACAGGATGTCTGAGGCCAACATGAATCACCCATGTTGTCCAGGTGAGCAAATTGGGGGTTAATAATCTTGCCCAAGGAAAAATAACGAAAGCGCCTGAAGCGGGGCTCGAACCAAGGACCTTACGGGTCACAGTGCAATCCCTTAACCACTCGATCACTAGGCCCCCCTATATAAAATATTCCACATAAGTAACCTTTATTGAGGTGATTTACAACCAAAAAAAAAGAAAGAAAAGAAATAATAATAACCTTAACCTTTACCCTAACCAATGTGACTGTCTCTCTTCTGACAAAAGACTCCAGAACAAGGCCTAGACATCGGTGCAGGACAAAAAAAACCGAAAAGCTTCGTAGAAAAAAGGTCCATAGGGATTCAAAAATTACCGCAGGTAGCATCCAAGGCCCATTAATTAAGTCAATGGTCCAATAAGCCGACAGTTTATATACACTCTATTATACTACCTGCCAACATTTTATATACACTCTATTATACAACGGAGTAAGACAAAGTTGCGTATTATCAACGGACCTTTTTAACATATAAAGTGAAATAATATTCAAAGAAATTGAAGATATGAAAGGCGTCGTCGTTATATACACTCTATTGTACTACGAGTACGAGCCAACATTTTATATACACTCTATTATACGAACATGTGCTACGAATCCCTTAATTTACAGTAGTACAAATGGCAGTTAATGTTCTCATATTATTATTATTATTATTATTATTATTATCATTATTATTATTATTATTATTATTATTATTATTATTATTATTATTATTATTATTATTATATATTATTATTATTATATATATTATTATTATTATTATTATTATATTATTATTATTATTATTATTATTATTATTATTATTATATACCACTTATATAGCTCATAACCATGATTATTTCATGCTCTATGCGCTTATGATGAAATGCAGACTATTTGAGTTTGGTTATTTCAGTCCACGTCATGTTTATTATAAACATAAATGAATTAAAAGACACCGCCTTGTTTAATGGGATATAACCTCGGTCATTCGTAGAAATGTAAACAATGATTCTATTGCTAAGCCAAACATGTCTACTTCTACGAAATATTCGTAGAACAACGATTTTTTGGCTCCTTCTGCAGAGGGACAACGTGGCTCAGTTGTACGGTCTTTGCTTCGTACCCGAGAGGTACAGAGTTCAATCACCCGCCGCTGCCCTGTGTGGCCTTGAGCAAGTCACCTCGCCCTCGCTAACTTTGCGGCGCTGCTCTGAGGATGATGCTTGGGTTATTCCAGTCTTCCCTTGGAATAGACCCTAAAGACAAATTTCCTCTTGAGGATGAATAAAGGGAATTTTATATTTATATTTTTAAAGATGGCACTAAAACAGATAGTGCAAAGACTGAGAATCGTTATCCAAACTTGATGACGGTAAATTGGTCACTTACAACGGTAGATTTCTGTATTATTTTCTCCATAAAAATAACAAAATTTTAAAATTTCAAGCTGACGAAAATAACAAACTACATAAGATAACCATCGACGGATTGCGGATAAGTAAAATGCTAAATAGTTCTACACGCTCTATCAATAGTTCCATCACATAAAATTATGTGTAGCCTGTAACGTTGGTGAATTGTGTGAGACCTAATCGCACAATTTTAGTGGTCAAATAATAATAATAATAATAATAATAATAATAATAATAATAATAATAATAATAATAATAATAATAATAATAATAAAAATAATAATAATAATAATAACAAAGCAGAGTGATTTCAACTTATTTCGTTCTATTGTTTTTAAACAACCATCTAGATAGATTATTTGTCCGAGCGTGCTTGATCGAGGGAATGTCACAAATCCCACGTTTTGATTGGTTAATAATCTACTTGTTAATTGATGTAAACGGATTTGAAAAATTATAACTACAACAGGTAATGATAATAATAATGATGATGATGATGATTATTTTCATTATGATGATGATGATGATGATGATGATGATGATGATGATGATGATGATGATGATGATGATGATGATGATATCATTTGTGAAGCGCACATACTCCTTTGCCACAAGACTCTAGCCAATGTGGAGTTTGGGGTTTCGCCCACTTTGTCACGTTATGAAGAAACGACAAAATCAAGATTATCACCTTTTCGGAGTCCAACGTTCATTGAGAAGCCCTAGTGGTGGTTGGTGTTTGATTAATTTGGCAACTGAATGTTATCTGTATCACCAGTGCGTTCTTCAACAAGTTTGGGATAATATCATGATTAAAACTTTTAAAGGAGTAAAAATTGGCACCGTGGAATAAAACACTACACCTCTAATTAATTGTAAGTCTTTGCTAATCCCTTTAAAAACATTATGAAATTATTTGTGAATATGTGCCTGTGTAACATAACATAACATAACATATGATATAGGGCAAAATAGGATAAAATCCCTTGAATGCCATTAATAGTAATAGTAATGCCATAAATCTATTGATTAAAGATTACAATAATGATACACTGGTAAAGATAGTATTTCAACTTAAATGTACTCATGTAAATGTGGTGTAGAAACATATATCTTTAACCGTGACATGCAAGGCACACACACACACACACACACACACACACACACACACAAAGAAGATAATCGTAATAAATAATAAATAATAATAATAATAATAATAATAATAATAATAATAAATAATAATAATATAATAATAATAAGTAATATATAATAATAATATAATAATAATAATAATAATAATAATAATAATAATAATATAATAATAATAATAATAATAATAATATTAATAATGATAATAATAATAATAATAATAATATAATAATAATAATATAATAATAATAATAATAATAATAATAATAATAATAATAATATAATAATAATAATATAATAATAATAATGATAAAATAATAATAATAATAAAATAATAATAATAATAATAATAATAATAATAATAATAATAATAATAATAATAATAATAATAATAATAATAATAATAATAATAATATATACTTCATTCATCCAAAATAAAAAGGAAATTCGGTTACAGGTGTGGCATACATAAAAATGTATAAACAAATGTAAAATGTATAAAAATATAACAATGCATAATATATAAATACAAGACTGAAAGCCCAGTCAACAGTAGTAAAAAAAAGTATTATATATAAATCTCCCATCATATAATTCCATGTCTACTAACACCTTGAAATAATCTATAAATTTTGCATTCTTTGTTTTAAATTTCAAATTGTTCCATTTCTGGACAATACGAACACCGAACCAGTTTTGTCTTATGTCTGTTTTGCATCTAGAGACAAAAATCTTAAACTTGTCTCCTCTAGTAAAAGTAATATTAGAATATGAAAAAAAATCAGAAAAGTCTAAACTATCCAGACCATGTACCAATATATAAACGTGAATTAAATCCCCACGAATTCTTCTATATGTCAAACTTGGTAAGTCAAGAAATTCTAACCTTTCCTTATAATATAAATACTGTATTGCATAAATGTTTTTGGTGGCTCTCCTCTATACATTTCAATACTAATAGATTGTTTTCTATATAATGGGCTCCAGATGCAACTTCCGTATTCTAGAATAGGTCAAACGAGCGATTTATACAAATATAAAAATATGGTTTTATCAAGATTTATAAAGGTTCTATATATTATTCCCATCATTCTGTTTGCACGGCTTACACAATTATCAATATGTACATCAAAATCCAAAAGTGAATCAAAAGTAACTCCCACATCCTTTTTATAAGGCACGCACAACGGAAAGTAGATTTGACATAGAAGTATCGGTAAAATAATTATGACATGGATTGTTTTTTCGTATAAGTAATACTTTACATTTCGAAACATTAAAATCCAAATGCCATGCTGTAGACCATTTGAAAAGTAAAAATATATCATTTTGTAGACTGTTATGATGTTCAGTTGTACTATAGCTCTTTGCATCGTCTACAAACAGTTTTCAGGCTGAATGGTAAATCATTTATATATAAAAGAAATAAAAGTGGTCCTAATACGCTTCCTTAGGGTACACCGCTAATTACATTCTTAAAATCCGACCCCACCCAATTGACAATGACTTTTTGTATTAGAATATTTAAAAAGTCTTTAATCCAGTTAAAGAGATTCCCTTTAAATCCATATGCTTTTAGTTTAATGAATTGGGGCAAGTAGCAAACGTTCACGTCGTGCCTCTGTTAATCCTGTGAAGGAGAACTGATTGCTACAACACGCGCAATACTGTGGTGAGGCGGTAAAAGGATAGCCCCTCGGCCTCGACCATGGAAGGATTCAAGATTAAGAGCTTTAATGCAGAAGGAATCTCATCTACAAAGATTGAAATTTTGGCTAACCTCAACGCCGATATACTATGTCTCCAAGAGACACACAAGGACCAGACACCAACTATACCATCATGAGTCTAGCCATACAACACAGGAACCCTGCCCATGGAAGTGCCATATACGCACTGGACAAATCCATAATTATGAACAGTATAGACCTATCAGAAAATGGGGTGGAAATTTTGAAAGTCGAAAGCAGACATTTTAATATCATCTCTGTCTACAAGCTACCACCAACACCATTTGTATGGCCGCTCTTTGACTTCTCAAACCAGAAACCCGTTATTGTGATAGGTGATTTCAACAGCCACAACACCAGATGGGGCTATAGCCAAACAAACAGCGATGGAGATGCAGTTGAGAACTGGGCCCTCAAACATAATTTGTCACTATTACACAATGCCAAAGACATACCATCCTTCGCCAGTGCAAGATGGAAGAGAGGGTACAACCCTGACTTAATATTCATATCATCGAAACACTTCCAAAACTTTGAAAAATCAGTCGGTGACCCAATCCCCAGGTCTCAACACAGACCAATTATTGTTACCACAAGACCTGTGATCAAGCCAATCAAGACAAAACTGAAACGAAGATTTAATTTCAGGAAGGCAAATTGGGGGGATTTCTCAGTTGAACTCGACTCCAAGATCTCCAATGTCGAACCGGACCCAAAGAACTACGACGAATTCAAAAATATTGTATGGTCAGTGGCAAAGAAACACATACCACGTGGGTGTAGGAAGGAATATATACCCTGCCTGACAATGGAAAGCAAAGACTTGTACAAAAAGTACATAGCTGCCTATAATGAATACCCATTTCACGATGACACCATAGAATTAGGAGAAGCCCTCATGTCAGCAATCCCAGCGGAAAAATCAGAGAGATGGAAGAATATGATTTGCAACACAGACATGACCCACAACAGCAAGAAGGCATGGGCAACCGTGAAAAAACTTACCTCTGAAAAAATGCCACACACAAGAGTTGCCGCAGTAACACCAAATGAAGTGGCAAGCCAGCTCGTGCAAAATGGAAAACCAACCAACAAAAAACGTGCATGTAAAAAAGCAATTAAACAAGAGGCGAACACCATCGCAAGAGATAGTGAAGACCAGATGGATCCATTCGCGATTGGAGAGCTTGAGTCTGCGATTAAACAACTAAAAGCAGGAAAAGCAGTTGGGCTTGATGACATAGCCACAGAAATAATCCAACATTTTTGGACAGAAACTAGACTGTGAATACTGGCTCTCTTCAATAAATGCGCAGAATCCTGCACCATCCCAAAATTATGGTGACAAGCAAGAGTGGTTGCCCTGTTGAAACCAGGAAAGGATCCAAACAACAGAAAGAGCTACCGTCCCATATCCCTCCTATGTATTCTATACATCACGCCGGATGTGGAAGATAAATTATCACCTGACCAAGCAGGATTCCGACCAGGAAGATCCTGTTGCGACCAGCTTCTTAACCTTACCCAATACATAGAAGATGGGTTCGAACAGAAACAGGTTACTGGGGCAGTGTTTGTAGATCTAACTGCGGTGTACGACAGAATAAACCACAGGAATCTACTACTCAAGCTTGCTAAAGTCACCAAAAACAGCAGAGTTGTGAAAATGATCGAGTCCCTCCTCGCTAACAGACGATTCTTTGTAGAAATGGATGGAAAGAAAAGTAGATGGCGATCTCAAAAAAATGGACTACCTCAAGGAGCTGTACTAGCTCCAACATTATTCAATATATATATATATATATACAAATGACCAACCAAAGTTTGAAAATGTTAGGGGGTTCATATACGCCGATGACCTGTGCCTTGCCACACAATCAAGAATTTTCAAAGAAATTGAAGACAAATTGTCAGCTGCCCTGAACACGCTCACGACCTACTATGCGGAAAACTCATTAAATGCCAACCCGAGCAAAACACAGGTTTGCGCATTCCGCCTGAATAACCACCAAGCAAACAGGAAATTAATTGTAACATGGAATGGTGCAGCACTTGAAAACAACGACTTCCCTGTCTACCTTGGAATTACCTTGGACCTTTTACTATCGTTTGCTCAACATGCAAAGAAGATTAAGGGGAAGGAGGCCACCAGGAACAGCCTGCTTGGGAAACTTGCAAACACAAGATGGGGAACAGACCCGAAAACCCTAAGGACAACGGCCCTGGCACTTTGTTACTCCTCGGCCGAGTATTGCTCACCAGTCTGGGCTAGGTCAAGCCAACCAATAAGATAGACCCTGAACTAAACAATGCTTGTCGCATTATTACTGGAACACTGAGACCTACCCCCATACCAGCCATCTATAGACTAGCGGGGATAGCACCACCACACATCCGCAGAGACGCACAGACCAAAGTCCAGAAATACAAACAAGAAAGTGACACCAGACATCCTCTTTATGAGCATAACATCCTGCCAAGGAGACTGAAATCTAGGAAAAGATTCCTGACAACTGAAGGCATCCACCCAGACCTTGCAGCCATATACAGAGTGCATTCATGGAAAGAATGGGACTGCTGCCCAAATGATGCCATTCAGGAACCCAAAGAAGAACTGCCAAGCGGAGTAAATCTCCCCAGGAAAGATTGGTTGACACTGATCCGGGTAAGGTCTAAAGTGGGGAAGACCAAAACAACCTTACAAAAATGGGGACTTTCTTCAGACTGCCGATGTCAATGTGGGCACACGGCTCAAAACATGGACCACATCCTTCACGAGTGCGAACTTGGACCAAATATCAGTGATATGGACCTGAGAGGCTGCACCCCTGAAGCCAGCCAATGGATCCACCACTTGCGCGACACGATATGATGATGATGAGTTTAATGAATAATCTCTCATGTGGCACAGAATCAAAAGCCTAAGGAAATCAAGATAAAAACATCAATGCATTGACCACGATCACTTGGTAAAATCTGCTGCTGCTGGTAAAATCCTCCATCACCTATAATAATTGAGTAATGCATGATATCTTTGATCTAAAACCATGCTGGTTATCGTTTAGCATCATATGACTTTCAAGAAAGTCCATTATTCGGTCTTTCAAGATAGACTCCATAACCTTACACCAAAGTTGCCGTTCTTCAGTTCTGTCACACCACTAAACAACATAGAAAATATAGGGAGGCAGAACTGATACTAAAACTGGACACACTTTCAACTCACGGCATGAACTAATTGGACCTAATTTAATGTCGACCCTCCACCCCCCCCCCCTCCCCCCCCCCCCCCCCCCCCCCGACTCCCCCGGCCATCCATTGTCATTTCCTTGTGTATATGTTTGTGTATGTGTGTGAGTTGTGTGTTTTGGATATCTGTGGATTTGTTTACGTTAACTTTCTATTCTCATGACGTTGGTAAGGCGAGGCAAAGTTGTTGTTTTTTTGTTGTTTTTTTTTTAATATTTAATCTTTATCATAAGCAGGATTCAATAAATGTATGTTGATGCTTTTTATTTTTCAAAATCATTTTTTCTCTATCATTAAACACGGTGACATCAGATCGACTTTTTACGACTTATAATAATTTGGAAGTCTGATAACCCAAATTGTTTTGTGTTCATTACTTATACGCGAATGGATTAAACTACCATATGACATTATAGACATCAAACATTTCATGAAATTGTTCCTGCTTGAAGCTCGAAGTAAAAAAGTAATATTGAAAAATAGGAAATGAAATGGAACTTTCAATTTGAGTCAATAAATAATTAAATGAATACGGATACTGTGGACATTTCGGGTTTCCCCTTTATCATGAAAACACGATGAATGCAACACAAAAGACTAATCATTCTTCATTGCTTTTTCATTCATCGTGTTTGCTTGATGTGGGGAAAACCTGAAACGTCCACATCTTTGTTGACTAAATTGAATATTCTTTTCCATTTCCTGATGTTACATATCATTGCGACGCGAGTATTTTTTTTCACATGCACAAGAACACAAACAAGAATGAGTGACTAAAATCAATGGGGGTTCGGATGAATGCGGGTTACCAAATTTGCAAATTGATGCTGGTCGGGTTTCAGACCATCATCATATAAAATAGACAATATGATAGATATAAAATATTCATATTTTATTGTAACATTCGCGTTTTTTCTATAAGTCTAATAATGTTCAGTATGCAACACATAACAAAAGCATTGTTTCCTTCGAGGTCAATTATTTTCAGTATGCAATACAACAATGGCATTTTTGATATCATTCGTCAGCACAGACAGCAATACACAATTAAATGCATGTTATCATTAGGCACAATCCATCCACGCCATACGGTGTTAATAACCCGGAGTTATTTAGATGTTCCAAATTTAATTTCTGCGAAAGATTTTTCATGATCATTGGCCAGAAAAAAAATGGCAACATCGAACTATGGCAGAAAACAAACCAATGACCAATAATTGAAAAATAAATGTTTAAGAGAAAATGGAGATGAATTGGTCTCACTCTTAGAAAACCGACAACAAGCATCGCTTGGCAAGCTGTGAATTGGAATCCACAGTGAAAACGAAAGACGGGCTGCTGGCCAAAGAACACCTGAAGAAGAGATGTAGAAGCGGACACCAGGTGTTTTGGACAGATATGGAGAGGTTTAGAAGTGATGCCAAAGAACAGGAAAGAGTGGCCCTGGAGGGACAAAAGGCCAAAGTAATTAAATTGAATTTATAGACAAAAATATTAGACGAGGATAAAGTGTATCTGTTTTATTTAGTACCAATAGATTAGGGGCAGCGTGGCTCAGCTCTACGGTCATTGTTTCGTACCCGAGAGGTACCGAGTTCAATCACCCGCCGCTTCACTGCATGGCCTTGAGCAAGTCACCTCGCACTAACTCACCTTGCGGCGCTGCTCTGCGGCTAACGCCTGGATTATTCCAGTCTTCCCTTGGAATAGACCAAAAAGTCTAGTTTCCCCATGGGGATGAATAAAGGGAATTTTATTTTTTATTTATTTTATTAAATTTCAAAAAAAAAGTGCAAAATCTTTAAGCTCACATTTTTGGTCGTTTCAACCTTACAATCACCATTCGGCAGCAGTTTGGTCCTTGCTTCTTACCCGAAACGTACCGAATTCGACTTCCCATGGCTGTATAAAGCTGTATAAAGGATTTATTTTGAAATTAATTTTAGTGTTTGCATTGACATAATAACTTTTTGAAACGACGGGTAACATTTTAAAAATATTTTAACAAATGATTAAAATGTTAATTACCTTTTTAGAAGCATCTATTTAAAAAGATTAATTCAGCGATAAAATTTCTATTATAAATGTTTTCAAACGCAGAACATGTTTTAAATCAATAACAATGTATCGGTTAATTTATGTGACTATTAATCATTAGCTTGTGTTGTCTCCTTTTAAAGCCCTATCTTTACCATCCACCTGTATTTTGTCTCTATTCTTATATCAAACTCATCATATCATTATACCAGTCACATCGGATTATTTCTTTGGATTTTCATATTGCATTTGATAGTCATTTAGGATACAAAAATTCCAAGAAAAACATGGAGGTATGCTGCAATATTTAGTTTTCTATGGAGCTATGGGGTCTTGTGGTATGACTGACACTCGCTTTCGGATCGGGAAGGTCCTGGATTCGAGCCACGCTCGGCGCATAGTTGAGTCCTTGGAAAAGGCTCTTTACTCACATTCTCTCACCACACTCAGGTGTAAAATGAGTACCTGGCCGTTAACATCGGTTATAATTTTTACGACCTAAACAACGATGTAAACGCCAGGTACTCATTTTACACCTGACTACGATAAGAAAATATGAGTAAAGAGCCTTTTCCAAGGACTCAACTATGCACCGAGCGCGGCTCGAACCCAAGAAGCGAGAGTCATACCACAAGACCACGTAGCCGCATTTATTGTTAGTATTCCATTGCCGTTTCATTTTAACAATTTACGACAGCTCAATACGTAAAAGTATCTGCTTTTGTAATTACGCCATTTTGAACGCAGATTTGACAACGTTTGAATGTAATGGGTGAAACCAATGTACATTTATTTGCAGGTCTGATAACCCAATTCCCTATGGGCTCATTGTTGCAATGGAAATCTCAAAAAATGACCCAAAATATCGTCCATTAAAACTATGTTAAACGAGGCCCATAAGCGGGTTCGGATGTTAGACCTGCATAAATGTACACGTCAGGTGAAACGTATTTTAAAAAGTCACAGATCTGAGTGATAAAAGCGATAGTTTAACTGTTAGGGTCGTTTCATGAAAGCACTAACTAATATATTATACTGGTTTAATTATTGTCAGAAACAAACTTTAAATAACTTACCATCATTTGATACCTTATTTAATTGTTCGAACGCCTTTATTTATAAAGAAAAAAAAGCTTTCTTGATTTATAATCCTACAACACGGCTATATTATAGTCTAATGTTATGACACTCGTCTCCGGATAGGAAGGTTCACGGTTCGAGATCCGCTTTGAGCGGTGGATAGTTGAGTCCTTGGAAAAAGGATCGTAATTCACATTCTCTCACCGTGCTGAGGAGTTAAGTGAGGTCCCGTACGTTAACAGCTTAACAGCGTTGTCTCTGTCCAAAAATAATGTGATATCGCCTAACAGGTGTCATGTGTAGTCCTACATGTTAAGCGCTTTGAGCACGTTTAGTAGATACTGCGCTATATAAATGCTTGTTTGTTTTTTATTTACTTATTTAAAGCTCAATTCAAAGGTTTATTTTTTAGGCAACTGCCAATATGAAATATACTTCTACATAGAATTTCCAACCAATACAGGAAACTTTAATAATTAAACAAAGGAGACTACCATATATAATTAAGGATATTGATGAATAATCAAACATTAATCACTATGTCTCTTTGTTCTTTGGGGGTCCCGATAGCTCATTGGTAGAGCACTTGCTTTACACGCAAAGGGACCTAGATCGATCCCGGGTGCAATCGAGATTTTTTGTTGTTGTCTGATTCCCCCTATTCACCCAGCAGTTAATGGATAACTGGGTCTGTTAGATCTGGAGAAAAGTTCTTTGCGAATACTAGCGTCAGATCTAAAGGGTAGCAATCAATTGCTATTGTCCGTTATTATTAGATACATGAAAACATGACATACAAATATTAGCGTCCGGTCTCTATATATTATATTATGCAATTTCACAGCGCACACTTCAGCTGTGTAGTAGGTATGTTTTTAGCCTAACTGTTTATAGTAATAGCATCTGTTTTTGTTTGGTCATGTGTTACACAAAGAGCAGGAATAGTAGCCTAAAGAATATCACGCGAAAGATATGACGGATAATGGTGAGCATTAATTGTTGTGTATTGTTCAAATTAATGGATTTTTTAACCAGGGATAATAATATTATGGTTTGTGCTACACATTGTGATAACAATTGTAATGGTTTATATTGTTTCGTTTTCAAAAGTATGTGAGATAGGTAGATAGATCTATAACGCTTTTATTCTCCTTTTAAATTGTGCGACACTCATGCATTAACATAATGTGTTAACATATTAATATTATAAAGTTTGATATCGGTTAATGAATATAGTTCTTTGATTTTGGGGTTCTTGACAATAAGTAGTTTTATAGGATTTTGTAGTATGCATTATAATAGAATGCAATGAGATTTGTATGTGGTCCCTGTGCACCGAAGTATAAATGGACAAATGGAACGATATATAGATAGATCGATAGATAGATAGATAGATAGATAGATAGATAGATAGATAGATAGATAGATAGATAGATAGAAATAGATTGATAGATAGATGGATGGATGGATAGATGGATAGATAGATAGATAGATAGATAGATAGATAGATAGATAGATAGATAGATAGATAGATAGATAGATAGATAGATAGATAGATAGATAAATTGGTAGGTATATAAGATAAATGGATAGATAGATAGATATATATATATATATATATATATATATATATATATATATATATATATATATATATATAATAGATAGATATATAGATAGATAGATAGATAAATAGATAGATAGATAGATAGATAGATAGATAGGTAGATAGATAGATAGATAGATAGATAGATCGATGGATAAATTGATTGATAGGTATGTAGATAGATAGATAGATAGATAGATAGATAGATAGATAGATAGATAGATAGATAGATAGATAGATAGATAGATAGATAGATAGATAGATAGATAGATAGATAGATAGATAGATAGATAGATAGATAGATAGATAGATAGATAGATGGATAGAAAAACCGATGGATAAATTGATTGATAGGTAGGTAGATAGATAGATAGGTAGATAGATAGATAGATAGAAAGATAGATAGAAAGATAGATAGATAGAAAGATAGACAGACAGCTAGATAGGTAGGTAGATAGATAAAGTCAGATTGGTCGATTGAAATATTGATAGAAGCGAGAAGAGAAGGTTAACGAGGGAGAGAGCGAGATATAGATAGAATGCGCTTGGCCAAGGAGTTCACAACATTGCCATCCGGAAGTATAACGGACCAACACACAAACTCTGTGTAACCATGAACTTTTATAGTCTGGTTAATACAGTTTAGTGAGAACAACTCACAAACGCGGATGGCAAAAACAATAACAAAGGCCTGAGTGACGTCATCTGCGCACTATCTATAGAATATAGAGTGATAATAGACAGAGAGAACAGATAAAGACAAAGTACACACACACACACACAGAGAGAGAGAGAGAGAGAGAGAGAAAGCGAGAGAAAAGGGGGGGGGAGGGAGGGAGAGAACTTTTGAAAAATGAATATCTTTATTGAAAGCGCAGTGACCGGTGACAATATACAACACACACAAAAAAACAGCGACAACAAAAACAAAACAAACAGACAAACAAAAATTTAAACAACAATCAATAAATCGTGAATTAAAGGATTCAAAATTAAATTAAACGCTCAAAAATTATCTTAACTCTAAAAGTTCGTTCCGCAACCTAAATAATAAATCTCCGAAAAAATACCGACTTTCTTCGAATGCTGTAAAAGACAGAGTGTTTATTGCGAGAGAAAGAGGGAGAGAGAGAGAGAGAGAGAGAGAGAGAGAGAGAGAGAGAGAGAGAGAGAGAGTTGGTCAGTTGTGTGATGAGTAGTCGTTGGGTTAACATTCCGCTCTCCTAACTATGCAATATTTTGTTATTTTACGAGAATTATAATTTTAAAAGGATTTTAGATTCATGGATTCTCATTTATTACGTGCACTCGTTGATATAGCAGATATAATATTATATCTAAATATAATACGCATGTATTTTAACGATTTCTTATAAAAGCCACACACCAGCCAAATTCTATTTTTAATGGAATACTTCGGCCATCGCCATCTTGAACCGTATGCGGAGTTCTCACAATCGCCTCGGTCCGAAAATTACCAAAAGCCGACGTATGTGCTTACCTATTTACGTCACAAATAGCAATTTCTTAACTGCCAGCACTGACCAAGTTTAGATTATCGCTCCACTATGTATTTTTAGCTACACACTGTGTTGACGTGATGCTATAGGCGGTATGCGCTTGCCATCCGGAAGTATAACGGACCAACAAACAAAACTTTGTGTAACCATATACCTGGATACCTACCTACCTGGATACCTCTGTATAGAGCTTTTAGACTTGGTGTAGTCTCCTTCGCTCCTCCTCATCTGTTAATGATTGGACCAATTTTTATAATTGAACTTGTTTCCTAGGGTGTTGCTTATCTCCAACTCTGCTTTGAATTTATTCAAATTTTTTGCTGATACTGTGGTTTCTTGTAGTTTATTCCAGTTATTTACAATTCTAGATGAAAAAAAGTTCCTTCTTTCATTTGTTTTAAAACGTTCTTTTTTCAGTTTCTTGCTGTTTCCTCGTGTCTGAATGTTCTTGTTTGGTTTAAGGAATCCTGCCTCTACCCTGTCTATTTCCCTTTACTATTTTATATGTTTGGATCATATCTCCCCTTCTTCTCCTGTAATCTAAGGTCGGGAGATTTAATTCTTTCAATCTCTCACAGTATGTTTTGTCTTTCAGGTGTGTGATAAGTTTTGTTGCTCTCCTTTGCACTCTTTCCAAACAGTCTTTGTCTCCCTCAAACTTCGGATACCATATGCAGTTAGCATATTCCAGCTTTGATCTAACCATAGTCTTGTAGATGGTAGTCATGTGTTTTGTTTTCAGATTCTTGAAATTTCTTTTCACTATTCCGAGTGTTTTACTAGCCTTAGATTGAACATCTTTAATTTGCTTCTTGAAGTTTAGCTTCCTATCAATAAATACTCCTAGGTCTTTTTCCCCATTGGATTTCTGCAGGGGTTTTTCTTTCATTATATAGTTTGCTTCTCTGTTGTTTTTTCCTAGGTGAAGAACTGCACATTTATCTACATTGAACTCCATCTGCCATATTTCGGACCATTCTTCAAGCTTTTTCAAATCTTGTTGTAAGGTGTTTCTTTCTTCTTCTGTATTAGCTACTCCATAGAGCTTAGTATCATCGGCAAAGATTTTACATTTAGATGATAGATTGTCTGGCAAGTCATTGATATAAATCAGGAAGAGAACTGGTCCCAGTACACTTCCTTGTGGAACTCCACTTGTTACCAGTCTCTCTGTTGATGCTGTTCCATTCACTATCACTTTTTGTCTTCTATCTTTGAGGAAATCTCGGACCCATTTGACTGTCTGATCATTAATTTGATACTGTTCCAATTTCCTGATTAGGCGCCAGTGTGGAACTTTGTCAAATGCCTTTCTGAAGTCGAGGTATATGACATCTAAATTGTTGCCTAATTCCAGGTCTCTCGTCCAGCCATCCATTGTTTCAAGTAGGTTTGTTACTGTAGACCTTCCCGCCATGAAACCATGTTGATCTTTGCTGAATAGTTTGTTCTTGGTCATATGATCAACCATTTCTTCTCTAATCAGCTATTCCATGAGCTTGCAGACGACAGATGTCAGGCTCACTGGTCTGTAGTTT
>NC_088363.1:38284893-38299893 GCF_034508935.2 Berghia stephanieae
ATACGATGCTAGTCTTTAACAAAGTACGTTTTTTCAACCAGTTCTGACAAACGCAACATCTCTGTTAGATGAACAGAAGGTCAATATAAACAAAACCTCTCTGTGGCAGGTACATGTGTAGGAATAATTATATTTTAGGGGGAAGATCTTCCAACTGAGCAAAATACCTAATTACTGCCAATTATGTCTGTTGGCATTTAGGGCAGCAACGGAGGACCTTCCATCTTCCTCTATACGTGACCATCATCTTCAGGGAGCCCCATGTCTCCTCTCCCTCTCTCATATCTCTCTTCACTGTTCTTCTTCAAGTTGCCCTGGGCCCTCCTCTTCTTTTCTTTCCTTTCGATGCTCAACAGCAAAAGAGGACCCAAAAAAATGTTCTAAAAATAATAATAATAATAATGATAATAATGATAATAATAATAATAATGATAAATAATAATAATAATAATATATAATAAATAATAATAATAATAATAATAATAATAATAATAATAATAATAATAATAATAATAATAATAATAATAATAATATGATGATATGAAAAATAATAATAATAATAATAATAATAATAATAATAATAATAATAATAATAATAATAATAATAATAATAATAATAATTAATAATATAATAATAATATATACTATATTCATTTTAAAAAATGGAAATTCGTTTCCAGACGTGGCTTGCATGAACATGTATAAACACAAAGTTGAGAATCTATGGCGACAATGTATATGCAAATACACAAAAATGTAAAAATATACAACCAAGAACCAATAGCAACACTTTCTATATTAATTTGATAAATTGAGATAGGCCATACCTCTGGCATTTAGTCCGAACTTGTCTGTGTATATTTAACAGATAGTATTTAATTTAAATCACATTTGCGCGTTAAAATATTTACAAAAATGATATTTCAGACTGAAGAGTTCGACTGGGACAAATCCATCGAGTCCATCATTTTCTCGTCCTTTTTCTACGGATACATCGTCACACAAATTCCTGGCGGTTGGATTTCTGGAAAGTTTGGTGCCAAATATGTACTGGGTGGTGGTCTACTTATAGCAGCTATTGCAACTTTGTTGGTTCCGGTGTCTGCCAGATGGGATTACCGAATGGTCGTCGCTCTCAGAGTAATCATGGGAATAGCTGATGTAAGGCAGTTACATCAAAATGTCATAATTTAAGATTCATGTACTCTTGCTTTTTGGGGCCTTCGGCCGGAAAATTTGGCGCCAAATTCATACTAAGCGACAGCCTACATAATACATCTATAGAAACCTTGTTGGTTCCAGTATCTGCTAGATGTATTACTGAATAGTCGGCGCCGAAATGTACATATATGCAGGTCTGACATCTGAACGTAAATTAACATTGTTGTAATAGACAATATTTTGATTCATTGTTTTTTAGATTTCCATTACTACAATGGGCCCGTGATAATTTGGGTTATCAGATCTGTAAATAAGTGCACATCAGCCGTTGCTCTTAGATTTATAATGGAAATGGCTTAGGTAAAACAAATATATTAATTAAAGAGGTAAAATATAGGATTCTTTCATTGCTTTGGATAAATTACACGAGTTATTTTACTGCGTCACTAAACACCACGAACTTGAGAATGAGTATTAATACGCGCTAAAAATAACAAATTAAATAAATCTATAGCCATGAAAGAATACCTATCAAAGTAAGATTACTAGATATTTTGCAATCATAAAGTTGTAAAAGGCTTTATTGTGCCGTGAATTCGTTATCTATAATGATCATGTTAGAAAATATATGTTCCTTCATTATCAAAACATTAGAGACAGTGCTCTTCCCTTGGGAATTCCAAATTTAAATTGGATTTTTGTATTCATACGAACCAAAACATAATTTCAGATGGCCAATCAGCCGTGGGGTTCTCCAACCTCTATTTAAAGACAATGAAATAAACGAAAGTAGTTTACAATAGTTAAATAACTCTTTTCAAAGTCTCCGAGATATTATTAAACGATATTCTTTACTAAGTAATGGTAATAGAACAAGTACAAGCTTATACATACCTCGGCCAGTACATCACAGGAGAAGGCAGATCTATGCTGAGGTCAAAAGAAGGATCAGCACTTCCAAAAAGAACTTCATAAAAATGAGAAAAATCTTCACTGGCTTAAACAAAAACAAAAATGTGTATAGCTAAATGTTACATATGCATTCCTGTGGAACATGGACCATAACGAAGGAGATAGGAATAAACATTGATGCCTTTGAGATTTGGGTGTACCCCAGGATTCTGATAGTACCATGGATCGGAAAGAAATAAAATATTCTGGTTCTTATTGATGCAGGCCAAAGATCCAGAAAACTGTTGGCAGAAGTTAAAATTAGAAAACTGAACTATGATAGACACATTCGGAGACACAACACCATCCAAAAACCAGTGCTAGAAGGAAAAGTAGCTGAAAGAAAGGCACGAGGCAAACCAAGGAAGTCCTGGATAGGATAAATGTGGAGGCAACAACTGGCAAAAAAGATAATCGACTGCTCGGTAATGGCCCTTGAGCGTGAAGAACTGCGTTCCATGACAGTCAACCTCTGTAGGGAGACGGAACTCCGGTAAGCTAAGGTCAGGTATGATTTTCCAAGATTGAGGTGGAATAATGTATATCTAACATGTTTTTACTATGCCAGACTATATTATATTATAGGTGCTAGCTTTATCGCACTTGATGTTATATCAAAGTGTTGCATTGGGTGTAATTTGTTTGTTTTTTATTTGGCCTCCTCGCTAATTCATTTCTCTTCAATCTCTAATTGATTTCGTACCATATCATGAAAATTACTCGTGAAGGTAATTAAGATATATAACTATTATAAACAAGGGTTGTGGTGAGAATGATTGTGATGATGTTTTTGTTGATTATGATGTTGACGATTATGAGGATAATGATAATGGTGATGATGATGATGATGATGATGATGATGATGATGATGATGATGATGATGATGATGATGATGATGATGATGATGATGATCAAAGAGGAATAAGAGGAGGATGACGACAATGATGAGGATGAGGATATTTCTTGTTGAATACAGGGCGTGGTTGTTCCAAGTATGCTGGGTATGTGGGGAAAATGGGCTCCAATCAACGAGAGAACTCGACTGTTGGCACTTACCTTCTCTGGTAGGTAGAAAACATGCTTCCATTTCAACAAACACACAAATACTCCACCACCACCACAATCACCATCATCATCATTATCATCATCATCATCATCATCATCCTCATCATCATCATCATCAACATCATCATCATCATCGTTGTCGTCGTCGTCATCATCATCATCATCATCATCATCATCATCATCACCATCATCATCACCATTATCATTATCATCACCATCATTAACCACAATATTTTAAGATCATTTGCCCTTCATATTTTAAACCTCGACGAAAATCTTGCCATAATTTTATTTTATTGGTGTCTATGACAATGTCAGTAGAACATAGAATATTTCAGGATAGATGTTGAGTTCCTCAGTTCATACACTGCCCATGAGTAACAGATTCCCTGTTGAAAAGAGGACAAAGTCTTTATTTCTAGGAAGATTGGGAGATGTTTCAGAAGTCCTGGATATTTCTATATCTCCCAAAAAGGAACACTTTGGATGATTTTAAAACTAACATTTACACATTCAACAAGCCATAAAAAAATAATTAAATGTTTCATCACGGCTTCCTCGTTTCGAGCATGTCCATTTTTGACAATCTTTATAAGAACGATTAGGAAAATAAATTAAGGCTGGTTTTCAAAAACTGTTTAAGTCGATTTCTACTTTTTGAGATTTTCCATCCATGAGATAAATTGAAATGTAATGTTTATTCAAATTACACAAGAATTTCCCAAGATTTGTGTGAATTTGAAGTTTAAATATGATAAAACAATAGACCGAATGAGACGTTGTAGGGGAAATAATCCTCAATATCTCAAAATGGGAAAAACGGAGTAAATGAGTTTTGGAAACCACTCTTCAAATATAACGAGGTTAGAATTGTAACTAATATGTTGGGCATTTTTCCCCGTGGATTCAACAGAATTAATGTGTTCGCATATTTTTATTTATTCCCTCAGCAAAGCAAAGAGACCGGATTCCCATTTATTATAGTACAAAGACTGTTTAGCGTACTTTGTTTACACTAGCACTTTTTCAATTGACATATCATACCCTAGTACCATATCCTAAGATCGTTTGGTCCATTTAGCGCTATAGAAACCCGGATAAACTCCGACTCCATGGGCCTAATGGCTCTGAAGGACAACTCTTGCAATATTCGTCACGGCCCCTATACCCTATAACAAGTAAATGTTTCCAGTTAATCACAGCTATATAAATTATATATATATATATATATATATATATATATGTGTGTGTGTGTGTGTGTGTGTGTGTATAAAGCTATATGAATAGATATACAAGGGCCATGTATGCATGTGTGATTTAATGTGTGTGCGTGTCTATGCACGTGTATGCGTCTCCTATATTATCATTGTATTTTTTTTTCTATTGGTTTCAATGTAAACCAAATTCCATTTCCATTTTCACTGGACTAAAAAATTCTAATACTAAAGTCATAAATATTATCCTATACAAATGTCCAGGCGCACCGCTTGGTACCATCATCACTTTCATCTTATCTGGCATATTGTGTGCTGATGGCTTCGATAATGGTTGGGGCTCCATCTTCTATGTCACAGGTACCGCACTTCAGATTATTATTGTTATTATTATTATTATTATTATTATTATTATTATTATTATTATTATTATTATTATTATTAGTATTATTATTATTATTATTATTATTATTATTATTATTATTATTATTATTATTATTATTATTATTATTATTATTATCATTATTATTATTGTTATTATTATTATTATTATTATTGAGAAAATTTGAATATAACTTTGATCTTTACGCTATTCTGGATAGATAGATAGATAGAAAGATAGATAGATAGATAGATAGATAGATAGATAGATAGATAGATAGATAGATAGATAGATAGATAGATAGATAGATAGATAAACTCTGACTGCAAGTCCCAGGTTTGATAGTTTTTCTGCCAAGATGAGGGTCATTTAAATCGGACCATATATAAAGGACGAGTTTTCTGGCCAATTTTTTTAATATACGCGTCTTTTCAGAGCATGCCAGTAAGCTGTTTAACAAGTATTGAGAAAAGTGACAGTGACATTGAATGATGGTGGTGATGGTGATGGTAGAATTGTTTGAAAAAAAAAGGTGGGGTTTTTGGACATAATATTTATACTGGGAGGAATTTTTATATCAAAAAGTTAAAAGTGTTTTTAGTTGTTCGGGCAATATTATGAGTGAATACATAATTTGCTGCCTGAATTCAGTCCCTTGATTAGTGAATAATAATAATAATAATAATAATAATAATAATAATAATCACAAGGTAGGAAACGTACTGGACTGTCGTGTAAGCGGTGTTGTTTCTTCCAATGAAATTAAATGGTCTACTTACTTACCTAGGTACCGACTTAATCCTCTTCGGGCCTTGAGGCACATAGGACATCCACCAGACATTTGCTCCATGTTTTTTCTGTCGGCTATTACGGTGGTTGTATTCCAGGACAGGTCTACTTCCTTTATTTATTTTTCGATGGCCCTCCGCCAGATTTCTTTGGATTTCCCCCGATTTCCCTTCCCATCTGCTGTCCAGTACAGGGCTGTCTTGGGAAGTGACCCCTTTTCTGCTCTGGCCATATTATGACCCAGCCAACGCCATTTTCTTTTTATTAGGCTTTCAATGCTAGTGTAGTCAGAATTCTTTAATGGATCCACTGTTTTTATCTTTGTAGGCCAAAATATGTTGACAATTCTTTTTAGAAACTTGTTTTGGAAGATAATATGAAAAAAATGTGATAAAAAGTCATCATTTGACCAACAAACCCTCTGTTTATATTTTTGTCGGCCAAAATATGTTGAAAATTCTTTTTAAATGGTCTAAGTTCCCCTTACATTCGTATTCACTGCATTGTTACACAATTAAGACACAATATCGATGTCAAACCTACTTCCCAAATAACAAATACTGGAATCAAAAATACCACGTTGAACTTGTTATTCAATTACTATTCCAGTACTCGCCGGATTCTTGCGCGCTCTCGGGAAAAGCCAAAAAGTGCGCTGGAATCCACGCGGGCCGAAATCCGATGAGATCCATTAGAGATAAACAATACATTCAGTCACCCAGCTTCAGCGTGTCGTATTTCAGAGCGTGTCGTATTTCAGAGCGTGCTGGAATTCGACGTGCTATATTCCAACGACTACTGTATATTATATTGGCGACTTTGTGGTCTTATGGTATCCCATTCGGCGTTTAACCAGTAGGTGAAAGTTTCAAGTCTCACTGTGAACAGTTCAAAGTGAAGTCTTTGGAACTTAGAAAATAATCAAATTTTACCATACTTAGTAAGTAGTAGTGGATGGGGGAGAGGTGGCTGAGTGGACAACGTATTGTGTGACAAGGAAAGATTTAGTGGAGGGGGTTCTATTGGGCAAGATTATTAACCCCCAATTTGCTCACATTGGACTCATAGATGATTCCTTTTGATTAGATGAGTATAAGAATGAATTCTTGGGCTTTTGTGTTTGAAATTTCAAACTCCGTTCCCGGCGCGTAATCCTAAGGTCGCGCAGGAGTATATTGGGAACGTATTCTAAACTCCAAAAGTCGGAATTCAATAATCTTATATTATTGCTACTCGCATTTTAGGTGGCGCTGGCGTACTATTGTGTGCAGTATGGTTTTACCTGGTATCCAACTCTCCAGACAGCCATCCTACGATATCCAAGGCAGAGAGGGATTACATTAACAAAAGTATTAAAAACGATACCGTCAAGGTTGGTATAATTTACTCCCTGCTGTTAGCAGTCAATAACAATAGACATATGATTGATAATATCATTGATTCATCACAATTCACCTCTCTCTCTCTCTCTCTCTCTCTCTCTCTCTCTCTCTCTCTCTCTCTCTCTCTCTCTCTCTCTCTCTCTCTCTCTCTCTTTAGATTCAAACTTTGCTTATCCAGGTGAAATACTGATGTTAAACAGAAATCTTTACAATTTGGATTCGAACCAAAGATGGAAAGTTCTCTGGATAGTTTTATAACGTTGACATAGAGTTGTATTATCTTAGAATTTCATATGACTAGTAATGTTGTGTTGCTCATTTGTTTAATGATTATTGATAGTACTATTGATAGATGTAAATGTTGCTGCTCGAAGATCGAAGAAAAAAATAGCAATGTGAAATTGAATGTAAGCTTCACATTAATAAACGAAAACAGATAAAATGGACGTTTCGGGTTTTCCCTTGATCAATACAGGAGGACGAATGAAACACTCCAGACGAATGAGATAATGTGGTAGTGGCGATGTTAAGATGAATAAACAAAAACACTGATGGCAGGAAAAAAGGGACAAATGGGCTATTTCCTGCCCTTTAATGTTTTTGTTTATTCATCTTAACAAAGCCACTACCACAGTATCTCATTCGTCTGTAGTATTTCATTCATCCTGTTTTGTTGATAAAGGGGAAACCCTAAACGTCCATTTTATATATTTTCGTATTGAAGCTTACATTCAATTTGACATTGTTTAACATCTGCAATGATCTACTTGGACGTGAAAGATGCACTTCATTACCATCTACAACAAATCAAAGAGACTTGCCAAACAAATTTGTCAACTTTTTAAAAGACATAACATTCGTTCAGAACTAGACCGGCATGAACCATTTATAGATACAAATACATTCTGCGGTACCCCTTTAGACAAGGTCCAACCAGTTTTACATAATTTTATAAAAGAGTTGATAACAAAATGCCCCATTTAAATCCTGCGACCTTGATCTCCTACCAGCACAGCTTTTGGCGAGCTCCATCGATACATTATTACCATCCATTACATCAATCATAAATACATCCATACTGACTGGCGAAGTTCTATCGTGCTTTAAAATTGCCTTCGTCAAGCCACTTCTGAAGAAACCATCACTGGACCACAGTATATTAAACATTTATCGTCCTGTATCAAATTTACCTTTTTAGTCAAAACTTTTGGAGAAGGTAGTACTGACACAATTAACATCTCATCTTAAGAACAACAGTTTGGAACAACCCTTTCAGTCAGCCTACAAACATCAACACAGTACTGAAACGGCGCTTCTTAAAATCTTCAATGACTTGTTATGTAATGCTGATACTAACAATATCAATGTATTATGCCTTTTAGATCTTTCAGCTGCCTTTGACTGTTCTTGGCCCTGTCCTTTTTACTGTATATATGCAGCCTCTTTCTAGTGGGATATCCAGATTCAATCTGATTTATCATTTTTATGCAGATGATACGCAAATATATAATTCAGCACCCGTTAGTAATTTACATTTCTTAATACAACGAACGACGAGCTGTTTTAATGAGATTAAATCTTGGATGTACCATAATAAGTTAAAATTAAATGATAGTAAAACTGAGATTTTAATGTGTGAAAGGCCGAGTATCCTTAAACAGGCAACTAAATCACCATGTAGCAGAACTTTTAATTAATTCCCTTGTTTTATTTAAATTGGACTATTGTAACTCCCTATGGGCGAATTTAACTAAAGACAAAATGAGCAAACTTCAGGTTACTCAAAATAACGCATTGTACGCAATAACAAAAAATACCAATCAGCAACTGTCCTTCTCAGTGAGTTACATTGGCTTCCTGTGGAAAAAAGAGTTGCCTATAAGATTTGTACTGTTGTCTACACATCCTTGAGCACCAATAGTCCTACCTATATTAAAGAATTTCTAAACACATATGTCCCCAATAGAAATTTGAGGCCAAGCACTGACCAATCAATCCCTGTCAAACCTAAGCCATTGCGTAAAATAAGTGAAAAATCTTTCAAATTTCCGCCCCCCCCCCCCCACCATTTTTGGAACTCTCTCCCACCACACGTGAGATGCTCGAATTCGTTGACAAGGTTCAAATATCGCTTAAAGTTCTATCTTTTTACGTCATAATGTTGCAATACTACTATCATATTTTGTTGTTGTCAAATTGAATTCGTATCACGTTTCCATAAAACTTGTCTTACTGTAATATGTTTTGTTTTAAATCACCGTAAAGCGCTTAGAGCCTGTGACAACGGGGTAAAGCGCTATATAAATGCCATTTATTATTATTATTATTATAGATAACTTTGTATTGTTTAAATCGATGTCATTCGAATGATACAATGTTAATATTAACATCGAGCCAAAGCCATGTTATGTTCTATAAGTTTTAAGTCGTACAAGTTTCATCTTCACGTCCACTTTCTTGACGCTGTTTTTAGATTTTAGATTAGTCTGTTACATTGTTGATGGTAGTACACACATGTAATATATATATATATATATATATATATATATATATATATATATATATATATATATATATATATATATATATATCAATCGGGATAACTCTGCCTAAAGGGGAAACTTCACTTTAAATTTTTAAATTTAGATTTATTTTGTACATCACAAACTTTGAAGAAGGATCTTTGTTTACTTAGTAAGAACATAAAGTTGTTTTGTAGAGAGCTTGTTTGAGTTTGTTTGTTTTTTTAAACATTTTTTTCTGCTGGGTAAGCCTGCCATTTTGGAAAAATACTGAAAATGCTCGGTAAGGAGAGAGTTTAAAAAGTAGTTTTTAACCAGGAAAACAACTACAACAACGCTGAGATTACTCAAAATATTCCAAAACTCACATATAGGGGCAACTTTTCCCTTTAAAGCAAAGTTACCCCCTGTTGACGGTATGTATTATTATTTCTCTTCTCTACATCAGAATTTTAAAGTACCATGGCGGGCTCTTCTGACATCACGTGCATTGTTGGCGTGCGTCACTGCTCACGTGTGCCACAACTGGATGTATTATACAATGCTCACTGGTCTCCCAAGCTACATGAAAGAAGTACTCAAGTTTGACATCAAGCAGGTAAAGAAATCATGCCATAAGTAGTTGAAAATTCTCTTAAAGCTGCCAAGATAGGCGGTAAGGCCAAACATGTGGATGGAATCCTTGTGATCCGACGTACACTTCTTTGCAGGAATCTTTAGCCAACACTTAACATGTAGGAGGGGGGGGGCCGAAGTGGCCAAGTGGTTAAGGCATTGCACTGTCACCCGGAAGGTCCCCAGTTCCAGCTCATTGGGCAAGATTATTAACCCCTTCGTATATGGAAAACTTCAGAAATCATTCCTGTCCCCAAAAAATACAAAGTAAAATCAATGAATGATCTGAGACATGTCGCTCTCACATCAATTGTTATGAAATGTTTTGAAAAAACTTATTTTGTTACGAATCAATAACCTTGTTAGACCTCTTTTGGACCATTATCAATTTGCTTACCAAAGTAAGCGCAGTGTAGAAGATGCCATCTTAGTTTTTACAAATAACATCTACAAACATTTAGACACGCCTAAAAAGCTACTGCAGAATTCTTTTTGTTGATTTTTCATCCGCATTTAATACGATTCAGCACCACCTCCTTGCTCATAAACTTTCTACGTTTAAAATTAATCCTTATATCATCTCCGGGGTGCTAGACTTCCTTACAAATAGACTACAATATATACAAGTAAGAGGAGATGTCTCCAATAACATAACTATACATATTGGTGCTCCGCAAGGCTGTGTAAACTCTCCCATGCTCTTTATACTTTATACAAACGACTGTAAAAGCGCAGATCTAAACATACCCCTTATAAAATTTGCTGACGATACTACTCTACAACGACTAATTACTAATAATGACGAAATAAATTATAAGGAAGAAATAAATAAATATGTTTCTTGGTGCGGCAATAGCCACCTTGAATTGAATGTAAGTAAGACCAAAGAATTAAGTATAGACTTTAGAAAAGATAAGAATACAAAAGATCAGATTACTATTAAAAATGTTTAAGTAATACAATAAGTAGTAAAATACAAATATCTAGGAATCACCATGGACAACAAATTACGGTGGGACGTACATACCTGTTATATTCAATAGTAAAAGTAATCAAAGAATGTACTTTTTACGAAAATTGTCCCAACTCAACATCGACAAAACACTTTGTAAGTTATCATATAGATCTGTAATAGAAAGTGTTTTGGGTTTTTTTTTTTTTTTGTATTACTGTCTGCGGGGGGGGGGGGGGGGGTTGGTGTATTGTCTGAGCTCAGCAAAAGCTAACTTTGATAGGACTATTAAAAGATCTAACAAACTCACCACAGGATCCATGTCTTTTAATGTTTTATATACAGAATGCTGCTTAAGAAAATTGGAAATATTTTAGATAATTCAACACATCCTTTAAATTATCAGATTTCTAAGTCGAACAGAAGTGACCGATTGTTGTCTATCAGAACAAAAAGTGAAAGACACCTCCGATCCGTTTTACCTTACAGTTGCAGAATTTTTAATAAGGAAAATAATTCATAAATTTTGGTCTACGTCTCTTTTAACTTTGAATCCTTCTCTTTAAAATAACTCCATACCCACAATTTTTGAACATCAATTTATAAAATCGCTTACTACAACTTTTCAATTTACCTATTTAATCTACATAATGTGCCGTGTAATTTATACAGTAATTTTTCTCAATCAATTTACAATATTATTATACTTTATCTAATTCTTAGTTTTTTACTAATATTTTTTCTTATATGTTGACATCAATTTACACTTTACTAGATTATTGGCTAGGGCTATTGGTCAATACTGACCCCCAGACGCTAGCACCTGCGGGTCAGTACTGACAAACACGCACCAGCGCCTGGGGGGTCAGTACTCACCAATAGGTCCTGGTATTTATTGGTCATTATTAAACAACAGGTGCCACCGCCCACAGACAACCTCTCTTCGGTCTGTGCCACCGCCCGCCATTGATCAGCACTGACGAACATCAGGCCTGTTCGTCAGTGCAACAAAGACCTCTTCGCACTTATTCGTCACTCCCTAAAGTATTCCACTAAAAACAAAACAATTAAAATCCCAGACCAACTTATCCGATGACACTCAGTAACACTTGGTCACTTAGATAAGTTTGATTTCTAACGCGTTAAATGCCGTTGTTTCAAGACACCATAAGATTCTTTTTTATTTTATGTTGTCCATGCTATTTCTTTGGGGTTTTTTTTTTTTTTTTGGTTTTTTTTTTTTTTTTGTTTTTTTTTTTGTTTTGCTTTTTCGTATATTTTCGTTATTGCTTAAATCAAAGAAAAATAGAGGAAAATATGTTAGATAATATTTCTTGTTACGATTCTTTTATAATACTTTGTCCATTCTATTGATGAGTTGTTTTTTTAATTTTTTGTTGGAACTGTGTTTTAAGTCCACCAGTGGACTGAAAGCACAGCTGTACATTCAGTCCACCGGAAATAAAAATTGTACTTATCTTAACGAATACTGACGACATTAATACTGAGCTTATTATAGGTATCATCAGAAATGGACAGACATAATTTAAGTCAATTCAGCGGCTTAACAATATCGTTTACAGCGTTTTATTTACTCTCGGAAAATCTTGATTGAGAGTTGTTCGAAACGGGCGCCTGAAATAGACCTCAATTCTCGAAACTGATTTATCAAACTTGACGAGATTCTTAGCGTGACTTTTAACATTTTTTATTTATTTACTTTTACTCACTTTGATGATTACTATTTTAATTTAGAACACAGTGTGACGTCAAAATTTATTGCCTTGCGCATTTTTTGTACGTAACAATATGACTCCGGAGAAAAACAAAACAAAAACGAACAAACAAAACAAAAACCAACAAAAAAAAAGAGAACAACTTCATAGTTATAGGGTCTTGAATATGCTTAAGGGAGCGTCAGAGAGAGAGAGAGAGAGAGAGAGAGAGAGAGAGAGAGAGAGAGAGAGAGAGAGAGAGAGAGAGAGAGACGACTGCTTTGTAGCTACTTGTACTCGCACAATTTTATTTTTTTCTGAGGCACAGTCGTGCTCGATGTGAAAAGAGAACCTTACTTTAGCAAACAATACTAAAACTCTGATCTCCTTGGAGAACTCAATCGGTTTTGTTAATCACAAAAATTCTAACGGACTAGGAGTAATTTAATATAGATATAAATGTTAATTTTAAATTAATTGGAGAAACATTATTCTCTGTGTGGTAAATTTTGGTCAAATTGGCTAGGCCAATAGCTATCTGGCAGCAGGCGCCCGATTTCGAACAACTCTCAATCAAGACTTTCCGAGAGTAAACAAAATGTTGTAAATGATGTCATTAAGCCGTTGAATTGCCATAAATTATCTGGGGGTCAGTACTGACGAATAGCCACTCCGTTACTAGATATCTATATCTTTACAATTATATAATCTGTATGTCCCTTGAAATTTATACTATGTAATAATTCTTACAGCTTACAATATATTACACTATACCTATTACCAAATTTTACTTTACCACATTATATTTACGTACATTATTATGTTTATGTATGTATCATTGTCGGCATTTTATACGTCTGTACAAAAATTTCCTTTTGGATGAATAAAGTACATAATAATAATAATAATAATAATAATAATAATAATAATAATAATAATAATAATAATAATAATAATAATAATAATAATAATAATAATAATAATAATAATAATAATTATTATTATATTATTATTATTATTATTATTATTATTATTATTACTATATTATTATTATTATTATTATTATTATTATTATTATTATTATTATTATTATAATTATTTGCTCACTTGGACAACATGGGTGAAGTATAAGGTTATCTATATACCTTCGTGGCGGAAGGGCATTGTTTTTTAACATTTAGGAGGAGAAATGACGCATGTTAGGAGATATTACATTCTTTTTTTTTTCAACAGACTGTCATCTGCATATTTTGCGGCCGCAAATATCAGGGCGATCTGCAAATTTTGGCAAATTTCCCAAAATAGGCAAATCGTGGCAAATTTTGGGAAAATTGGCAAATCGCGTGACAAATTTTGAGAAAAAAAAAAGAAGCGAAAATAACATAACGAAAAAAAAGTGCGAAACTTGATAAATGTTGCAGCTTTGCCTGGGCCCAAACCAAGGGAAGCTACTCTCTACGGATAATGATCCTTTAAAATCTTTGTAACAACGCTATTCATAATGTAGCCTCCTTAAATGTAATAAATTGTCTTTTATATTTTTTTTCTGTATCGCGTGTTAATTTTTACTGAAATGCTTAGTTCTCCTCGGCAAATTTTTGGGCAAATTTTGGTCTTTTTGGCAAATTTCTTGGCAACTTTCGGGGGGGGGGGGTTTGGCAAATTTTGGCAAATTTTAGGGCCCAATTTGGCAAAAATGCAGATGACAGAACAGAGATAACGCTGTTATCGGTCAGATATACTCATCTTGTACATGAGTCCGGTGAGAGACTGTGAGCTAAGAGCCTTTTCCAAGGACACAACCATACGCTTCTCAAAGCGAGACTCGATCCTCCTCCCGGTCTGAAGGCGGGTATCATACCACATGATCACATATCCACACAAGAGGAACAAACAAATCACACAACAATGGGAGCGATCAATATTCATGTTTTCGTCCAACCTAGTCATCGATCACATTCTTTGTTGCTGTACAACGAGTGGACATTTCTCAATAAATGTAAACACACTGCTGTGTTTATGAAAGTTGTAAACATACCCATGAGTCATGCTAAGCAAAATGACCAATTGTGATGTTGGATATTTCTCAAACTGTGAACGCGTTTCACTATGTGGGTCATTCTGAGCACATATTCCAATGTGACCAATGACCTCGAGCATATGGAAAGGAAATATAGATCGCTCCCATTAGTTGAGGGAATCTCACAAGGTTCAACTGACAGACTTTTCAATTAGGGTGCCATTGGGACTCA
>NC_088363.1:38302393-38324893 GCF_034508935.2 Berghia stephanieae
AGCTTTCATCGCTTCCGATTCCCTCATCGTCGCTGTAGGATTTGTATCTTGTGAGAACAGAACCACCGGCATTGTCCTACTGACCTTATCGGTGGGATTTGAAGGCATGATCTATGGCGGCATTATGGCCAACCATGTGGATTTTGCCCCGGGTTAAGTCAATAATTAACCAGTCACCAGCCGATTTTTGCCCAATCAAAACGCAAGGTTTGTGACATACCCTCAAGCCCGCTCGGACAAATATAGATGATTGTTTGCAATTAAGGAATTTGACATCACGCTGCTCTTTGTTATTGTTTCTAGATCGCTAGTTGTGTGATTAGTTCTCAATAGATTTGCTCAATCAAACTATAAATGTTAAAGGTTACGAATAGTTTTCTGTAATGGTGCGGCAATGTGGTCTTGTGGTATGAGTATGACACTCGCTTTCGAGCCTCGCTCGGCGCATAGTTGAGTCCTAGGAGAAGGCTCTTTAATCACATTCTCTCACTGTACTCAGGAGTAAATTGAGTACCTGGCCATTAACAGCACTGTTTGTCGAAAAACAACAATTAAAATATCGCCTAACAGGCGTCATGTCTCGTTCTACACGTTACGTGTTGCTTTTGGTCAGGGATTCCCTGTAAAGCGCTTTGAGCACGTTTAGTAGATATTGCGCTATATAAAAGCTCCAAAAATAAAAGATAAAGTCCAATGTGTTAATCTGCAAAAGGTAAATTATCCATTTCTGCAGGTGTTATACAAATCATTAGGTGACTCTCGGGTGTTTGGTTTTTGTTGTTTGTTTGGTGGCGGTTTTGGTTCGTTTTTTTTTTTTTTGGATTTTTTTTCAATCTTGTTTTTATTCTTTTAAATCTTCCACGACAGATATGCAGGTGTTGCGTTTGGTATATCAAACTTTGTGTCCACGATTCCGGGAATATTAGCACCTATGGTTTTTGAAGCCTTGACACCAAATGTATGTTTTCATTTTTTTTTTCTTCCTATCTGTGAGTATTTTTGAAGCATTTCACCACCCCTTCCAACCTTGAAAAAAAAAAATACCATCCAATATACTCAGCAGTCCTCATTGCAAAATAGAACACTTTTCTCTGTTTTGTTTGTTTTTATGGGTTTTTTACGGCGCTTGCGACACATTTAGGTCATATCAGCGTCAGTAAAAAGGAAGACAATGGAACAGTAAACAGTTCTAGAATTCCAGTTAAGGCATTCAAGAAAACGCAAGACAAAGGGGAAATGGTTCGAATAAGGAACAGATGTAGATTCCAAGAGCACATTATCAGTGTACTTTGTTTGAGATCACCTAAATGTCTCATCCAGACACAAGCACAGGTCCCCACTAAGAGGAATATATTCAAATGTTTACAAATAATAATAATAATAATAATAATAATAATAATAATAATAATAATAATAATAATAATAATAATAATAATAATAATAATAATAATAATAATAAATTGTTGATCTAAAAAGTTAACTATAGCAACTAATATTTTTATGTCCTAAACATTACGAATTTTAGAATTTTCAAGTTGACATGTCTGCAATAAGACCATGATGATCATGAACAAGACCACTTACTTATACTTTTTCACCATACTCGTGTATAAATGATAGTAGCTTACAAACTGTGTTATATCTGAAATACCGAAGGTTGCTATTGGCTTGGAACCCTATGTAGAACGATCTAAACACAATGGGTGATGCGCTATACAAAAACTCACGTCATTTTTGTTTTGTTTTGTTTTTCGTTTGTTTGTTGTTTTTGTTTGTTTTTTTTGTTGATTTTTTTTTGTTTTTTGTTTTTGTCGTTTTTTGTTGTTTTCAGTTTATCTATATTATTTTGTAAAAAATAAAATCTGAATTGAAATTTTTTTAAAGCCTTTATTGAGAGAAAATGCAAGAATTTTCACTTGAAGGTTAATGTCATTTCCATCAGTCTGACTGGACCATACCAAGTATAATTTACCTTCACTCGTGTCATCATTCCCTCCCAACCCCCAACCCCCCCCCCCCCCCCCCCCCCTTGCCCATCTTTACAAACTTTTTATTTAACATAGAAAACACAAGAAGAATGGAGAAATGTTTTTACGTGTGTGGTGCGTTCGTGTTGGTCGGAGCCGTTGTCTTCGGATGTTTTGCTCAAGGAGAGACCCAACCGTGGGCCAGAGAGCAGCCCGACTCACCTAATGTCGAGGATGGTGAAGATAGTAGTAGTATTAATAAGGAGACGCTAAACCAAGCATTTGAACCGGGCGAAGAGCTTAAAAATGAAGTGAAATTGGTCGACTAAAGACAGAGATGAATATGAATGATGATGAAGAGCGGTGAAGAGTTTTGTTAAGATATTAATGAAATTAAGTAAAATTCTGGCTATCAATACTGCCGTGTTCTCTCTCTCTCTCTCTCTCTCTCTCTCTCTCTCTCTCTCTCTCTCTCTTACTTACATAGCAACCTATCTATCTGCCAACCTACCAGCATATATACTTACCTACTTATCCATCTACAAAACTACCTGACTATCTACCTTTCCACTTACCTATTTATCTGTCTGTCCGTCCGTCTATAAATAGATCTATACATAATATCTATCGATCAATATAGAAAAATAAATAAAATTTAAATCTAACACATTTTTTTTTATTTTCTTGTTTTCAAGAGTTACTACTGAGCTTACGAAATGTTTAGGTTAGGTCTACAATCCGAATCGCTCTCTCCGCTCGTCTACTTCCTTGTACTTGTGATGATTTAAAAGATAAAAAGACAAAAAATATCACCTCCCAAAAGTCTAACTATAATATATTAGACTGTTTCACTCCCAGCTAGGGTATCCGGCTAAGGCCAGGACAAAACCAAGTAATCTCGTTCCAAGACAAAGGCGAAAAGCGTGTTGGAAAACTATGATAGAAGACACAGTAAGTAGCTCCTGCCCTGTATGGGAGGTCAGGAACCCCATCCGGGAGTTATTGCTGATTTTACGAAATTTTAAAGTTATGTTAATTCAGCGAATATATATTCCACATTAAAATTAAAATTATGCCCTTTCGCAACGGCACCATAATATTCCATCGCTTAGGCATTCCATGAAGGAATATAGATAACCCATCAAACAGGATGTCTGATGCCAACATGAATCACCCATGTTGTCCAGGTGAGCAAATTGGGGGTTACTAATCTTGCCCAAGGAAAAATAACGAAAGTGCCTGAAGCGGGGCTCGAACCAAGGACCTTACGGGTCACAGTGCAATCTCTTAACCACTCGATCACTTCGCGCCCCTATATAAAATATTCCACATAAGTAACCTTTATTGAGTGATTTACAAAACAAAAAAAGAAAGAAAGAAAAGAAAAGAAATAATAATAACTTTAATCCTTACCCTAACCAAACTGACTGTCTCTCTTCTGACAAAAGACTCCAGAACAGGGCCTAGCCATCGTTGCAGAACAAAAAAAAAAACAAAAAACTTCGTGGAAAGGTACATAGGGATTCAAAAATTAACGAAAGTAGCATCCAAGGCCCATTAATTAAATCAATGGTCCAATAAGCCGACAATTTATATACACTCTATTATACTACGAGCCGACATTTTATATACACTCTATTATACAACGGAGTAAGACAAGGTTGCGTCTTATTACCGGACCTTTTTTGTAGTGGTAACATTACCACTTTAATATTGTCATTATCATTATTATGTAATGAACCATTACTTATTGTTTTATTGTTTACCTCCTGGTTGAGGTCACTTTCACTTTCAATATTCTAGTTAACGGTCTATCAGTATTTCAATAAAGGCTATCCTATTGTTTTTTTTTTTTGTTTGTTTTTAATGGTTTTACGGCGCTTGCAACACATTTAGGTCATATCAGCGCCAGTAAAAAGGAAGAAAATGGGATAGTAGAAAGTTCTAGAATTACAATTGAAGCATCCAAGAGAAAGTAAGACATAGTGGAACTGGGAACAAATAGGGATCAGATGTAGATTCCAAGAGCATAGCACCAATGTACTTAGTTTGAGATCACCGATAAGTCTCATCCGGACACAAGAACAAAATCCAACAGAGAGGAACACACTCAAATGCTTACATTATAGATTTAAAAATAACAAATATACTAATACATAACAGAGAGATGATTTACAAGGAAAAAAATATCTCCCAAAACAATAACTATGCATTTGACTGTTTCCCTCCCAGCCAGGACTCCGACCAGGGCCAGGAAAAAAAAACTAAGTAATCTCATTCCAAGACAAAGACAGAAAGCATGTTGGAAAACAGATATAAGGGGATAGAAGACACAGTGTGTACCTCCCTGCCCGCTATGGGAGGTCAGGATCCCCACCCAGAAAGGCTATCCTATTCCCTGAAACAATCCAGTGTCATCTAATGATTTCAAAGTCATCATAACCCTACATGGTATCAGAAGTGGAGAAAATTCATTGATTATTATAGTGTTTATCATATTTCGGATGATGAATCACAGGTATATTGAATAATGTCCAAGATACCAGTACCAAAACAGTTGGAAACAACGTCCAACATCGCTTTAAATTGGAAACGGTTCAAAAGGGATTGGAAGAATTATGAAATTGCTAGTAAATTGAGTCAAGAATCAGAGGAAATGAGACTCGCAACACTGTTGGCAGTGATCGGCAATGATGCTCTTGAAATTTATGATGGACTTTTTGTCACAGAAAATGAAAGTCGTACTGTGGATGAAGTGTTAGAAGCATTTAACTCATTTTGCATCGGAAAGACTAATGAAACTTACGAACATGAGAGAGCAAAAAGAAGGTGAGTCAATAGACACCTATCTTGCAGAATTGAGGAAACTGGCCAAAACTTGCAACTACGGAAGTCTTGAAGATGACTTGATCAGAGACCGAATAGTGATAGGCATCAATAGTGAGGAGATAAGAAGAAAATTGCTTGAATGCTGTGATCTCACTTTATAAAAAACGGTGGACATGGTGCGGTCAATGGAAATAGCAGTTCGCCAAGTGCAGAGTCGGAAGAGCTGTACCGAGAGTACCAGCAGACCCAGTCCCAGGACGCAGCCGATAGACTACTTCAGTCTCTGGCAGAGGGAAGGAAGCAACGGTGGCAGGAGACCGTGGAAAGCCTCGACTTTACACACTCCAGCCGCCACGCTTGGCGTTTGATAAAGAAATTGGACCCAGATCGGAATTTCGCGAAGGCTGCACCGGAATGCGAGGCAGACACAATTGCCAAGAACATTAAGAACCGTAGTAAGCGGGTCCCTAATCAGGCTTTTGAGCGCGGTGTCCGCAAGGCGTACCGTACGATTTTGGACTCGCTACCTGCGGAGGAGTCGGACTGGACG
The DNA here is from genome assembly GCF_034508935.2 of Berghia stephanieae. NCBI lineage: Eukaryota > Metazoa > Mollusca > Gastropoda > Nudibranchia > Aeolidiidae > Berghia > Berghia stephanieae. The sequence goes on from NC_088363.1 coordinate 38,307,740, forward strand.
GCCCCGTTCAGTCCCCGAGAAGTGGGTGCAGCCATTAGCGAAGTGAAGAACGGCAAAGCAGCAGGGATAGATGGTGTATATCCCGATATGGTGACGCATCTGGGCCCCAGGGCACGGGCCTGGCTAGCAGAGGCAATGTCTGACATCCTTGCAAAAGGAAAGCTTCCACAAGTGTGGAAGCATGCGAAGATAGTTGCCATCCTGAAGCCAGGGAAGCCGGCGAAGGAGGCAGACAGTTACAGACCCATATCGCTGCTGAGCTGTCTTTACAAATTGTTGGAGCGTGTTCTATTAAACCGATGGGGGCCGGTCCTAGACGCTGCCCTGCCACCCGAGCAGGCAGGCTTCAGGGAAGGGAGGTGCACCACGGAGCAGGTCATTGCCCTTACAGAGCATATTGAGCACGGGTTCGAGAGAAAACAGCAAACAGGTGCTGTGTTTATAGACCTATCAGCGGCGTACGATACGGTCTGGTGCGATGAGTTAATGCTCAAACTTGCAAAAATCATAAGGTGCAAAAAGACCTTGAAGTTGTTCTCTTCGATCTTAGGGAAAGGCAATTCCACGTCGCGCTGGGAGACGTCACGAGCAAAGTAAGGAAATTGAAGAATGGGGTCCCTCAGGGTCGGTACTTGCGCCAATGTTGTTTAACGTTTACATTAGCGATATGCCGAACACTTCCTCCCTGAGGCTGGGATACGCAGACGACTGGGCACTCGTTACTCAGAGTAAAGTGTGGACCCGTCTCGAGAGCGTACTCAGCGAGGACGTCACCAGACTCAAATCCTACTTTGACAAGTGGTACCTGAAGATGAACACTTCAAAAACCGTGGCCACTGCATTTCACTTATGCAGTGGTTGGCACACCCGTAAACTGAATGTCCTAGTCGGGGACCAGCCACTCCCATATGAGCCGCGTCCAAAATATTTAGGGGTGACGTTGGATCGCAGTCTTACCTATCGGGTTCATCTCGAAGGGGTTGCCCGGAAGATAGAGAAGCGGAATAGTCTTCTGAGGAAGCTGGCGGGATCGACTTGGGGCGCTAGCCAAGCGCTCCTGAGAACATCCGCCCTGGCACTATGCTATTCCACCGCGGAGTATTGCGCTCCAGTGTGGGGTAGAAGCAGAAACGTTGAGAAGGTGGATGTAAAACTTCGCAAGTCGATGCACATAGTGTCGGGAACGCTAGCAACAACCCCTAGAGAATGGGGCCCGATAATGGCGGCGATCCAGCCCCCCGATGTCCGGAGGGAGACCATTACGGGAAACTGGCAAAGTAAGATCAAAGAGAGAGGGAATGGGGATACCCCTCTCATGCGCATAATGAACGGTGCCCCCGTTTCGAGCCGAAATAAGTCCCGGCAACCCTTGTACGCAGAATCCCTGACTACGGACAGAGCTGCACATACGAGATGGAAGTCGGTTTGGACGAATTCAATCCCTCGTGGGGGCGGGGACCTACCCTCCTCTAAGCTTGGTGAGAAGTTGCCAGGCTTTGATACCAGTAAGAGGAGACACTGGTAGCTGCGAATCGGCTTCGGTCGAGGAGCTGCCTAACGGCCGGTACGTTACATCAGTGGGGTCTAACTTCCTGTCCAATATGTCCACGCTGTGGGCAAGAACCCGAAACGGCAGAGCATCTAGTCGAAAGGTGTGTTGTGACGATGCTACCAGGCGGGTTCGCGACGGTGCACGAATGCGGACCGGACTTTGCTGATTGGGTCGATCGTCATAACATAATAGTGTGAACCATAAGAAGCTGCTGCCAAGTGCAATTGTGCTCTAATTCTAATGGTAACAGTGGAATGAATGTTGATCGTGTGCAAAGTGAAAGAAGTGTTGAAAGTGTGAGATCAAAGAGGATTAATAATAATAAACCAAAGAAACATTACTATCAAAACCAACCCTGCACCAGATGTGGAAAAATTCATGGAGACAATAGGTGTCCAGCCAGAGATGCAAAATGCCATAAGTGTGAACGGATTGGACACTTTGAGAAAATGTGTCGCACCAAATTCGGTCAAACGAAAACCCATTACAAAAATGCACCACGACAGAGAAACTATGTTAATAATGTGAACTATGATGATTCAGATTCAGAAGATGGAAATTTTCTTGGTGCAGTAAGAAATGAGAATCAAAATATTGAAAACCCGTGGCGTGTTGACATTTTGATTGGGAAAGATGTGATTGATTTTGAATTAGACACCGGTGCTGATGTTACAGTCATTCCTGAAACAGTATTGCCAGCAGGGGTTGTATTGAAAGACACTAGAAAACGTTTGTTTGGACCTGGAAGAGAAGCAGTCCTAGTAAAAGGGAAATTTACTGCAGAATTGAAGAGAGGAAAGAGAAAAACAAAGCAAAACATTTACGTTATTGAACATTTGACTGAGCCACTGTTAGGTAGACCTGCAATTGAGGCATTAAAATTGATTGCCAGAGTGAACAAAATTGAAAAAGACAAAATGGGCTCTGAGATTAGGGAACAGTATCCAGAATTGTTCTCGGGATTAGGTCGTATCAAAGATAGAAAGTATACCATCAAGTTGCAACAGGTGTGACACCTTTTTCGGTGTCAACGCCAAGACGAATACCATTACCAGTATACGAAAAAGTGCGCCAAGAGCTAGATAGGCTCGAAAAAATGGACATCATCAAACCAGTGTCAAAACCAACAGACTGGTGTGCACCAATTGTTGTCGTACCCAAGAACAATAGTGATAAAGTGAGAATTTGCGTGGATTTAACAAAATTAAATCAAGGGGTGAAAAGAGATAACGTTCCACTCCCATGCACTGATCAACTTCTAAGCCAGTTATCAGGACAGACCATTTGGTCAAAACTAGATTGTAATGCAGGATTTCATCAACTATTGCTTGATGAAGAACCACAAGAACTAACAACATTTATAACTCCCTTTGGCAGATACTGTTATAAGCGATTGTGCTTCGGAATAAGTTCAAGTCCTGAGATCTTCCAAAGAGAGATGTGTCAACTCCTCAAAGACATACCCGGTGTAGTTTGTGCAATTGATGACATTCTAGTTGGGGGTACCACAGAAAAGGAGCATGATGAGAGATTGCACAAAGTCTTGTTACGGTTGAAAGAATCCGGATTAACTTTGAATGACAAATGCGAGTTCAGTCAAAATAAAATAAAATTCTTGGGACACATGATATCTTGTGACGGAATTGAAATTGACCCGTCGAAAATGAAAGCGATAAAGGAATATCCAACACCAATAACGTCAAAGAATTGCGTAGATTTTGGGTATGATAAATCATGTCAGTAAATTCATTGACAACGTTGCAGAAAAAACAGAACCATTACGACAGTTATTAAAAACAGATAACGAATGGCTGTGGGATGCTAAACAAAAAACAGCTTTTGAGACACTGAAAGGTGACCTGACAAAACCACCAGTTCTCATCCACTACAACTCAAAGAAAGATACTAAAGTACAAACAGATGCCTCCAAGTATGGACTTGGAGCTGTTTTATTCCAAAAGGTTGACGACCATGGGAAACCTGTATTTCATGCATCTAGGTCTCTGACTCCAACAGAACAAAGATATCCGCAGGTGGAAAAAGAGGCTCTCGGAGTCACCTGAGGGTGTGAACGTTTTTCTGACTACTTAGTGGGTTTAAATACATTTGTAATTGAAACAGACCACAAACCGCTTGTTGCGCTTCTCCGTGAAAAACGATTAGACGAATTAACCCCGAGAATACAAAGATTTAGAATGAGGTTGATGAGATTTTCCTTTACGGTACAATACAAGAAAGGTAAAGATTTATTCACTGCCGACGCTTTATCGAGAGCACCCTTAACACAACAGAATCTTGAAAATGAAACAGTGAGGGAAAAAGAAGTAAATGTGTTCGTCAATTTTGTTATGAAAAACTTACCAGCCACTGAAAATAAAATGACAGAAATAAGAAATGCACAAAATGACTCTATCCTGAAGAACATCAAGCAATATTGCCTACAAGGCTGGCCTACATCTAAGAATATTAATGTTGATGAAAAGAAATATTTTTCTGTAAAAGAGGAGTTATCACTACATGATGATATTTTACTATATCAATCTAGAATGGTTATTCCTGAGAAAATAAGAAAGGAAATACTGAACAAACTCCACGAAAGTCACTTGGGAATTGTGAAATGACGGGCCTTGGCAAAGGAAAGTGTTTGGTGGCCAGGAATGTCAACTGATATCGAAAATGAAATTAGAAGCTGTTTAGTATGTGAAAAATATAAAATGTTGCCACCAGAACCTTTGCAACCATCCGAAACGCCTTTACATCCTTGGCAGAAGATAGGAATGGACCTTTTCGAATGGAAAAGTTCAACATACCTACTATTCGTTGATTACTACTCAAGGTGGATCGAGATTGCGTACCTGAAATCGACAACATCAGCTTCAATCATCGAACACACAAAGTCTGTTTTCGCTAAGTATGGGATACCAGAGACTGTCGTTTCCGACAACGGTCCACAATTAGTGTCTTCAGAGTTTGGAGCATTTGAAAAATTATACCAATTTAAACATGTCACCAGCAGTCCACGATATCCACAATCGAATGGAGAAGCAGAACGTGCTGTTCGCACAATCAAAAACTTACTGAAAAAGGCGAAAGACCCATACATTTCCCTATTGAATTACAGGGCTACTCCACTTGAACATGGCTTGAGTCCTGCAGAGCTGTTGATGGGGCGGAAACTAAGGACAAAGATACCCGCTATGTCTGAAAAATATGTGGGTGTTGCCTATGAAAAATTTCGGGAAAAGGACAAACACTTGAAAGAGCGCCAAAAGAGAAATTTTGATCAATATCACAAAGCCCGTCCCCTCCTTCCGATGAAGCCCAGTCAGCATGTGTGGATCCAATCACAAAACCAGCATGGTGTTATTCATGGTTCGCCTAAAAACCGTTCATATTTGATCAAAACGCCACTTGGTTATCAACGCAGAAACCGCCAACACTTGCGATATCGAGGCACTGAATCAGAAGTGCTACACCAACAACAGTCGCCAAAGCCGAATGATCTACTTCCTTCGCAACATTCAGATGATGATTTCACAGAGAGACCGCACGCTCCAGTCAATGCTGAATCATCAATCAGTCCTTCACACATCATCAACAACAATGTTGTATCTACACCGCAACCCTCTCCCTCAACATATGTCACTCGACATGGGAAAAGCATCGTTCGTCCGGCCCGTTATCGGGAGTGTTAGTTTTAATTAAAACATGGACAATATGGTTCGAGCAGCGAGCCGATCTGAATAGCAGATGGTAGGGACCAGTCTGATTAGCAGACTTGTGTTAGTGTAGGGGGTGAAGTAGAAGTATAAACATTTTAAGTATACTCCAAGTCCAAGAGGATAGTGGTTTGAAACAAAAACAAAATAATAAACACTTTACCTGGATTCAAAAAGAAGTGTCGTGACTCTCAAGATGAAGAACTTTGTTTGAAACATAATTTCGATGTTTATTCAAGGAATCATTTGAGAACAATTAATAGAAAACAAATAACAACATTTAAGTTTAAGTTAAAGACAAAGTGTGTTTAGGTAGGGAAATATTCCATTGGATTACTTTGCAAGACTTCAAGATCAAGCAAGACTTTAAATGTGTAACCTTGAAAATATCAGTGGTTTAGAATTGTTAACAAAGGGGGATGTAGTGGTAACATTACCACTTTAATATTGTCATTATTATTATTATGTAATGAACAATTACTTATTGTTTTATTGTTTACTTCCTGGTTGAGGTCACTTTCACTTTCAATATTCTAGTTAACGGTCTATCAGTATTTCAATAAAGGCTATCCTATTCCCTGAAACAATCCAGTGTCATCTAATGATTTCAAAGTCATCATATTCCTACATTTTTAACATATATAGTGAAATAATATTCAACGAAATTGAAGATATGAAAGGCGTCGTCGTTGGAGGGCAGAATATGAATAGCATAAGATACGCTGACGATGGTACCCTGATGGCCTACTCTCCAGAACACGTGCAGAAAATTTTAGATATACTGGTGTGCAAAAGTGAAGAGATGGGCCTGAAACTAAATGTTAAGAAAACCGAATGCATGGTGGTCTCACATAATGACAACAACACGATCTTCCACTTGTCAAGCAAAGAAAAGACCATCAAACAAGTAAAGAAATTTAAATATTTAGGCACTATCATTACCCATGACGCACGTGACATAAAGGATATAAAACAAAGATTTTATATACACTCTATTATTCTACGAGCCAACATTTTATATACACTCTATTATACTGTCTCGTCATTTTTTAAAATATAGAAAGGAAGATAACTGTAATGGAATAAATCATTTTCGATCTCATGTTTTATTCATTTTTTTCTGGACTGAAAGACAAAGGTCACAAGTCATGCGCAAGAAATCAATAATTGATAAATGTGCCTAACATGTGAAAAATTATGGGTTATATAAAGAATGGGTGGGGTGTTATTTAATAATATGAATGAGCAATGCATAATAAAATAAAATAATAATAAATATAACATAAATATAAATAATATTAAATTCCCTTTATTCATTGCCAAAGGGAAATTTTTCTTTAGGATCTGTTCCAGGGGAAGACTGGAATAACCCAGGCGTCAGCCGCAGTGCAATGCCACAATGTGAGCTGAGGCTAGGTGACTTGCTCAAGGCCACACAATGCGGAGGGTAGTCAAACTCAGTACCTTTCAGGTACGAAGCAAAGACCAAACCGCTGACCACGCTGTTCCATAACACACAAAAAAGGAAAACAGTAATAGTTACATAAAATACATTGATTAAAAACAACAATAAATTCACATGTCAAGTCAGCAACTTAAAACGTGCTACCCAAACTTAGCACCTTGTTCTTGCAGAAAACAAAATCAGTCAATCTCATTCCAAGACAAAGACATAAAGTGAGTTGGAAAACAGATATAGAGGGATAGAAGGCACAATATGTACCTCCCTGCCCACTATGGGAGGTCAGGAACCCCACCCAGTCATTTGGACTGGAAGATTCCCAACAGCATACACGCAACACTTAACATCTAAGAAGACACATGACATCTATTAGGCAATATTACAATTTTTTCGAGACAACACAATTAACATCCAGGTACTCATTTAACACTCAGCCAAGTGCGGTGAGAGAATGTGAGTAAAGAGCCTTTTCCAAGGTCTCAAATTTGCACAGTTCAGGCCAGGACTCAAACCCTGGACTTTTCAGTTCAAAGACAAATGTCATACCGCTAGACCAATTAGCCGCATATATTAAAAACGAACAATAATCGAGTATTTATATTTGTGCAATATCCACTTAACATGCTCAAAGCACTTTACAAGGAGGCAAAAAGAAACACTTCACATAAAATCGGATGAGACATGATGCCTAATGGGCGATATTACAAATTTTTTTTTCGGACAGAACCAATGCTGTTGATGGCCCGATACTCATTTTACACCAGAGAATGGTGAGAGAATTTGAGTATAGAGCTCTTTCCATGGACTCCTCAAACCCTCGAACTTCCAGTGTCATACTCACACCACTAGACCACATAGCCACATAAAAAAAAACTATAATATTATTTTGTCAACAATACAGGAAGGCAGATTTCATTTAATGTATTTTAAAAAGTTTATGGCTGCTTACTTTTAGATCATCTAGCTCACAAAAAAGGAAATTAGGTAGGGAAATACAAACTTCATTAACATGTTCCCTCACCACTGATTTTTCAGTTTTTGCTGGTGCTATTTTCAGGACAGCAGTCAAAATTTGAGTTGTCATAGAAAATAATTCCATGAACGCCCATTAAAACATGAAAACCAGTCTTAATGGTAGAAAGAAGTACGTAGAAATGATACTTTAATCCCTTACCTATTGACCGTTTCACACGAAGCAAACTGCAGTTTCCAACCCATATCTAAGACGAGAGAAAGTGTTAAAGCCTTCAAAACTCAGTTAGAGTTATCAGTGGACAGTGGTATAACTTAAAACAAGAGCTTTGCCTGAGGCCACTCAGTTTCACACAGCTACTAGCTCAGGATCCCCATTGAAAGCGAAACATTCCGAGATCTTAAAGTTAGGTGAGAGCAAGTGTTAAAGCCTGCAAATTTATCATCATTAGCAGACATAGGAGGGGGGGGGTGACTTAAAACAAGAGCTTTGCCTGGGGCCACTCCAGTCTCACCCTAGAAATAGGAGAGCTAACGCGTTAGCTCTCCTATTTCTAGGGTCTCACACAGCTACTAGCTCAGGATCCCCATTGAAAGCGAAACATTCCGAGATCTTAAAGTTAGGTGAGGGCAAGTGTTAAACCCTGCAAAAACCCCAAGGACAGGGTGGGGGAGGGGAGGGGATGACATAAAATAACGAAAGTTTTGCCTGAGGTCGCTCAGTCTCACAAAGCCACTAGCTCAGAATCCCTAAAGAAAGGGAAACAGTCAGACACATTGAAACACATACTCCATAAGAGAAAGTGGACAGAAGGATCAGAAAACTGCTATCTCACAAAAAGCAACACGATCACATGTAAGAATACCCCCCTTTACAACAAAGGATCCAAAGGATTAAAATACATAAAGAGACCTAATTCTGATACAAAACAGAATATAAAAACTGTTGAAATATCAATGAACAATGACGTCATTAGTTTTTGTACTGCAATTAGTTACTTTTTTTTATCATAGAGTTAAGTCCGTTGGTTGTTGACATTGTCTCTCTTCTGATTAAAACGTTATGGACTTGCAAGATGTCCTTTGCCATTATTTCTTATTAAATTCTACAGGTTATGGGCCCAGACAGGCTTAACAATTTTCGATGTTGAACATTAAAAGTGGAAAGTGACGTAAGTTTCTCTATTCGGTGTACTAGTGCTAATCAGCTAATACAATCAACAACAAAAGATTGTGGTAGGATAGTGAGATATAACGGCTACGTAGAAAAATGGCATCAGGAGGAGTAATGCACGTCCCTCTGTTGAAGGGGCATTTAAATTACAGTTGCTGGAAGATGCAAATGAAAATGTACCTGATTCACCAAGACTTATTCGAGTGCGTGACGGGGGAGTGCAGAGACACGAAGAAAACACAGAAGGCGCTGGCTACAATCGTGTTGGGCGTCGATCCGGGTTTGCTGTATCTGATCGGGACAGAGCCAAAATCAGCCAAAGAGGTCTGGCAAACACTCGAAAGACAATTTCAAAAGGATAGTTGGCTAAACAAGTTGTCACTAAAGAAGCGACTTTATAACATGAGGTTAACAAATAATGACGTGAACGGCCATATAAAAGAAATGACTGAAACATTTCAATCGTTATCGCTTCTAGGATGTAAAGTCGACGATGAAGAAAAAGTATGTTTACTTTTATCCAGCCTCCCGAAGCAATATGACATACTGGTAACAGCTTTTGGTGCTGCGGATAAGGCACCCTCTTTCGAACAAGTTACAGAAAGACTGCTAGCAGATGTAACTCGGTGTTCCATTGATAGAATGGTCCATCAGCCTGAAGAGGTTATGAAAGTGAAGAGCGCTGGCAGAGGAGTAAAAACAGCTTTAAAAGGAAAGTGTTATCACTGTCATAAAGACGGACATTATAAGAACTCTTGCCCTTTGTTAAGACAACACAAAAAGAAGATTTCGTCGAATTCAAAGCCATCATCTTTACGTGTGGAAGAACAATGTTTATCCGGCAAACTCTGTGAAACACTAGATAATAAGTGGATCTTGGACTCAGGAGCAACTTCGCACATGTGTAACGACATAACGATTTTTCATGAATTCCAAAGAACTAACAATTTGGTTGTTACTTTAGGAGATGGACACAAAATTAATTCAGTTGGAATTGGTAAAGTTTACCTGGATTTAGAGGGTGAAAAGTGCATCTTAAATGATGTGATTTGTGTACCTGAACTTGCTCATAATTTGATAAGTGTAGCCAAAATCCTGAAACATGGGGGAAGTGTAATTTTCTCCCAAGCTTCAGGAAAAATCATGAATGAAAAAAGAACTCTTGCTTATGCAAATTATGATCAAGAAGACAATCAGTTTATTGTAAAATGTATGCCTAGTAAAATCAGGCCAAACACCGACTATAATTCTGTTTTGAGTGTTGAAAGTAAACATGAATATGTTTCTCTTGATGATGGTGGTCAGAGTGTGTCAAAGGAAGACTTGTGGCATTGTAGATTTGGTCATCTTGGAGTTGATAATTTGTGTAAACTGTCACAAAAGAAGATGGTATCAAAGTTTGATTTTGATCACAAGAAGAAAATAACATTTTGTGAATTTTGTACCAAGGGAAAGCAACACAGGTCTCCCTTTCCTACTCACTCTGAAAACCAATGTCTCAATGATGTGCTGGGATTGATTCACAGTGATGTGTGCGGCCCTTTACCAAACTCATTGGGAAACAATAGATATTTTGTAACATTCATTGATGACTGCACAAGACATTGCTGGGTTTATGCTATACAAACTAAAGACCAAGTCTTGAGTGTGTTCAAAGAGTTCAAAACCATGGTTGAAAAAGTTACTGGGAAATCAATCAAAATCTTGCGGTCAGATAATGGCGGGGAATATAAGTCTAATGAATTTAAAGCGTTCTTGTTAGAATGTGGAATTAGACATGAGTACACCGTTCCTAAAACTCCTGAACAGAACGGAGTTGCTGAAAGATTAAACAGAGTTTTGATTGAGAAGGTCCGAACCATGTTGGTTCAATCCAGGTTACCCCAAAGGTTCTGGGCTGAGGCGTTAAATACAGCTGTGCATGTTCACAACTTGAGTCCTTCAAGAGTGTTAGGTGATAAGACTCCCAGGGAGCTTTTTACAGGCAAAAAGCCAAATGTTTCATATCTGAAAAGTTTTGGGTGCACTGCCTACATGCATATCCCAAAGGATGAAAGAAAGAAGTTAGATCCAAAATCTAGAAAGTGCATTTTTATGGGGTACGGTCAAACATCAAAAGGCTATAGGCTTTATGATACTGAGAAGAGAAGAATTATTCTAAGTAGAGATGTTATTTTCACAGAATGGAGATTTGAAGGTCTGCCAAGTAAGGGAGTGCAGCTCAGGAAAATGAATTTCAGTGTCCAATTCTTGATCTAAATTTAGAGTCTGAGACTGAAAATGATCATGAAACAAGAAACCTAGAGGGTAATGTTCATGAAACTGAAGCACAAATAAGAAGGAGTACAAGAGCTACAAAACCAGTTGAGAGATATGGAGAATGGATGTACACTAGTAATAGTAGCAGCAGCAGCTATGATGCTGAGCCTACAACTCTATCTGAAGCACTGCAAAGGCATGATGGTAAGCTTTGGAAAGAGGCAGCTGATAATGAGTACAATTCCCTTCTTAAAAACGGTGTATGGAAACTTGCTAAGCTTCCAGAGGGAAGAAAGGCCATAGGTTGTAGATGGGTTTTTAAAAGGAAACTGACCCCTGATGGCACTGTTCAAAGATATAAGGCTAGACTTGTGGCACAAGGTTATAGTCAAGTGTATGGAGAAGATTATGATGATGTTTATGCTCCAGTTGCAAGGTTTGAGTCAGTCAGAACAGTCATATCGCAAGCTGTCAAGGAGAAAATGAATATTCATCAAATGGATGTTACTGCAGCAATCTTAAATGGTGAACTTGAAGAAGATATTTATATGAAACAACCTGAGGGTTATACTGAACTTGGAAAGGGAGAGGATCTTGTTTGTTGTTTAAAGAAAAGTCTTTATGGACTCAAACAATCTCCAAAGTGCTGGAATGAAAAACTAGACACATGTTTAAAGAAAATGGGATTTCAGAAAACTGTGGATCCATGTGTCTATGTACGAGGGAAAACAAAGGGTGATAAATTCGTTATTTGCCTTTACGTTGATGATCTGATCCTTATAACCAAAGATGCAGAAGAACTTGTTCAAGTCAAAAGTGACCTTTCCAACAAGTTTGAAATGAAAGATCTTGGTGAACTGGATTACTTTCTTGGTGTTGAATTTAAAAGACAAGAGAATGGGAGCATTTGGATGGGACAAGAATCCTACACCAAACAAATACTTACCCAATTTGGCATGGGAAATTGCTCACCGACTGATACACCGGTTTGCAACAGCCAAAAGCTTACTCCTGGAAATGAAAACAGTGAAAGAGTTGATCCTCAAAATTACAAGTCTGCAGTGTCTGCAGTCTCTTACACTTAAGCAATAGAACAAGGCCAGACATAGCATATGCTGTAGGGTTGGTTGCTAGGTTCTCCTCAGACCCATGTAAGGAACACTGGGTGGCAGTAAAAAGAATCTTTAGATATCTAAGGGGCACAACAAATTTTGGCCTGGTGTATACTGCAAATAATGTTAACTCAGATGATGTTTATGCTTGTGTTGGTTACTCAGATGCTGACTGGGCGGGTGATACTTCTGATAGAAAATCTACTTCTGAGTTCATTTTTCTTAATTCAGAAGGGGCTGTTCAATGGGGGAGTAGGAAACAAAATTGTGTTGCACTCTCAACTGCTGAAGCTGAGTACATTGCTTTGGCATCAGCGACTCAGGAAGCAACATGGTTGAACTCTTTGATGACTCAGATCAGTACTGTTACTGTTAATGAACCAACAATGGTTATTTATGAGGACAATCAAAGTACAATTTGTATTGCTAATGGTCAAGGGTCAAAGAGATCCAAACACATTGATATTAAGTATCATTATGTTCAGGATAAGATTGCCCAGGGTGATATTGTGTTACAATATTGTAAAACACAGGAAATGTTAGCAGACATTCTCACAAAAGCTTTACCAAAAGACCAGTTTGTGAAACTAAGATCATTGATGGGGATAAGAAAACCTATTTGAACTAATTTTGACAAATTGAAGTTTAGGAGCTTCTACTTTACTGTATAGCTTGTTTATTAGTTACGTACTTTTAAAATGTAAAATTGATAACTTTACTGGGTGTAGATTGTTGATTTTGTTACATTTTTATATAGCAAATTGATATTTGCCGTTTTTTAAAATTTAACTCTGTGGGAGGAAAACTCTTATAAAGTTTGAGTGTTCATTATACTAATGCAAATGATCATGGGCATTGTTATTGTGAATTTGATACAAGTTGATCATGGATTGAAATTTATGATGGGATGCTTTAGTTTATAAAGTATAGTTGTTTTTAGTTGTACAAATTCAGGGGGAGTGTTGAAATATCAATGAACAATGACGTCATTAGTTTTTGTACTGCAATTAGTTACTTTTTTTTATCATAGAGTTAAGTCCGTTGGTTGTTGACATTGTCTCTCTTCTGATTAAAACGTTATGGACTTGCAAGATGTCCTTTGCCATTATTTCTTATTAAATTCTACAAAAACAACTAGAGATGGCACATCAAGATGGGGTGAGAGAACAATAAGAGAAATCCGCATAAAGTCAACACTATTAAGTCAACTTCTGCTTAAAATCAACACCTCTTTGCGGGACATATCAATAAAAGATACTTATATATATTTAAAATTCTTTTAAAATCAATTATTGAATTCAAAAGACCTATAGAATGTATGAGAATATAAACATAATATAAGGATTTTAGATTTTAAGAGATTTTAAGAAATGTATTTTATAATTTCGCAGATAAAGACAACACATTTTAGCACCAACGAACCCCAAAATGTTTAGTTTGGCCTGCCTACGTTAAACAAGAACATTAATATCAAACTGGCACGATACTTACTAGTTGAAATCGTTTACAAATATGGAATATTTCTCAAGAATTAGTTTGAGGAATAAATGAGATAAATATAGAATTTTATTATACAATATTTGACACAAAATGTAGATAATTTAATTAAATTGCTCCACAATTAAAAGAAATTAAATTTAAATATGTTAAATTTATTAAGCTTGGAATGTCGATTATTTCTTGCAATGACTGGCAAACTCTTTTTAAAAAAGTATAATTGCTTGCGCCATGCTTAGTACAGTTCAACGTGCACTTATTTGCAGGTCTGATAACCCAATCCCTCATTGAGCTCACTGTTGTAGTGGAAATCTCAAACAATGATGCAAAATATTGTCCACTACAACAATGTTCAACTAGGCCCATATGGGTGTTCGGATGGCAGACCTGCATATATGTACTCATCGGTACAGATCTTACCCTGGCCTGACAATAGACCCGACAGGGATTAAACCAGCGTACTGCTGTAATCTGAAAATACATGTATTAAAATTTTGGCCAGAAAAAACATCCTTCAAAAAATATCGATTGATTAAAATGACCATCAATTGTCAAAAACTCTAAAACCTGGGACTATGGGAAGTATGGCTTATAAATATAATTCGATCTATACACAACATGAATACACACATGCACATACACAAACACACACAATCATACACACACACACAATCGCACACACACACAAACACACACACACACCCACACACACAGACATATACATGTACACATACACTCACACACTTCCATAATACCTCATTGACATGGTGTATTGTAAATTCACCTCTTTTCTGACCGAATGTTTTCAATGCATCCTATCCCAAACACTAAAAACATGGTGTAGGTCAAGCACCAAGAGGATGAGTAAGTAAATTGGAACCAGTAGTACTAGAAGGGATCATGCTACCCAATTTGAGACAGCAGCTCTTTGCCCATATCCATGATGCCACGCTTCAGGGAATTTGTTCTTTCCAGCTCTAGATTGCGGGTGATGTAGGGAAGAAGGAAAAAAAGACTGCCATCTTTTGGAAGGAGAGGGATAAACTGTGAAGGGGGAAACAACTCCGCCAGCTTGGTGAGTAGTTCTGGATTTTAAAAACAAAAAACAAAAACAAAACATATTAATGTTAATTTGTACAACCATAGAATCATGACGCATGACACAGTTAAAAACAGGAATAGAGTTCCATCGGTCTATTTGGGAACCTACGACCAACAAGGGTTTGCTTTAAAGAAGAAGAAGAAGAAGAAGAAGAAGAAGAAGAAGAAGAAGAAGAAGAAGAAGAAGAAGAAGAAGAAGAAGAAGAAGAAGAAGAAGAAGAAGAAGAAGAAGAAGAAGAAGAAGAAGAAGAAGAAGAAGAAGAACAACAACAACAACAACAACAACAACAACAACAACAACAACAACAATTGTAGAAGAATTTGTAAAACAATGAGTGAATTGAAATTGAGTTCAGTGTTTAGTTTCGATTTGTGATCCACTGCGTTGTTGAGTGAAATGGGTGCCAAAACGTGAATTTAAATCAAGAACGACCAGAAAAATAATATTTTGGGTTTACATGTCCCTTTTTTCATTCTACTAAATAAAATACATGAACTTAACCAAAGTTTCATACTTTTGACACTCTAGCATATTGCCATTTTGAGACAGTGGGCCACGTTTTGTTTTTGTTTTTGTTTCTTCCAGTTTGCTTTTTATTTCGTAATTTTTTTAAAAATCTATTTATTTATTTATTATTTGTTGGTATACTTACAATTAACATTATAAACGGAGACAGAATAAAAACAGATACAATGGCAAAAATCAAATTATAGGCCTATCAATCATCTATGTATTCATTCTTCACAGAATTGCATACAATGCAAAATTCTCATAACAAATTCTCATATATATATATATTTGATATTTCGTTTAAAATATATTGGTGTGCACGAATCTTTAGAAAGTTCGATTATATAAAGCGCTTGAATTATAATAGTATTATCACCTCTTGCTTTCTCTTCAATAGTGTTTCAACAGTTTTACTCACTGTATCATCAGGGCAGAATGAAATTATATTTGATGGGTATCATCCATATGGCTTGATTAAAATCGTCCGTAAAATGTTAAAAACGTCTAAAACCTGAGACTTCTTTGAACGACAGTTTGACAAATTGAGGGCTATTATAATCGATGGAAATTTGAAGTATAATTTTTCATGCCAAAATATCGATAAAAATAAAGTGTTGTTATGAGAATTCTGCATTGTATGCAATTCTGTGAAGAATGAATACATAGTTGATTGATATAATTTGAATTTTGCCATTGTATCTGTTTTTTTTTCTGTCTCCGTTTATAATGTTAATTGTAAGTATACCAACAAATAATAAATAAATAAATATATATATAAACAAAAACCATGAAATAATAGTGTTCAAATTTTTGATAAAAAGAGTTATTTATGAAATATTTCAAGTGTAATTATGATCAACTTCTACAATATTGTTTCAAGTATTCACTCTCATCAGGAAGTGATGAGAGCGAATGCTCGAAACAATATTGTAAAAGTTGATCATAAATATTCTTGAAATATTTTATATGTATATTATATATATATATATATATATATATATATATATATATATATATATATATATATATATATGTGACGTCGCGCGACGGTTTGGTCCGGAGGGTACATTTTGGACCTTTTGGTATTTCTGAATAGATCATTCTTTTCTCTTTAATTTGATACCTGTTTCATTAATATATCATATTTTTTGGCTGAGTTATACAAGATTGAAATTGGGAGGTTCCTGCGAATCTCAGATCCAAATTTCAGAGAAAATTGCACTTAAAGATTCTACACACATCACCATAGCAACGGCATGTTATATTTCAGCTATCGTAATGAAATTTGGCATGCGTTTTATATAGCATGTGACTAACATGTGTGTAAAATTATATTTAATTCGCTACATCAGTTTTTACACAACACTCGTTTTTGTAATGACGATATATTTGTGAATTGACCCTCGAGTGAAAAAATAAACCCAACAAATAGCACTCATACTTTTATCCATTTTAACAGTGCAATGTTTATTTAAAGTTAGCTGTGACATCGGCACTATTTCACAAGATCTGCAACAGCTCTTTGCACTCAGAAAGGAAAGAATCCTCACCCACTCGGTTTTTTTTTCTTTCATTTTCAACATCCTCCTGCATGCCCCCCCCCCCCCCCACCGCCCTCTCTCTCCTCTTCCTCCCTTCTTTCCCATAACCCTCCTCTCTCTCCTCTCTCTCTCTCTCTCTCTCTCTCTCTCTCTCTCTCTTCTCTCTCTTCTCTCTCTCTCTCTCTACTTCCTGTTCCATCATTCTCTTTTTCATTTCATAATCACTCTCTCCATTTGTCTCGTCCTATTCACTA
>NC_088363.1:38330261-38337761 GCF_034508935.2 Berghia stephanieae
AAAAGTACATAGCTGCCTATAATGAATACCCATTTCACGATTACACCATAGAATTAGGAGAAGCCCTCATGTCAGCAATCGCAGCGGATAAATCAGAGAGATGGAAGAATATGATTTGCAACACAGACATGACCCACAACAGCAAGAAGGCATGGGCAACCGTGAAAAAACTTAACTTAACACAAGTGTTGCCGCAGCAACACCAAATGAAGTGGCAAGCCAGCTCGTGCAAAATGGAAAACCAACCCACAAAAAACGTGGATTTAAAAAAGCAATAAAAGAAGAGGCGAACTCCATCGCAAGAGATAGTGAAGACCAGATGGATCCATTCGCGATTGGAAAGCTTGAGTCTGCGATTAAACAACTAAAAGCAGGAAAAGCAGCTGGGCTTGATGACATAGCCACAGAAATAATCCAACATTTTGGGACAGAAACTAAACTGTGGATACTGGCTCTCTTCAATAAATGCGCAGAATCCTGCACCATCACAAAATTATGGAGACAAGCAAGAGTGGTTGCCCTGTTGAAACCAGGAAAGGATCCAAACAACAGAAAGAGCTACCGTCCCATATCCCTCCTATGTATTCTATGCAAGGTGTATGAACACATGATACTGGCTCGCATCACCCCGGATGTGGAAGATAAATTATCACCTGACCAAGCAGGATTCCGACCAGGAAGACCCTGTTGCGACCAGCTTCTTAACCTTACCCAATACATAGAATATGGGTTCGAACAGAAACAGGTTACTGGGGCAGTGTTTGTAGATCTAACTGCGGCGTACGACACAATAAACCACAGGAATCTCCTACTCAAGCTTGCTAAAGTCACCAAAAACAGCAGAGTTGTGAAAATGATCGAGTCCCTCCTCGCTAACAGACGATTCATTGTAGAAATGGATAGAAAGAAAAGTAGATGGCGATCTAAAAACAATGGACTACCTCTAGGATCTGTACTAGCTCCAACATTATTTAATATATATATACAAATGACCAACCAAAGTTTGAAAATGTTAGGGGTTTCATATACGCCGATGACCTGTGCCTTGCCATACAATCAACAAATTTCAAAGAAATTGAAGACAAATTGTCAGCTGCCCTGAACACACTCACGACCTACTATGAGGAAAACTCATTAAATGCCAACCCGAGCAAAACACGGGTTTGCGCATTCCACCTGAATAACCACCAAGCAAACAGGAAATTAATTGTAACATGGAATGGTGCAGCACTTGAAAACAACGACTTCCCTGTCTACCTTGGAATTACCTTGGGCCTTTTACTATCGTTTGCTCAACATGCAAAGAAGATTAAGGGGAAGGTGGCCACCAGGAACAGCCTGCTTGGGAAACTTGCAAACATATGATGGGGAACAGACCCGAAAACCCTAAGGACAACGGCCCTGGCACTTTGTTTCTCCTCGGCCGAGTATTGCTCACCAGTCTGGGCTAGGTCAAGCCACACCAATAAGATAGACCCTGAACTAAACAATGCTTGTCGCATTATTACTGGACACTGAGACCTACCCCCATACCAGCCATCTATAGACTAGCGGGGATAGCACCACTACACATCCGCAGAGACGCACAGACCAAAGTCCAGAAATACAAACAAGAAAGTGACACCAGACATCCTCTTTATGAGCATAACATCGTGCCAAGGAGACTGAAATCTAGGAAAAGCTTCCTAACAACTGAAGGCATCCACTCAGACCATGCAGCCATATACAGAGTGCATTCATGGAAAGAATGGGACTGCTGCTCAAATGATGCCATTAAGGAACCCAAAGAAGAACTGCCAAGCGGAGTAAATCTCCCCAGAAAAGATTGGTTGACTATGAACCGGGCAAGGTCTAAAGTGGGGAAGACCAAAACAACCTTACAAAAATGGGGACTTTCTTCAGACTGCCGATGTCAATGTGGACACACGGCTCAAAACATGGACAACATCTTTCACGAATGCAAACTTGGACCACATATCAGTGATATGGACCTAAGAGGCTGCACCCCTGAAGCCAGCCAATGGATCCACCACTGGCGCGACACGATATGATGATGATGAGTTTAATGAATAATCTCTCATGTGGTACAGAATCAAAAGCCTTAAGGAAATCAAGATAAACAACATCAATGCATTGACCACGATCACTTGGTAAAATCTGCTGCTGCTGGTAAAATCCTCCATCACCTGTAATAATTGAGTAATGCATGATATCTTTGATCTAAAACCATGCTGGTTATCGTTTAGCATCATATGACTTTCAAGAAAGTCCATTATTCGCTCTTTCAAGATAGACACCATAACCTTACACCAAAGTTGCCGCTCTTCAGTTCTGTCACACCACTAAACAACATAGAAAATATAGGGAGGCAGAACTGATACTAAAACTGGACACACTTTCAACTCACGGCATGAACTAATTGGACCTAATTTAAATATTATACAACCTTTGTCTCTTACCGACCCCCCCCCCTCCCCCGACTCCCCCGGCCACCCATCGTCATTTCCTTGTGTATATGTGTGTGTATGTGTGTGAGTTGTGTGTTTTGGATATCTGTGTATTTGTGTACGTTAACTTTCTATTCTCATGACGTTGGTAAGGCGAGGCAAAGTTTGTTTTTTTTGTTTTTGTTTTTTTTTTAAATATTTATCTTTATGATAAGCAGGATTCAATAAATGTATGTTGATGCTTTTTATTTTTCAAAATCGTTTTTTTTCTCTATCATTAAACACGATGACATCAGATCGACTTTTTACGACTTATACTAATTTGGAAGTCTGATAACCCAAATTGTTTTGTGTTCATTGCTTATACGCGAATGGATTAAACTACCATATGACATTATAGACATCAAACATTTCATGAAATTGTTCCTGCTTGAAGCTCGAAGTAAAAAAGTAATGTTAAAAAATAGGAAATGAAATGGAACTTTCAATTTGAGTCAATAAATAAATAAATACGGATACTGTGCACATTTCGTGTTTCCCCTTTATCATGAAAACACGATGAATGCAACACAAAAGACTAATCATTCTTCATTGGTTTTTCATTCATCGTGTTTGCTTGATGTGGGGAAAACCTGAAACGTCCACATCTTTGTTGACTAAATTGAATCTTCTTTTCCATTTCCTGATGTTACATATCATTGCGACGCGAGTATTTTTTTTCACATGCACAAGAACACAAACAAGAATGAGTGACTAAAATTAATGGGATTTCGGATGAATGCGGGTTACCAAACTTGCAAATTGATGCTGGTCGGGTTTCAGACCATCATCACATAAAATAGACAATATGATAGATATAAAATATTCATATTTTATTGTAACATTCGCATTGTTTTCTATAAGTCTAATAATGTTCAGTATGCAACACGTAACAAAAGCATTGTTTCCTTCGAGGTCAATTATTTTCAATATGCAATCCAACAATGGCATGGTTGATATCATTCGTCAGCACAGACATCAATACACAATTAAATGCATGTTATCGTTAGGCACAATCCATCCACGCCATACTGTGTTAATAACCCGGAGTTATTTAGATGTTCCAAATTTAATTTCTGCGAAAGATTTTTGATGATCATTGGCCAGAAAGAAAATGGCAACATCGAACTGTGGCAGAAAACAAACCAATGACCAATAATTGAAAAATAAATGTTAAAGAGAAAATGGAAATGAATTGGTCTCACTCTTAGAAAACCGACAACAAGCATCGCTCGGCAAGCTGTGACTTGGAATCCACAGGGAAAACGAAAGATGGGCTGCTGGCCAAAGAAGAGATATAGAAGCGGACACCCGGTGTTTTGGACAGACATGGAGAGGTTTAGAAGTGATGTCAAAGAACAGGAAAGAGTGGCCCTGGAGGGACAAAAGGCCAAAGTTAGTTAGTAATTAAATTGAATTTATAGACAAAAATATTAGACGAGGATAAAGTGTATCTGTTTTATTTAGTACCAATAGATTAGGGGCAGCGTGGCTCAGCTGTACGATCATTGCTTCGTACCCGAAAAGTACCGAGTTCAATCACCAGCCGCTTCGCTGTATGGCCTTGAGCAAGTCAGCTCGCACTAGCTCACCTTGCGGCGCTGCTCTGCGGCTGATGCCTGGGTTATTCCAGTCTTCCTTTGGAATAGACCAAAAAGACTAGTTTCCCCATGGGGATGAATAAAGGGAATTTTATTTTTCATTTATTTTATTAAATTTCAAAAAATGTGCAAAATCTTTAAGCTCACATTTTTGGTCGTTTCAACATTACAATCACCATTCGGCAGCAGTTTGGTCCTTGCTTCTTACCCGAAAGGTATCGAATTCGACTTCCCACGGCTGTATAAAGCTGTATAAAGGATTTATTTTGAAATTAATTTTAGTATTTGCATTGACATAATAACTTTTTGAAACGATGGATAACATTTTAAAAATATTTTTAACAAATGATTCAAATGTTAATTACCTTTTTAGAAGCATCTATTTAAAAAATGAATTCAGCGATAACATTTCTATTATAAATGATTTCAAACGCAGAACATATTTTCTATCAATAACAATGTATCAGTTAATTTATGTGACTATTAATCATTTGCTTGCGTTGTCTCCTTTTAAAGCCCTATCTTTACCATCCACCTGTATTTTATCTCTATTCTTGTATCAAACTCATCATATCATTATACCAGTCACATCGGATTATTTCTTTGGATTTTCATATTGCATTTGATAGCCATTTAGGATACAAAAATTTCAAGAAAGACATGGAGGTATGCTGCAATATTTTGTTTTCTATGGGGCTATGGGGTCTTGTGGTATGACTGACACTCGCTTTCGGATCGGGAAGGTCCTGGATTCGAGCCACGCTCGGCGCATAGTTGAGTCCTTGGAAAAGGCTCTTTACTCACATTCTCTCACCACACTCGGGTGTAGAATGAGTACCTGGCCGTTAACATCGGTTATAATTTTTACGACCCAAACAACGCTGTAAACGCCAGGTACTCATTTTACACCTGACTACGATAAGAAAATATGAGTAAAGAGCCTTTTCCAAGGACTCAACTATGCACCGAGCGAGGCTCGAACCCAAGAAGCGAGAGTCATACCACAAGACCACGTAGCCGCATTTATTGTTAGTATTCCATTGCCGTTTCATTTTAACAATTTACGACAGCTCAATACGTAAAAGTATCTGCTTTTGTAATTACGCCATTTTGAACACAGAATTTTCAATGTTTGAATGTAATGGGTGAAACCAATGTACATTTATTTGCAGGTCTGATAACCCAATTCCCTATGGGCTCATTGTTGTAATGGAAATCTCAAAAGATGACCCAAAATATCGTCCATTACAACGATGTTAAACGAGGCCCATAAGCGAGTTCGGATGTTAGACCTGCATATAAGTACAGGTCGGGTGAAACGTATTTTAAAAAGTCACAGATCTGAGTGATAAAAGCGATAGTTTAACTGTTAGGGTCGTTTCATGAAAGCACTAACTAATATATTATATTGGTTTAATTATTGTCAGAAACAAACTTTAAATCACTTACCATCATTTGATACCTTATTTAATTGTTCGAACGCCTTTATCTATAAAGAAAAAAAAGCTTTCTCGATTTATAATCCTACAACACGGCTATATTATAGTCTACTGGTATGACAATCGTCTCCGGATAGAAAGGTTCACGGTTCGAGATCCGCTTTGAGCGGTGCATAGTTGAGTCCTTGGAAAAAGGATCTTAACTCACATTCTCTCACCGTACTCAGGAGTTGAGTGAGGTCCCGTACGTTAACAGCGTTGTCTCTGTCCAAAAAATGTGATATCGCCTAACAGGCGTCATGTGTAGTCCTACATGTTAAGCGCGTTGAGCACGTTTAGTAGATACTGCACTATACAAATGCTCTTTTGTTTGTTTTTTATTTACTTTTTTAAAGTTCTATTCAAAAGTTTACTTTAGGCAATTGCCAATATGAAATATCCTTTTACGTAGAATTTCCAACCAATACAGGAAACTTTAATAATTAAACAAAGGAGACTACCATATATAATTAAGGATATTGATGAATAATCAAACATTAATCACTATGTCTCTTTGTTCTTCGGGGGTCCCGATAGCTCATTGGTAGAGCACTTGCTTTACACGCAAAGGGACCTAGATCGATCCCGGGTGCAATCGAGATTTTTTGTTGTTGTCTGATTCCCCCTTTCACCCAGCAGTTAATGGATAACTGGGTCTGTTAGATCTGGCGAAAAGCTCTTTGCGATATACTAGCGTCATATCCAAAGGGTAGCAATCAATTGCTATTGACTGTTTCACGCCAAAGAAACGGGGATAAACTCCGGCTCGATGGGCCTGGACGCTCTGAAGGTTTAATGTTCTTTAACAAGTTTAAATAATAATAATGATAATAATAATAATAATAATAATAATAATAATAATAATAATAATAATATATAATAATAATAATAATAATAATAATAATAATAATAATAATAATAGCAATAATAATAATAATAATAATAATAATAATAATAATAATAATAATAATAATAACAATAACAATAATAATAATAATAATAACAATAATAACAATAATAATAATAATAATAATAATATAATAATAATAATAATAATAATAATAATAATAATAATAATAATAATAATAATAATAGCAATAATAATAATAATAATAATAATAATAATAATAATAATGATAATAATAATAATAAATTGCGCTTTTCTACCGCTGGAGGGCTCTATACAATAAAATCTCGAAAATAAAAAGAAACATGAAAATATGACATACAAATATTAACGACCGGTCTCTAACATAATATGTGATTCAATTTCGCAGCGCACTTCAGCTGTGTAGTAGGTATGTTTTTAGCCTAACTGGTTATAGTAATAACATCTGTTTTTGCTTGGCCATGTGTTACACAAAAAACATGAATAGTAGCCTAATGAATATCGCGCGAAAGATATGACGGTTAATGTTGAGCATTAATTGTTGTGTATTGTCCAAATTAATGGATTTATAACCTGGGGTAATAATTACTTGGTTTGTTCTACACATTGGGATAACAATTGTAATGTTTTGTATTGTTTCGTTTTCAAAAGTATGTGAGATATGTAGATATAACCCTTTTATTCTCCCTTTAACTCTCTCCTTACCAGGCAATATTTAAATTTCCCCCGAAAATTCACACCCACCCGACATAATAATAGACTTTTCCTAACCAAACAAAAAAGTAACAACTGCAATCTATACGGAATGTTGCTCAGAAAAATGAGCTCTACAACACAGTGTTTAGTATTATAGCTGTTATCAAAGCATTTCTTTACATTTTGTGACGTGCAAGAGAAATTAGAATGAAAAAATTGTCGGTTGCATTGTAACGAATGTGACGATTTTCCTGTGGGTGGTAAAGAGAGGGTTAAATTTTGCGACACTCATGCATTAACATAATGTGTTAACATATTAATATTATAAAGTTTGATATTGGTTAATAAAT
>NC_088363.1:38345261-38349628 GCF_034508935.2 Berghia stephanieae
TAATAATAATAATAATAATAATAATAATAATAATAATAATAATAATAATAATAATATAATAATAATAATATAATAATATATACTTTATTCATCAAAAAAAAATGGAAATTCGTTTACAGACGTGGTTTGCATGAAAATGTATAAACACAAAGTTCAGAATCTATGGCGACAATGCATACATATATACATATGCAAATGCACAAAAATGTAAAAATATACAACCAAGAACCAATAGCAACACTTTCTATATTAATTTGATAAATTGGGATAGGCCATACCTCTGGCCTTTAGTCCGAACTTGTGTGTGTATATTTAAAAGATAGTATTTAATCTAAATCACATTTGCGCGTTAAAATATTTATAAAAATGATATTTCAGACTGGAGAGTTCGACTGGGACAAATCCATCGAGTCCATCATTCTCTCGTCCTTTTTCTACGGATACATCGTCACACAAATTCCTGGCGGTTGGATTTCTGGAAAGTTTGGTGCCAAATATGTACTGGGTGGTGGTCTACTTATAACAGCTATTGCAACTTTGTTGGTTCCGGTGTCTGCCAGATGGGATTACCGAATGGTCGTCGTTCTCAGAGTTATCATGGGAATAGCTGAAGTAAGGCAGTTACATCAATATGTCATAATTTAAGATTCATGTACTCTTGCTTTTGGGGCCTTCGTCCGGAAAATTTGACGCCAAATACATACTAAGCGACAGTCTACCTAGTACATCTATAGAAACCTTGTTGGTTCCAGTATCTGCTCGATGTATTACTGCATAGTCGGCGCCGACATGTACATATATGCAGGTCTGACATCTGAACGTAAATAAACATTGTTGTAATAGACAATATTTTGATTCACGGTTTTTTAGATTTCCATTACAACCTTGGGTCAGTGATAATTTGGGTTATCAGACCTGTAAATAAGTGCACATCAGCCGTTGCTCTTAGATTTATAAATTAAATAAATCTATAGCCATAAAAGTAAGATTACTAGATATTTTGCAATCATAAAGTTGTAAAAGGCTTTATTATGCAGTGAATTTGTTATCTATAATGATCATGTTAGAAAATATATGTTCCTTCATTATCAAAACATTAAAGACAGTGCTCTTCCCTTTTGAATTCCAAATTTAAATTGGATTTTTGTATTCATACGATCCAAAACATAATTTCAGATGGCCAATCAGCCGTGGGGTTCTCCAACCTCTATTTAAAGACAATGAAATAAACGAAAGTAGTTTACAATAGTTAAATAACTTTTTTCAAAGTCTCCGAGATATTATTAAACGATATTCTTTACCAAGTAATAGTAATAGAACAAGTACTAGCTTATACATACCTCGGCCAATACATCACAGTAGAAGGCAGATCTATGCAGAGGTCAAAAGAAGGATCAGCACTGCCAAAAAGAACTTCATGAAAATGAGAAAACTCCTCACTGGCTTAAAAATATCAACAGAAACAAAAGTTTGTATGTCTAAATGTTACATATGTATGCCTGTGGAACACGGACCATAACGAAGGAGATAGGAATAAACATTAATGACTTTGAGATGTGGGTGTACCCCAGGATTCTGATAGTACCATGGATCGGAAAGAAATAAATATTCTGGTTCTTATTAATGCGGGCCAAAGATCCAGAAAACTGTTGGCAGAAGTTAAATTTAGAAAACTGAGCTATTATAGACACATTCGGAGTCACAACACCATCCAAAAACCATTGCTAGAAGGAAAAGTAGCTGGCAGAAAGGCACGAGGCAAATCAAGTAAGTCCTGGATAGGATAAATGTGGAGGCAACAACTGGGAAAAAAGAAAATCGACTGCTCGGTAATGGCCCTTGAGTGTGAAGAACGGCGTTCCATGACATTCAACCTCTGAAGGAAGACGGAACTCCGGTAAGCTAAGGATAAAGATTGAGGTGGAGTAATGTATATCTAACATGTTTTTACTATGCCAGACTATATATTATAGCTGCTAGCTTTATCGCACTTGATGTCATATCAAAGTGTTGCATTGGGTGTAACGTGTTGTTTTTTTTTATTTGGCCTCCTCGGTAATTCATTTCTCTTAAATCTCTAATTGATTTCGTACCATATCATGAAAATTACCAATGAAGGTAATTAAGATATATCACTATTACGAGACAAGGGTTGTGGTGAGAATGATTGTGTTGATGTTTTTGTTGATTATGATGTTGACGATTATGAGGATAATGATAATGGGGATGATGATGATGATGATGATGATGATGATGATGATGATGATGATGATGATGATGATGATGATGATGATGTTGATCATGATGATCATGATGATGATGATCATGATGATGATGATGATCATGATCAAAGAGGAATAAGAGGAGGATGACGACAATGATGAGGATAGTTCTTGTTGAATACAGGGCGTGGTTTTTCCAAGTATGCAGGGAATGTGGGGAAAATGGGCTCCAATCAACGAGAGAACTCGACTGTTGGCACTTACCTTCTCTGGTAGGTAGAAAACATACTTCTATTTCAACAAACACACAAATACTCTATATAGACTTCCAAAACCATCATCGATTCTTGGACCAGCGCCGCCAACACCACCACAATCACCATCATCATCATTATCATCATCATCATCATCATCATCATCATCATCATAATCATCATCATCATCATCATCATCATCATCTTCATTATCATCATCATAAAGACCTTTGAGCTAGTCATCATGAGCATCATTATCATGATCATCATCATGATCATCATGATCATCATCATCATCATCATCATCATCATCATCATCATCATCATCATCATCATCATCATCATCATCATCATCATCATCATCATCATCATCATCTTCATCATCACCATCATCATCATCATCATCATCATCATCATCATCATCATCACCATCATTATCATTAATCACAATATTTTAAGGACATTTTCCCTTCATATTTTAAACAAAGACGAAAATCTTGCCATTATTTTATTTTATTGGTGTCTATGACAAAGTCAGTAGAATACAGAATATTTCAGGATAGATGTTGAGTTCCTCAATTCATACACTGCCCATGAGTCTCAGATTCCCTGTTGACTAGAGGACAAAGAAAACATACTTCTATTTCAACAAACACACAAATACTCTATATAGACTTCCAAAGCCATCATCGATTTTTGGACCAGCGCCGCCACCACCACCACAATCACCATCATCATCATCATCATCATCATCATCATCATCATCATCATCATCATCATCATCATCATCATCATAAAGAACTTTGAGCTAATCATCATGAACATCATTATCATGATCATCATCATGATCATCATGATCATCATCATCATCATCATCACCATCATCATCATCATCATCATCATCATGATCATCATGATCATCATCATCATCATCATCATCATCATCATCATCATCATCATCATCATCATCACCATCATTATCATCATCATCATTAATCACAATATTTTAAGATCATTTGCCCTTCATATTTTAAACAACGACGAAAATCTTGCCATAATTTTATTTTATTGGTGTCTATGACAAAGTCAGTAGAACATAGAATATTTCAGGATAGGTATTGAGTTCCTCAATTCATACACTGCCCATGAGTCTCAGATTCCCTGTTGACTAGAGGACAAAGTCTTTATTTCCAGAAAGATTGGGAGATGTTTCAGAAGTCCTGGATATTTCTATATCTCCCAAGAAGGAACACTTTGGATGATTTTAAAACTAAAATTTACACGTTCAACAAGCCATAAAAAATTAATTAATTCTTTCATCACGGCTTCCTCGTTTCGAGCATGTCCATTTTTGACAATCTTTATATGAACGATTAGGAAAATAAATCAAGGCTGGTTTTCAAAAACTGTTTAAGTCGATTTCTAATTCTTGAGATTTTCCATCGATGAGATAAATTGAAATGTAATGTTTATTCAAATTACACAAGCCTTTCCCAAGATTTGTGTAAATTTGAAGTTTAAATATGATAAAACAATAGACCGAATGAGACGTTGTAGGGGAAATAATCCTCAATATCTCAGAATGGGAAAAACGGAGTTAATGAGTTTTGGAAAACCACTCTTCAAATATAACGAGGTTAGAATTGTAACTAATATGTTGGGCATTTTTCCCCGTGGATTCAACATAATTAATGTGTTATATTTTAATATATTCCCTCAGCAGATCAAAGACGCTCGAATTCCCATTTATTATAGTACAAAGACTGTTTCGCATACTTTTTTTACTTTAGCACTTTTTCAATTGACATACCCTAGTTCCCTATCCTAAGGGTAGCAATCAATTGCTATTGTCCATTTAGCGTTATAGAAACCCGGATAAACTCCCGACAAA
>NC_088363.1:38349728-38352228 GCF_034508935.2 Berghia stephanieae
CTCACCTTTATAACATCCCCTTGATAGCAAAGAGATGAAAAGTTGGCAACCACGATGGTATTTATCAACGATGCTAAGCGTGGCCACATTGATGTCGATCTTTACCAGACACAGGAGTTGAATGCTGTCCCAAATCTCGTCCAGGTTATCGTTGAATGTGTAAATTTGACAAATATCCTCACTGACTTTCTTGTCATTATCCTTGATAAAAGGTCTAGAACATGGCGGGCCAGACCTGGTGTAAGCTTGGGGAACACAGTATGACTGTAATATGTCAAAAAGTATGTATGAATATTCATATTTAATATACAAAAAAAAAAAAATGAATATGACAGATTAAAAAAACTACCAAGTTCTTCAGTCAATAACAAAAATAGTAAAATGTTAATACATCTGCCAGTTGTCAAATTTTTAAGTGATTTAATACGTTTCTTAACTTTTTTTTTACTGTTTTTGTCATTGGCTGAAGAAGTGTTTTGAGTCCAAAACATTTCCATATTTGGTATTTTGTTCTTTTTTAAGGCTTTATATTCATTGTTGTACATAACATTTTACAGTCCACATCTACAAGCTGCATTTATATAAGAACAGTTACATACCCTAGTACTGTTCCATGGATTTGCTATGCTCAAAAAAAAAGAAAAGAATTGAGCTTTATACAGCGCAATATCCACTAAACGTGCTCAAAGTGCTTTACAAGGAGTCCCTGACCAACAGCAACACTTATCATTTAGGACGATATACAATTTATTTTGAGAGAGACAACGCTGTTAACAGCCAGGTACTCATTTTACACCTGAATACGGTAAAAGAATGTCAGTAAAGAGCCTTTTCCAAGGACTTAACTTTGCGCAGACTAAGGCTCGAACCCAGAACCTTCCAATCCAAAAGTGAGTGTCATATTATATCACTAGACCACATAGCCGCACAATTGACAGCATACATATAGAAAACCTTACGCCAAATCTTGATCAGTAAAATTAATCAATTTAAAAACAGACTTAATCAATGTCAATACATGAAATGCAAGTAATCATGAGTGACCAATAAATCATTGTCTACTATCTCCTCTCTTACTTTCATTCATGCCATAGAGGAGCCATGAGTCAGCTTTCTACCAACACCAAGGACGAAAATATTAATCTTATAGTCACCTGCAACTTTAGCAAATTTCCATTACAAAGACAGCAAGAACACTGGATTTTCTCCTCTTGATTGGTGGAGGAAACGGAGACCGTCTTGCAACCAAGTCTGGGTGCCTGTCCAGAGACACGCTTCACCTCCAGGTTTTGGCATGGCCGGAGCATTTCCTCTGGACTGTAGAAGGGAGGTAAGACATCCAGCCAGCCATAACGAATGGCAAAAACCCATTTCCTTGTAGAGCTGAGAATTTAGTTTGCGTCTTTTGCTGAACTGAGGTGGACTTGAAATTTTCTTTTCTTTCAATAAAGAGATGTAGATTTCACACAGAAGGTTCTGGTAAAATAAATGTAAAGAAAGGCAAAGTATTGTAAATTACAAAACAGATAGGTCATTCTTTTTTTTTTTCCACTTCCATGTATGTTATCATCAAATTGTGTGATTTATTGGCGAAAGCCGAAGATTGAATAAACTTTGAAACTTTGTGATCCATGAAAAACAAATATAATGAAGTGGATGTAATTGTTTTAAATACTGAATACCAACTGCTCTACTTGAAAAACTCTTAAGACAGGAAATAAAAGAAATAAGAATAGTACACGTATTTGTCCGAACAAAGCATTAGACCCAGTGATCCCGTAAATGTTTCAAGCAAATAGAGCGTCAAGCTCTAAAGGTTCACAGACCTGTAATATTCCTTGTTATTGTCCCATAAACTGGGGGACAAAACAATTGCTTGCTACCCTTTGGACATGGCACTGGGTTGCTGGAGAATTGATTATATTTTTTTAAAATGTTTTATAATGTTGTTGTTGTTGTCTCCTCTGTCTTTGACGCAACTATCAAGTTAAAAATGGGCAGTTAGGGATAAAAATATGTAATAATTCTGCCCTTATTTTCTGACCTAATTATTATTATTATTAATATTATTATTATTATATTTTTATTATTATATTATTATTATTATTATTATTATTATTATTATTATATTATTATTATCATCATTATTATTATTATTATTATTATTATTATTATTATTATTATTATTATTATTATTATTATTATTATTATTATTATTATTATTATTATTATTATTATATACCATTATTATCATTATCATTATTATTATTATTATTATTATTATTATTATTATTATTATATTATTATTATTATTATTATTATTATTATTACTAATATTATTATTATTATTATTATTACTAATATTATTATTATTATTATTATTATTATTATTATTATTATTATTATTATTATTATTATATATTATTATTATTATTATCAATATTATTATTATTATTATTATTATTATTATTATTATTATTATTATTATTATTATTATTAT
>NC_088363.1:38359728-38365679 GCF_034508935.2 Berghia stephanieae
GCGAAGTGGCCGAGTGGTTAAGGCATTGCACTGTGATCCGGAAGGTCCCGGGTTCAAAAGAGGAACTGCTTTCAGTCCTGACCCCTCTGTTCACCCAACGATACTAGGTAGTTGGTTCTGTTAGATGTTGTGGAAGTGCTTTGTTATAGTCTAGGGCCCTACTCAAAGAGTATCATGCAACTGTTCATATTCGTTTAACATGACAGAAACTGGAATAAACTCCAGCTCCATGGACCTTATCGCTCTAAAGGACTATTCATCTGTTTTTACTGGTTTTTTAATAATAAACTATTAAATAAAAAAATAATAAATTTTATTCATCCATGTGAAAAAGGTTTACATTCTTCATCTAACGATAAAAAAAGTAGTCCTTCAGAGCCATTGAGCCCATGAAGTCGGAGTTTATCCCTATTTATTTAGCATGAAATGGACAATAGCAATTGCTTGCTATCCCTGGAATAGGAAGCTAGTCTATTGCAAAGTACTTTCCGCCAAATCTAACAGACTCAGCTACCCATTCACTGCTGAGTGGACAGGGGGGGGGTCAGAAAAAATCTTGACTGCACCCGGAATCGATCTTGGTCCTTTTGCGTGTGAAGCAAGTGCTCTACCAGCTGAGCTAGGTAAATTGATGAGATCCTTTGGGAAAAATATTTTATCCTTGCTGTTATTTATAATCTTAAACAATTTTACCCAGAATAAGATCACATAAATCTTTTTTAAAAAGTGTGGAATGACTCACTTTTAAAGCTTTATCCGTGTACTGATATGTAGAAACTTTGTTGAGGCAGGGAGATAACTCATACAGGTAGCCCGACCGCATTCCACTGACAAAGCAACACACACTAGTCCGACTGGAGTGTCTGGTCGACGTCATTCGGTCTGTGCCCATCGACATGTGAATTAAGTCACTTGGACCTGGCAATGATACAATAGAGAAATAATGTAACTTAAACGTGAGCTTGTTTATAGTGCAATATCCACTAAACGTGCAGCTATGTGGTCTAGTGGAATGACACTTGCTTTCAGTTTCAGATTGGAAGACCCTGGGTTCGAGCCTCACTCGGCGCATAGTTGAGTCCTTGGAAAAGGCTCTTTACTCACATTCTCTCACCGTACTCAGGTGTAAAATGAGTACCTAACCGTTAACAGCATTGTCCCTGTCGGAAAAATAAATTGTAATATCGCCTAACAGGCATCGGGTCTCGTTCTACATGTTACATGTTGCTGATGATCAGGGACGCTTTGTAAAGCGCTTTTTTTTAAAGGCGATATTACAATTTTTTCCAACAGAGACAATACTGTTAACGGTCAGGTACTCATTTTGCACCTGAGTATGATGAGAAAATGTTAGCCATTTCCAAGGACTCAACTATGTGAGGCTCGAAATCAGGACCTTCTGATCTGTCAAACCACAAAATCACATCACCGCACACAAGACCACAAAGCCGCACATATTTATATATACTTATATGTATAACAAAGCTTGATAAGCAGTGTCTCATACAGATTACGACTCGTCAGTTACATTTCATCAAACAGATAGTTGACATAACATGCGCAAAAGGAATGAGTCACACATAGATAAACAATGTGTTCAATATCTACATTAGATTTTTTTAATCGTGTGCGATGAAATTGCAAGAATTGCAAGAGAAAATTGCAGTTGTAATAACAAAAAGGTACAGTCTATTCCGTATAATCATGGAATCAGCGAAAAATGTAGGGATTAACCGAAGTTCAGTTTCCTGTCCATTTTTGCAACATTTTACACATATATGGTAAACTCAAAGCAGTTATTGTAAACATTGTTTTCGTCCACCACAGACTGAGAAATTTGATTGAAACAAAAACTCCCTGTGTAGATTTTGACAAGAAAAAGCAGCTTTGATGCAAGCCGACATCTTATTCAGATTGGATTAACTTCACTCTTTTGTTCTCAACATTTGTAAGAGTCAAAGATTAGCCAAGATGAGAGACAACAAGCTCTCACCAAACCCATTGGTCACAATGCACAGTTGTCAATCCCAAAACAAAGAATATCACTCAGTCTCTCCTTACAACGGTCATTACCTGTCTGTTGTCTAGACTACGCCCAGTACCCTAGTCTCCTAGCTAATGGTCACTGATGACCTCACAAACCCGTACTGCAATGCCCCGCCCTCTTTTGTGTCTAAAAGAGTGGTGACACACTACTGTAGCATTAAACCCCACCCACTCTCGATTCTTCAACCTGTCATGATTTCACCCATGATTAAATTTAATCATGAGGTTTTTTGATTGCTTTCTTAAATGTGTAAATTTTTTAGGTTGAAAACTTTTGCGATTAGCCAAAGTTTGATGCAATTAACCAGTGACTTTTATATAGAAATAATTCTGTTTCTTGGGAAATGTTGCGATTAACCAAAAGTTGCGATTAACCGATTTGCAATTATCCGGATTGGACTGTACTAAGAAAGTAAACAAAATAAACTAACCAGGTACATATGAAGGGATTAACAGCACCCTCCTCCACTCTTCTTTCTCAGAGCTGTCACTAAGGTAGAGAATCGTCTCGGCTTGGACTCCTGAGCTTGATTTGATTTTTCCACCTGGAGACAAACCATTCAAAGAAGAGTATACTTATTTCTTCCAAATCCATTTGAATTGATAATAAATAATAATGTGAAATTGATTGTAAGCTTCAATTTAATTACAAAAACAGATCAAATGAACATTTTGGTTTCCCCTTTATCAACAAAACAGGATGAATGAAACACCACAGATGAATGAAATAATGTCACATTATTGGATATTGCGCTATATAAAGCTCAAGTTATTTACAATGGCTAACTAGGATAACATTCCTTCACTACCTTATCCATGGCATGACATTTCTTTTTGATATGTCAAACAAGAATCATATTATTCGTATCTTAATGAATTCAATTCTTTGATGACCAATTTCTTAAATTAGTCAAATAAGCT
Organism: Berghia stephanieae; assembly: GCF_034508935.2. Classification (NCBI taxonomy): domain Eukaryota; kingdom Metazoa; phylum Mollusca; class Gastropoda; order Nudibranchia; family Aeolidiidae; genus Berghia; species Berghia stephanieae. Next base: position 38,362,696 of record NC_088363.1, read on the forward strand.
AGCGTATTTTGTTTTTCTTTTTTGTTTCAATTTTAATGATATTCCAAATGTTAACTATATGATGAACTAAAGAATTTTATTTTAATTTAGTTTTACACTTTTTTTTTTTTTTTGATCACAGTGGTTTACCAGAGGATCACTTAGTTGAGATGCTAGGTCAAGAGCTCACTACTCTCCTTCTCTTTACCTGCGCTCTGGCATGGCACGTGCCTGCAGTCAGTGAAGCGAGTAGTCTAATTGGTCTGATAAATAATGGCATAGCCAAGTGACAATTATCTTAAATGTAAATCTATATCACTCATGTTATAGATTGAAATCCCCCTCACACAGTGGACTAAATATCATAGATATCATCAGTATATTTCTTTCTCAGGAAGACAGCAAAGTAGACCCACATTTTCACTACATTTATCTTTTAAATCAAATGTTTCTGGAATCCCTACAACAACAATCAGACGTTGCAGTTTATTATTATTCACACTAGTACATAGGACAAACTGTCTACTTTCTGTTGCACTAATGTTAATTCAGTTCAACAAATATGTAACAAGTGTAGGGGTGGGTATCAAATTTCACTGGGAATATCTAGCAGTCTATGAGATGTCTAGGCTATCGTGGGTGATGAATTTGGAACAGTTACACAATGTAAACAATGTCATAATCATTTCCTGGACCCCCACTGACCATGGAACACTTAACTACACCAATTCTACAGTTTTATCATTAAAAGTTCCCACGAATATGGTAAAGGAGTGAAGAAGTCATACTTATTGTAGTACAGGAGTATATATATATACACTCTGCAAGTAGCCCGTCTACAATAGTTCTTAAATACACAGCTGTTACTGATTTAAGAAATATGAAATGAATGGGTTTGTTTCATTCATGTCTCTGTTGATTGGTGTGGGAAGGTTTTATTCACCGGCTGCACTACTTGTACAATGTGAATATTGAGAATAATGTATGAATATCTCTTAATTCCTAGGAGGTGCCACTATTATTTTCTCTATCATATGGCTATGTTTGAGTAAATCCCCCCCCCCCCTGCCCTCTTCTTATTTTCCCCAGTCAAATTGCCTTTGTGGAATACTATCTGTACTAACTGTTGATGTTATATCGCTGTTGTCAGTGATATGAATTAGGTGTAGTGTGACTGTGATGCATTTCTCTTAGCCTGTCTTTTACGTTTGTATGTGTGTATATATGCAGGATGTATGTGTGTATGTGTGTGTGTGTGTGAGAGAGAGAGAGAGAGGAGAGAGAGAGAGAGAGAGAGAGAGAGAGAGAGAGAGAGAGAGAGAGAGAGAGAGAGGATCCCTTTTTCTACCATATTCATTGTTTGTATTATCTACTACGCTACTGTGATGGTGTTGTTGTTTGGTGTAATGACGATGTTTTTGTTTCTATTTGTAATAGTGAAGTAAAAGCTACACACACATTATATTGCTTTATATGTTCTTTAGGAGTGTGTTAAATTGTTTAATCAACTTATCTCCATATCTTTTAAATATATTACAAAATACAAATGAAGAGAACATACCAGATGTCCAGCCCATTACATTTATGACCATTAAAAACGTAGTTAAAATGTGTTGAATCAGGAAATTAATGTTTTACTGTGTGTAATAATATTAAGACTGGACAAAGCATTAATTAGTTTCGAAATCCAACGTCTGATTTTAAAGATTTGAATTTCTTATTGTCCGCAAAACAACAAAAATATTTTAAAATAGTAGGGATTTTAAATTGCTTATAAAACCTATCAGAATAATCACAATAAAACGAAAAAAGAACCAATATAACAAGTGAAAGTAGTACTATCTGTTCCATAAGTTAATATTATTGTAATGTAAGTGGTCATCTAGATATGGTGTTGTATTACATCACGAAAATGCAATACTTTGTGTCTTAACCCTCATAAAGGGGAATCCCCGTCCAGGTAGCCACTTTTACAGCATGCAGCTGCTGTTGTCAGTCACTTCCTGGGTTCCAGCAGTATAACTAAGTGATCCGATTTTATGAAGAAATAAACAGCAGTGTGATATTAAAAAAAAAAAAAAAAAATTATTACGTGAAGGTCCGCAGAGCATAATTAATGTGGATATTTCATTATTTATTTATTAGTATTTCTTTATTTACACATAAATCTTAAATTTTTCACCTTTTGTAAAATTGCTACCTGCTCTATATTTGCTTTTGTTTTTTTTGTTTTTTAATCCAAGCCATTTATTTTCAATCATCAAATTTGGCCATAATTTACCTGAAAAATCTGACAAGACAGGAGGGCTGACAGTCTGGAAGTGGTGATGGCATTGACTCCGTCCTCTGTCTGTGTGCAACCCAGGGAGACAACTCACATTGCCAGATGTCCTGGCTTGACTGAAATTCCACTCGACAAAGTTTTCATCGTCGTCCACAGGCAGTGTTGGCTTGTCTGTCAAGGTGTGGTGAGTGGTGGATCGGGGGTGGTTAATGACAGTTTGTCTGCGACCAACTAAAGAGAGAGAAGAAAAAAATTATGAATAAGTTTTTTAGTGATTATTAGATATTATAATATTAGACTTAATATTCACTAATGTAAATGTTGGTGCTCGAATTCATCCTGTTTTGTTGATAAAGCTGAAACCCGAAACGTTCATTTGATATGTTTTCGTAATTAAATTGAAGCTTAGATTCAATTTCACATTATTATCTATTTCTTCGATATTCGAGCAGCAACATTTACATTAGTGAATATTAAGTTGCTAGAAGCTGTGGACATTAAAAAGTAATATACAAAAAATGATTATAACAGTGACAGCTTCAAATAAAAAAGAGCAAATTACTGAACAAGCAACGATTCGAGTTCAAAACCCTTCTTCAATCAATAACAAAAATGGTTAAAATAATGTTACTTTATGTAAAATCCAGATAGGCAGAAAGAGAGAGAGAGAGAGAGAGAGAGAGAGAGAGAGAGAGAGAGAGAGAGAGAGAGAGAGAGAGAG
>NC_088363.1:38365778-38368278 GCF_034508935.2 Berghia stephanieae
TTGACACATTAATCTGCGAACTGTAATAGGATCTGGATTTCAAAACTGAAAAGATTTGCAACAGTAAAATCAGCAAAGGGTGAATTGGAAAATATAAATATTATCGCAACCACCATCACCACCACTACTACTACTACTACCACCATGATCATCATCACCACGACTATCAACATCTCAAACATCATCATCATCATCATCATCATCATCATCATCATCATCATCATCATCATCATCATCATCATCATCATCATCGTCACCACCATCAACATCTCAAACACCATCATCATCATCTTCATCATCATCATCATCATCATCATCATCATCATCATCATCATCATCATCATCATCACCATCAACATCTCAAACATCATCACCGTCACCATCATTATCATCATCATCACCATCAACATCACAAACATCATCACTGACACCATCATCATCATCACCATCAACATCACAAACATCATCACTGACACCATCATCATCATCATCATCATCATCATCTTCATCTTCATCATCATCATCATCATCATCATCATCATCATCATCATCATTATGATCATCATCATCAAATCACCACCACTATTAATATTATCTTGTCCTGACTATCATAACCTCACCTTTATAACATCCCCTTGATAGCAAAGAGATGAAAAGTTGGCAACCACGGATGGGTATTTATCAACGATGCTAAGCGTGGCCACATTGATGTCGATCTTTACCAGACACAGGAGTTGAATGCTGTCCCAAATCTCGTCCAGGTTATCGTTGAATGTGTAAATTTGACAAATATCCTCACTGACTTTCTTGTCATTATCCCTTGATAAAAGGTCTAGAACATGGCGGGCCAGACACGGTGTAAGGCTTGGGGAACACAGTAGTGACTGTAATATGTCAAAAAGTATGTATGAATATTCATATTTAATATACAAAAAAAAAAATGAATATGACAGATTAAAAAAACTACCAAGTTCTTCAGTCAATAACAAAAATAGTAAAAATGTTAATACATCTGCCAGTTGTCAAATTTTTAAGTGATTTAATACGTTTCTTAACTTTTTTTTTTTACTGTTTTTGTCATTGGCTGAAGAAGTGTTTTGAGTCCAAAACATTTCCATATTTGGTATTTTGTTCTTTTTTAAGGCTTTATATTCATTGTTGTACATAACATTTTACAGTCCACATCTACAAGCTGCATTTATATAAGAACAGGTTACATACCCTAGTACTGTTCCATGGATTTGCTATGCTCAAAAAAAAAGAAAAGAATTGAGCTTTTATACAGCGCAATATCCACTAAACGTGCTCAAAGTGCTTTACAAGGAGTCCCTGACCAACAGCAACACTTATCATTTAGGACGATATTACAATTTATTTTGAGAGAGACAACGCTGTTAACAGCCAGGTACTCATTTTACACCTGAATACGGTAAAAGAATGTCAGTAAAGAGCCTTTTCCAAGGACTTAACTTTGCGCAGACTAAGGCTCGAACCCAGAACCTTCCAATCCAAAAGTGAGTGTCATATTATATCACTAGACCACATAGCCGCACAATTGACAGCATACATATAGAAAACCTTACGCCAAATCTTGATCAGTAAAATTAATCAATTTAAAAACAGACTTAATCAATGTCAATACATGAAATGCAAGTAATCAGTGAGTGACCAATAAATCATTGTCTACTATCTCCTCTCTTACTTTCATTCATGCCATAGAGGAGCCATGAGTGCAGCTTTCTACCAACACCAAGGACGAAAATATTAATCTTATAGTCACCTGCAACTTTAGCAAATTTCCATTACAAAGACAGCAAGAACACTGGATTTTCTCCTCTTGATTGGTGGAGGAAACGGAGACCGTCTTGCAACCAAGTCTGGGTGCCTGTCCAGAGACACGCTTCACCTCCAGGTTTTGGCATGGCCGGAGCATTTCCTCTGGACTGTAGAAGGGAGGTAAGACATCCAGCCAGCCATAACGAATGGCAAAAAACCCATTTCCTTGTAGAGCTGAGAATTTAGTTTGCGTCTTTTGGCTGAACTGAGGTGGACTTGAAATTTTCTTTTCTTTCAATAAAGAGATGTAGATTTCACACAGAAGGTTCTGGTAAAATAAATGTAAAGAAAGGCAAAGTATTGTAAATTACAAAAACAGATAGGTCATTCTTTTTTTTTTCCACTTCCATGTATGTTATCATCAAATTGTGTGATTTATTGGCGAAAGCCGAAGATTGAATAAACTTTGAAACTTTGTGATCCATGAAAAACAAATATAATGAAGTGGATGTAATTGTTTTAAATACTGAATACCAACTGCTCTACTTGAAAAACTCTTAAGACAGGAAATAAAAGAAATAAGAATAGTACACGTATTTGTCCGAACAAAGCATTAGACCCAGTGATCCCGTAAATGTTTCAAGCAAATAGAGCGTCAAGCTCTAAAGGTTCACAGACCTGTAATATTCCTTGTTATTGTCCCATAAACTGGGGGACAAAACAA
>NC_088363.1:38375778-38380778 GCF_034508935.2 Berghia stephanieae
TGACTCACTTTTAAAGCTTTATCCGTGTACTGATATGTAGAAACTTTGTTGAGGCAGGGAGATAACTCATACAGGTAGCCCGACCGCATTCCACTGACAAAGCAACACACACTAGTCCGACTGGAGTGTCTGGTCGACGTCATTCGGTCTGTGCCCATCGACATGTGAATTAAGTCACTTGGACCTGGCAATGATACAATAGAGAAATAATGTAACTTAAACGTGAGCTTGTTTATAGTGCAATATCCACTAAACGTGCAGCTATGTGGTCTAGTGGAATGACACTTGCTTTCAGTTTCAGATTGGAAGACCCTGGGTTCGAGCCTCACTCGGCGCATAGTTGAGTCCTTGGAAAAGGCTCTTTACTCACATTCTCTCACCGTACTCAGGTGTAAAATGAGTACCTAACCGTTAACAGCATTGTCCCTGTCGGAAAAATAAATTGTAATATCGCCTAACAGGCATCGGGTCTCTTTCTACATGTTACATGTTGCTGATGATCAGGGACGCTTTGTAAAGCGCTTTTTTTTAAAGGCGATATTACAATTTTTTCCAACAGAGACAATACTGTTAACGGTCAGGTACTCATTTTGCACCTGAGTATGATGAGAAAATGTTAGCCATTTCCAAGGACTCAACTATGTGAGGCTCGAAATCAGGACCTTCTGATCTGTCAAACCACAAAATCACATCACCGCACACAAGACCACAAAGCCGCACATATTTATATATACTTATATGTATAACAAAGCTTGATAAGCAGTGTCTCATACAGATTACGACTCGTCAGTTACATTTCATCAAACAGATAGTTGACATAACATGCGCAAAAGGAATGAGTCACAAATAGATAAACAACGTGTTCAATATCAACATTAGATTTTTTTAATTGTGTGCGATGAAATTGCAAGAATTGCAAGAGAAAATTGCAGTTGTAATAACAAAAAGGTACAGTCTATTCCGTATAATCATGGAATCAGCGAAAAATGTAGGGATTAACCGAAGTTCAGTTTCCTGTCCATTTTTGCAACAACATATATGGTAAACTCAAAGCAGTTATTGTAAACATTGTTTTAGTCCACCACAGTCTGAGCAATCTGATTGAAACAAAAACCATACGGCCTCCCTGTGTAGATTTTGACAAGAAAAAGCAGCTTTGATGCAAGCCAACATCTTATTCAGATTGGATTAACTTTCACTCCTTTGTTCTCAACATTTGCAAGAGTCAAAGATTAGCCAAGATGAGAGACAATAAGCTCTCACCAAACCCATTGGTCACAATGCACAGTTGTCAATCCCAAAACAAAGAATATCACTCAGTCTCTCCTTACAACTGTCATTACCTGTCTGTTGTCTAGACTACGCCCAGTACCCTAGTCTCCTAGCTAATGGTCACTGATGACCTCACAAACCCGTAGTGCAATGCCCCGCCCTCTTTTGTGTCTAAAAGAGTGGTGACACACTACTGTAGCATTAAACCCCACCCACTCTCGATTCTTAAAACTGTCATGATTCACCCATGATTAAATTTAATCATGAGGTTTTTTGATTGCTTTCTTAAATGTGTAAATTTTTGAGGTTAAAAATTTTTGCGATTAGCCAAAGTTTGATGCAATTAACCAGTGACTTTTATATAGAAATAATTCTGTTTCTTGGGAAATGTTGCGATTAACCGATTTGCAATTATCCGGATTGGACTGTACTAAGAAAGTAAACAAAATAAACTAACCAGGTACATATGAAGGGATTAACAGCACCCTCCTCCACTCTTCTTTCTCAGAGCTGTCACTAAGGTAGAGAATCGTCTCGGCTTGGACTCCCGAGCTTGATTTGATTTTTCCACCTGGAGACAAACCATTCAAAGAAGAGTATACTTATTTCTTCCAAATCCATTTGAATTGAGAATAAATAATAATGTGAAATTGATTGTAAGCTTCAATTTAATTACAAAAACAGATCAAATGAACATTTTGGTTTCCCCTTTATCAACAAAACAGGATGAATGAAACACCACAGATGAATGAAATAATGTCACATTATTGGATATTGTGCTATATAAAGCTCAAGTTAGTTACAATGGCTAACTAGGATAACATTCCTTTCACTACCTTATCCATGGCATTACATTTCTTTTTGATATGTCAAACAAGAATCATATTATTCGTATCTTAATGAATTCAATTCTTTGAGGACCAATTTCTTAAATTAGTCAAATAAGCTAGTGTATTTTGTTTTTCTTTTTTGTTTCAATTTTAATGCTATTCCAAATGTTAACTATATGATGAACTAAAGAATTTTATTTTAATTTAGTTTTACACTTTTTTTTTTTTTTTTGATATTAAAAAAAATAAAATTTTATTACGTAAAGGTCCGCAGAGCATAATTAATGTGGATGTTTCGTTATGTATTTATTATTATTTCTTTATTTACACATAAATCTTAAATTTTTCACCTTTTGTAAAATTGCTACCTGGTCTATATTTGCTTTTGTTTTTTTGTTTTTTAATCCAAGCCATTTACTTTCAATCATCAAATTTGGCCATAATTTACCTGAAAAATCTGACAAGACAGGAGGGCTGACAGTCTGGAAGTGGTGATGGCATTGACTCCGTCCTCGGTCTGTGTGCAACCCAGGGAGACAACTCACATTGCCAGATGTCCTGGCTTGACTGAAATTCCACTCGACAAAGTTTTCATCGTCGTCCACAGGCAGTGTTGGCTTGTCTGTCAATGTGTGGTGAGTGGTGGATCGGGGTGGTTAATGACAGTTTGTCTGCGACCAACTAAAGAGAGAGAAAAAAAAATTATTCTTAAGTTTTTTAGTGAATATTAGATATTAGAATATTAGACTTAATATTCACTAATGTAAATGTTGCTGCTCGAAGCTCGAAGAAATAGATAATAATGTGAAATTGAATCTAAGCTTCAATTTAATTACAAAAACAAATCAAATGAACGTTTCAGGTTTACCCTTTATCAACAAAAAAGGATGAATTCATCCTGTTTTGTTGATAAAGGAGAAACCCGAAACGTTCAGTTGATATGTTTTCGTAATTAAATTGAAGCTTAGATTCAATTTCACATTATTATCTATTTCTTCGAGCTTCGAGCAGCAACATTTACAATAGTGAATATTAAGTTGCTAGAAGCTGTGGACATTAAAAAGTAATATACAAAAAATGATTATAACAGTAACAGCTTCAAATAAAAAAGAGCAAATTACTGAACAAGCAACGATTCGAGTTCAAAACCCTTCTTCAAACAATAACAAAAATGGTTAAAATAATGTTACTTTATGTAAAATCCAGATAGACAGAAAGAGAGAGAGAGAGAGAGGGAGAGAGAGAGAGAGAGAAAGAGAGAGAGAGAGAGAGAGAGAGAGAGAGAGAGAGAGAGAGAGAGAGAGAGAGAGAGAGAGAGAGAGAGAAGTTCTCGGTTTTTGTAAGTTAGTTTAAATGGCTTGTCAAGTCTTTTACTGACCATATTGGAAAGGCTCAAGCCTTTGAGAGATTGAAAAGAAAAAAATCACTAATCAAAAATATATCAAAAACGTGCAGAGTTGACATTTTTGATTTTCAATATTATTAATTTATTTCTATGAATTCCCTTTAATCCGAATTTCAAGTAAAAAATCTGTTTGGACTCAAGAAAGATGTTTCTATCAATTATCTCTTTAAAATGAAAAATAAATTTAATGAAATGTAGTTCTAAAAGATGATATGACCATTTCTTATAAAAATGACAATGACAACATCAGTTTCCTTTTAAAAATTTAGTTAAACAAACCCAAATCTAGAGGAAAAATATGAATCTGGAGGAAAAAATGAATTTTAAAATAAAGTATCGAATCTGAAGGAAAAAAAAAACAAATCTGTAATTTTTTAAAAACAGAATCTGAAGGGAAAAACTTGAATCTCTAAGAAAAAGAATCCAAAGGAAAAAATCAAAGCCGGGGAAACATATCTGAAGGGAAAAAAAAAGAAAATGGAGGTAAAAACCTGCATCTATAGGAAAAAAACTGAATCTGAAAAAGAAACAACTGAATATGGAAGAGGATAAAAATCAAATTTGGCTCATAAAATATTTGAATATATCAATAAAATCTGTATTAGCGTCACGATCTGCATGCAGATATCTGTTGAGACTTCATTCACCACAACCAAATCACTGTACAAACCTATGGAAAGATCTTTATTCGATTCAGCCTTGTAAGAGTTCAGGCTCTTCTGCCTGAATCGTATATTTTCCTTCACAGTGTCCATACCACTGATTTCATCTTCCACAAAAAATATATCGGCATCTGTGGATACAGATTTTGGTGATGTGCTGTATGGTGTATCGGATCCCAAAATAGTGCCCTCTTTCAAAGACCCTCTTATGCTTCCAGAATCTTGAGATGGCATTGGGGAAGCTACGGATCGTCTCAAACTTTTCCTATCAAACCCTTCATCATATCTGAAGAAAGAGAAATGAGAAAAAAAGAAGAAAAAAAATGTCCACCAATATGTATAATGGGGGTCTCGACAGCTCAGTTGGTAGAGCATTCACTTCACGAGTAAAGGGACTGAGATTAATTCCAGGTGCATTCGATATTTTTTTCTGACCTCCCTGTCCACCCAGCAGTGATTGGGTAGCTGGGTCTTTTAGATCTGGCAGAAAGTACTTTGCAATAGACCAGAGTCCTATCTAAAGGGTAGCATGCAATTGCTTTTGTTTCACACTATTCACTATAGAAACTGGGAAAAACTCAGGCTCCATGAGCCTCATGGCTCTGAAGGACTACTTCTACTAATATGCTATGGAATGCCTCAACTTTATATATCAAAATCGTCATATCTAAAACATTTATATGGCACAATATGCATTATACATTCTCAAAGTGCTTTACAAAAGTTCCCTAACAGACAGCAAAACTTAGCATGAAGGATGAGACATGGCCCTTATAAGGCGTAATTACAATCTTTTTAAACAAAGACAACGATGTTAATAGCCAGGTACTC